>NC_090439.1:630356263-630678138 GCF_031143425.1 Pleurodeles waltl
GCCCATGCCACCAGTACTCCCCCCTTCCCAATATAATACTGTCATATATACATCATTAGTGTCTACTGGGCTTTCTGCACCCCACAGGGGCCAGCAGATTGTGGGCATACAGTACCATCTGCCTCACAGGGTGGGAGAAAGACTAATTGGCTCCTGGGTGGGGGAGCACAGATACATGTCATTGTGACCTCTTGTCACCAAAAACAAAATACTGTTAATAACATCCCTAGTGTTTCTTTGCCTTTCTGCCAACTCCAGAGGGCAGATTGTTAGTGTGTAGTGTGGTTAGTTTTACGTATCCTTTGCGCATTAGCTTCAGGCTTTAGGCCTTTGTGCACTTTGCCCTGAATGTATTTTATTCATTTGCTGACAGCTTAGAGCCTCTGTGCACTTTGCTCTAAATGCTTTTTATTAGGCTTCGTACTGTTATTTTTCAAATAGCCAGTTCTACGGTGTTGTTTTTTTATTCATATCACACTGTTTTGCCTACTTCAGCACTGGAGTTCTCCATAACATATTCACTCTGTGCTTCAGTCAAGGATACAGTCTGGTACATCGCTGATAGACGTGGTAGGAGTTTAGATTTGGCATTCCTGCGTAGGGACATTTTGTGATCACGATGACATGTTAGTTATAAAATCACTTCCTTGTCCCAATACATGCAAGAAGGAGATTCCGACCAGAGACCCACAGCTAGACGCTGACTGCCTCGTTGCAGATGCTGAACCAGATCACAGGCCTTTGCTCAGGTATGAGGGCGTATGTCTCACCGGTGATTCGGAAAGGCAAGCTAGAAGCTTAACATGCTGTGCTCTAAATAGAACAAGCAGAGGGAGAGTAGAAACTGGTAGGAAATATGATAGCTTTATTCTTATGTTTTACTCTCCTGGTGACTATATCAATCCTACTATGTTGTATTGTTCTGGTTATTGCGGCTCACGCCTTATTATCTAAAATACAGTCGTTTTATTAAAACATTATATAAAACTTATACTGTCTTTGTCATTTGTATATGAGATCATATTGTAAATGAGAGAGTTGGTTCGGATCTGAGTGACCACGACTTCCCTGAGAAGTTCCAAAGATGTCATGCGCTCGGCTGCCTAATCATTTTCTTCCCCGTGGGAGAAATGAGGCACTGCTAGTTAGCCGGAGCAAAAAACTGATTTAGGGTGACAGAGTTCCTTACACGTGGGTCAGACTCAGTCCCCCACACCGTTATCGATCCTGCTGCCTAGAAATCCAGTAGTCTCTTTTAGGATAATAAGAGCCCCCAGCGACATGGCACCGCCAACGATTGGTCTGGCTCTAATGTTTAGGTCCGACTGACTCTCTCGGTCTCATATATATTTTGACTCCTCGGTTCCGTACGCGGAGACGTCCGTGGGACTGAGGGTTTCCGCCACCACGGGATAGGTACGTCCTATTGCTTAGTGGTTGGTTGTTCAAGCTTGAACTTTGAAAGGAAATACCCCGATATTGGTGTGCCTTCTCTGACCTAGAGCTATTTTTTGCAAATGGCGAATCCTAATGTAGTGAATATAGCAATCAATATGCGTCACCCGCTCACAGGACATCTGATAGCACATGGACTAACAGTCCAGGGGGGTCCAGTCACTTTTGTGGTGGATGCCCATGCAGCCTATAGGACAGAACTTTTTTATTCTTGGGTCGCATTTCCAGCAGTTGATGGGGGTACAAATACTTTTAACATATACACTGTTGCGAATGCCCCTGTACAATACAGGGCTTACGCTTATTTAGAGACACCTCTATCTTATCAAGAACACCATAATTGGCTTGATGGCGCCCTCCCACATACAGTAGCACAAGTGAGGTTAGGTCAGTTGAGTAATGATGGTCTGACCTGGCCTTTATTGGTTACTTACACACCATATCCTGCGGTTGCAAATTTGGCAGTGGCTGATGTGCGTCGTTTATATATAGACTTAGCTACAACATACAGAAGACTGGTTCAGTTTGTGATGCAGATATTAAATACTAATGCAGCGCGTGCTGCTCCGGCGCACCCACTAGCAGTGGTTCCGGGAATCAATCCGGCCACTGTACACTCAGTTATGGGCAAGGTACCGGCTAAACGTGAGGAAACTCCATTTTGGCTGGCGCAAAAAATTAATACGCTGGAAGCAGTATTTCCCCATACGGGACCTCAGGATAAACATAGAATTTTGACGATGTGTTTGCCGTATGGGATGGTTCCTCCGGTGGACCTTTGTAATACCTGGGGCACGGTGTTTGCCGCGCTCTATACTACAGCACACGGTACACCGACTTTAGCTAATTTACCGGAAGTGCTTAAACAAATTCAAGATGAATATGGGGCTGCCCGTGCCTTAGATTTGGGCATGCAGTTAATGGGCAACTTTGCCGCAGTTTCTTCTATTATTTTGAGTAATCTCAAGGGAGAGGCAGTAGCACTAGCCGTGCGAATGCGTCTTCGGGATGTTCCGCAGATTGATCAAGAGCGGGAACTTCCGAGAATAATAGCTGAGACATATTCAAGTATTGGTCGCGATAGCCTAGGGGCTAGACCGCAGAAACCCCAATTGCAGGGTAAAAATAATAAAGATAATGCTAAGCAACAGCAACCTGAGGGTACAAAAAAGCGCTGGGAAAAGAAACAGCAAACACCTAAAAAAGATGGGGGACAGTCTCCGCAACCGGAGACCCCGCAGAATAGGTATAATCTCAGGAATAGGGATAATTTGAAGATGCCTGATGGATATCAATATACTGATACACGCCAATCTCGTTCCTTTCAGGACTCCTCAGAGAAGAGAAGTGAGAGAGGTGGGCGGTCAGAGCGGAGGACGGAGTACGTGAAACAGAGACAGGATTGACAACGCTCAGCTGAGGTTCCTGTTAAACAAGAAGAGAAACCGCTGCAACAAAAACAGCAATTTAAAAACAAAAAAGTGACAGCTGTCTCAGTTAGACATGCCGCTCAAGAAGAGAGTTCTCTTGACGAACAAGACATGGGCGTTAGCACTGTTAGACAGCGCGGCAGAGGTCACAATAGTTTGCCGGAGTCTTCTACAGCATCTGGAGGTGAAAGCAACTGATGACTTCATACAAGTCGAGACGGCGGACATGCGAGTCTCTGATCCTGATAGAGTATATCAAGTGACTCTACGATTAGAAGGGGACATTGACAGCATTGTACAAGCCATCTTTTGGGACCATGTGGTAAAATCATATGATGTTCTGTTGGCCGTACAGGATTGGCCACCTGACTTTGTTCGCGACTGTCCGGTTGGGGAGGATGTTATTGTACCTTCCTTCTCACCACTTGTTCCGAGAGAGCTAGCGGAGTCCTATGGTAAAACATGGGCTCTAGCACAGGCTCCCGCCCTATATAGAAATAATGTGGGGTGGGATAGACAATCACCTTATCATGTAATTCCAATAAAGGGCACACCTCAGCCACAGCCGCAGTATCCTATTAAATTTGAGGCACGGGCATCGGTTCGGAAAATTCTTACACAATTGGAGTACCAGGGTGTAATTGAGCCCTGTGTCTCGCCGATGAATAATCCCTTATTTCCGGTTGCTAAACCGGACCATTCATATAGGATAGTGGTGGATTACAGACATTTGAATAGTCACACACGCACATATGCAATACAGAATTCCCATAGCGCAGCGCTTATGAACAATATAGTGCGTAAGAAATACAAAACAACGTTGGATATCTCGAATGGATTTTTCTGCCAAAATATAGCACCCGAAAGTCGGGACTATACCAGTTTCAGTGCGTTTGGCTCTCAGAAAAAATGTTGTCGTTTGCCTCAGGGGTATAAGAATAGCCCAGGACTGTTTTCGGTTTGTGTGACTGAAATGCTGCACGAGTTGGACCCTGAAGCGTTATCATATGTTGATGACATATATTTGACAGACGATGAGATTCTGCAACATCTAAGGCGCGTATCGCGCATTGTTGTGGGATTTGCTGATATTGGCTATAAGTTTAATTTTAAGAAATCAAAGATTGCCTTCCTCAGCGTCATTTTCCTGGGATATGAGTTATCGAGTGAGGGCAAGAGCCTAGCACCACATTTTTTGGAGAAATGTGCTTTATTGCAGCCTCCTAATACCGTTCGGAAGCTCCAGTCATTGTTGGGGTTTCAGAATTTTGGCAGAACTTACATTCCAGATATGCTACGCGTATAAAACCCTTATACGAACTGATTCGCCCGAATTTTTCGTGTAGATTTTGGATGATTGAGCATACACACATACTGCGAGAGTTACAAACTGATCTCTTAGCAGTTAAACACTTACACACATGGGACAATAAGACACATTTAGGCCCGTATTTATACTTTTTTTTGCGCCTAATTTGCGCCGCTTTTTGGCGCAAAACGGCGCAAACCTACAAAATACAATGGCATTTTGCAAGTTTGCACCGTTTTTGCGTCAAAAAATGACGCAAATGCGGCGCAAAAAAAGTATAAATACGGGCCTTAGTCTTCAGGGTAATACCTGGGGCTGTTGGGTTTACGTATGTCACCTTTAATGAGGGTGAGACAGACCCGATTGCATACAAGTCCCACTTGTATTCTGCTGCAGAACAACGATTTGCACAGACTGAGAAAATACTCACTGCAGTACAGATGGCTGTAATTAAAGAAAGACCGCTTGCCCAGGGCCAACGCATCATTGTCGTTTCCCCGATTCCGGCCTTAGAGGCTGTTACAAAAGCGAGTGTTCCTAATTCGAAAGCTTTACACCCGCGATGGATACAATGGGCTACGTCTTTGACAGCCACTGATGTGGATTACATATTTGATCCTAAACTGCAGACTCAAGAATTTCTTCAATATGAAGTGGAGTACCCAGTTCCTGCTGGCACATTGCCTATTGACCAATATCAAGTGGTCATGTATACCGATGGCTCTGCGCAACCAGCGGTTGGGACTAAACAACAGTATTCTGCTGCATGTGCGGTGGTGAGCGGCACTATGTAGGGGGAAGTGTTCTGCCCCCGACATACTTATACTAAAACCTTGGGAGATTGCACGGCACAGCTGGCTGAGCTCAAAGCTCTATTGTTAGCGTTGGAGCACGCGGATCCGGCGATTTTGACCTTGCTGGTCTGTGACTCCTACTACTGTGTTCAGTCTTTCAATGAATATCTGCACTATTGGAAGTTGAATGGGTTCAGAGATTCTAAAGGCAACACCATTAAACATAAATTGTTCTGGGGTAAGGTTGCGGATCTGAAAGAAACGCTTCCTAAGGTCCATGTTGTGCATACACTTGGACACCAGCGCGTTGGAATACACGTTGCTGGGAATACTTTGGCTGATGAAGCCGCAAAGTCGGCAGTGGCTGTCGCCACTGTGGCCGCAGTGACTCGTTCGAGTTCCAAACCAGACACAGAGATTTCGGCTGCCATAAAAGCTACGGCTGATGGCACACCGTTTCCTAAAGGATTTCCTTCTAAATATAGTTACTGCTTGAGTAGTGCGCTAAATGCTGTTGTTAATATTCCAGGCATTGGTGTACGTGACATTCCCAATAGAATTGAGAGACCTCGATTAATTTCTGCAGCACATGAGGGGGTGGCATCTGCACATGCTGGTGTGGCTGCCACGATTTCACTTTTACAGGCTTGTTACTGGTGGCCTGGTCTCTATAAAGAGACGAAGCAGTATGTCCTTTGTTGTGACGTCTGTCAACAAATTAAAGCATCGTCGGCTAGAGGCCCGCAGCAGACGCCCCTTCTGATTTCAAACAAACCGTTACAGTGTGTGTACTTGGACCATTGTGGTCCGCTGACACCAGATAGTGCATACAAATATATAATGGTTGCTGTAGATTCGTGCTCCAGATTTGTGTGGGTATGGCCTCAACGCTCGGCTGATGCTCGGACTGTTATTAAAGATTTGCGCATCTTTGTCGATACATTTGCAGTTGCGGCTTTTCATTCAGACCAGGGCCCCGCTTTCGCCTCTAAGGCATTCAGGGACACCATGGCTTCATTGGGGGTCCAACTCCAATTCTCGTCTCCATTTCATCCCGAGGGAAATTCTGTCGTGGAGCGTTTAAATCGTGATTTAAAGCAATCCTTAATGGTCAGGGTTATAGGTACGGGTCGTAGTTGGCTAGCCCACCTATATGGAGTACAGAGAGCACTTAATAACTTGCCTAGACGGTCACTGGGGGGTCGTACTTCATATGAGTGCCTGTTTGGAACACAAATGTATGTTCCTGATCTAGATGGTCCTGGTGTGGAGGCGGCAGTTACGCCCTTTGACATAAATGATCGTGTCACTGTTTTGCAGGATTTACAACAATTCCGTGAAGATAACTCTTCTGCAAGTGCTGCCTCCTCAGGAATTAAGGATGAGCCAGTAACACCTACTGGTTGGATACCCAGGATTTGGGGATCTAGTGCGTGAAAAAGTCGCAGTAAAGAAAGAATTTGGTCCTTCTTATCGAGCACCTGTCCCTGTGTTAGGGGTGAGCGGCACGAGAACTGTGATTTTACCGCCGCTGCAAGGGGCCAAAGGAAATCGCTTTGTTTCTATTGATAATGTCAAGTTACAACATGTGGCCGATTCTGCACAGCAGACCAAGAGGGACACCCAGTAGTTCCGGCATCCCTCTCACTACTGGGGAAGAAGTCCCGCTGCAGGTGATTTACACCGACGCTGTTTCCTCTCCGAGCTTGGGGAGGGTGGAAGATGATCTTGCGATTGTTCCACAGACAACGATTAATATGGAATCTTTTGATCAAGTTGCTGTACGTTCTACTGATGTTTCTGAACATGTGGTTTATAGCGTGCCTAGGAGAGAGCCTCCATCTGCTTCTTTGTTCACAATGCACCTTTTGCAAGAACTGCCTCTGGCTGCTTCAACGACGCTGATGAAGCAGTATCCAGCTCCTCGTCCTCGATGTCTTCTGTCCGAGGTCCACGTAAGGTGCTGAGTTGGCTTAAACGCACATATTTTGTTTTTCCTTGGAACTATTTATGGCTTTTTATGACTGTAATGACTATTTTTTTATGGCTGGGATTTGTGGTTACTTTTTTTCTAGTAATACATGGTCATTTTCTTCCTGATCGATCTGACTTTGAGCACGTGAAGACTGTGTTGAGACCACATTTTTCGTCTCATATGGTTCGAAGAGACTTGTCCAATGTGAACATTTCTGCAATACCGATTCCAGATGGGATTGTGTGGGATAAAGTAATGTTTGATATATATGGTCCCACTGAATTGATTCAAATACCGTATGTCCTCAAGTTATCAATGAATGATATTGTTATACCAGGCATTGTTTCTGATGATTGGGATGTGAAGACAGTAGATTCTATGCTAACAGATTTGCAATATTATACTGTCTATGACGATGAAGATGCTTACCAATTTAGAGATAATCATGGTGACATGTTTTGCTACAACTATTATGGACACCACTTTATTCATAAAGCTAGTAGCCCTAAGTCCATATTTAATTATGTGCAATGGGAACATTGCTCGACTCCTCCACAAGGGAGTTCGAAAACGTATTATGATAAATTTGCATATTTTTCTGGGCATGATCAGCGGAATGCTCAGTCTTACTATTTTAAAGTTGCACCGTATTCTAATAAGCAAATTTTATTGACCGATACTAAATTACTATATTCAAATTTGTTTGTATCTAAACTTTCGGTCGAGGGATATGAATACTGGTTAAAGAATGTTGACTTGAAAAGTGTTTGGGGTACTAAAAATTGGCAGATGCAAGGCAGAGATACATTATTTAGAGCATGTCTTATCTCTGTGCAGATGATTTTCCTCAATGACACGGTACAACAGACTAGCTGTTTGGGCTTGGCGACGATTAGAGAGTTGACTTTGCCTAGTATACCTGTCCCTTCCAAACTAAACAACTGGCAGCACTATGTGAATGCTACTTTTAGTGAATTTACGCATTGGGTCTAGAATGGTACACTTAACACTTCATCGTTACATCCGGGCGGGTGGTTATTTTGGCCTGTAGACACTAATCAGTGTCATCAACGTTTTGTCACCTCTTCAGGGGGGTTCAGGACTAGTAGGGCAGACCCTCGTTACATTTCACCAGAACATGCGGATATTATAACTACATACAGCGTGGGGAAGCTTTGTCAACAATGGTTGAGGTCATCCACGCTGGATGCAGTTAAGTCACATCTCAAGTTACTGTCTAATGGTACTGATTTACAAGATTTTTTGTCAGGTCCCAAGGTACCACGGAAGAAAAGGATTTTATATGAAGTTTATAATGAGATTTGGAAACTTTCACAACAGGAGGCTGCAGCCCGGTTGAGGCAGATTGATCAAGAAAATCTACTGCAGACTATGGGGGTTATTCCAACTTTGGAGGAGGTGGTAATCCGTCCCAAATGTGACGGATTTACCACCAGCCGTATTACGAGTTCCATAGGATATAATGGACTCGTAATACGGCTGGTGGTATATCCGTCACTTTACCGTCACTTTTGGGACGGATTACCACTTCCTCCAAAGTTGGAATAACCCCCTTTGTCTGTTGTTGATAATGGCATGCATACCCTTTCTGACCGTGTTTACATGATTGACAGCATTGTTTCCTCTGCTATTGACATTATTAAATCAGACATGTCTTCTTTATATCATGGGCAGAGTCAGACACGGTCCATCATGCAGCTGGGTTGGACTCTTCAGACCTTGAAGGCGGGTCGCGTTCCATGGCAGCACATTCGTGCCAGAGAGATCTTTATCTCCTTTAATTTGACTCGTCAACAACAGTTGATGGCTAAAAAGGAAGCGACGTATGTTATGTTGAATATTGAGAAATTGGAGAAACTGCCTTTCACGGTGGCTGAGATTCCGTCAGCTGAGTGGTTGATTCATGGGGTCATTAATTTGACTATCTCCACTCTGCAATTTACTTCTTGTTTGAAGCACATTCCGGTGGGTAGATATGAACTATTGGGAGACAGTTACATACACGAGATGTGGGAGCTTCCCTTTCAATACAGATGTGTTAATGGTTTGAGAGAGGTTTTTCTTAGCGGTAGCGAATGCAAAGCTTCTGTCAGCCATTCCATGGTTTGTAAACAGCTGTCCTTGCACGGAGCATGTAACGCTTCGATTGCTAACTTAGCTTGTTATTTAAAGGGTGTTCCAGTCCCGGTTATTAAAAACACTTTCCAGGTGCTTTCTAACGGCAGTTACGTTGTTCTTAACAGCGAACGCTGCTGTGGCATGCATGCCGGAATATTTTACGTTGTCGTTGTCAACAAGGCCGTTACGTGCTGCGGGAATGTGTTGTTTCCCCCCACTCAAATTAGGGAGGTAGCGGACATCTGGCCTCATATTGCTACTTCCAAGGTTGATTTCGACAAGTTGAGTCGGCTGAAAGCTTTATTGTTTCAAAAGCATGTGGCCCTTACATCTGCTAGCGAGACCTACGCACTTCAGGTGGCAAGGTCATCGGCGGAGATACAGTCCCTTTTGAATACTAACTTTCCAAGTCACTTCGTTGAACTTGTGGGACGTATATTTAATGCATCCAGCACTGCTGGTATTGCTAATTTTTTCAAAGCCGTTGGTGTTGGTTTCGCTCACACCTTCTCTTCCATATTCGGTTTGATACCTTCGGCTATACACTCTATTTACGGAAGCATTTTTGGGGGTTTCCCGATTACTTTGGCTTTATTGGCTGGAGTCTTGCTATTGTTGCTATTTTTTCGCAATGGCTGTCCCGCCACGACGAGATTCTATATTGCTGCTCCCGTCAGCGCAGCTGTGTCGTGAACGCATGATGCAGCATTTTGGAGCTACACTCCTGGGACATTTGGAGTGTGACTGGTCTCTGTCATTCAGACCGGTTTTGGATTGTGTGCAACCCGTGTTTCGGTGCCTTTGGTGCTCGTTTGAACATGCACTGGCTTTCTGTCTCTCACTGCAGCGCCCTCCAGTGGTCGATCCTGATCTGTTGATGTTCCCGATTAGGGCTCATTCCCAGACTTGTGCACTACGGTTGCGTTTGCTTCGTGAGGCGGTTTATGAGATTCCCTTCCTGGAGGAAGATGGTATTGTCTCTTTCATTGGCCCTGCACGGGGTGCCGCCCTGAATGGTTTTGGGGCTTTGGAACACACCTGCTCCATGGTACTTTGTGGTGTGGATCTTCCGATATTAACATATATCGAAGTGGAGGAGCTCCTACGTTCTATTGCTTCTGTCTGACAATTGGATTTTTTTTTTTTTTTCTCCAGCAAAATTGACACTATATTGAATTTGGCTTTATCGTCACATGTTTCCTAAATTTATGACTTTGTTGTCTTCTTACCTTGTCGAAATATATTGTTTATATTTGGGGCATGCTTTTATATTATTGGAACCACTTGCTACCGACAAGGGGAGGGTGTAGTGTGGTTAGTTTTACGTATCCTTTGCGCATTAGCTTCAGGCTTTAGGCCTTTGTGCACTTTGCCCTGAACGTATTTTATTCATTTGCTGACAGCTTAGAGCCTCTGTGCATTTTGCTCTAAATGCTTTTTATTAGGCTTCGTACTGTTATTTTTCAAATAGCCAGTTCTACGGTGTTGTTTTTTATTCATATCACACTGTTTTGCCTACTTCAGCACTGGAGTTCTCCATAACATATTCACTCTGTGCTTCAGTCAAGGATACAGTCTGGTACATTGCCGATAGACGTGGTAGGAGTTTAGATTTGGCATTCCTGCGTAGGGACATTTTGTGATCACGATGACATGTTAGTTATAAAATCACTTCCTTGTCCCAATACATGCAAGAGGGAGATTCCGACCAGAGACCCACAGCTAGACGCTGACTGCCTCGTTGCAGATGCTGAACCAGATCACAGGCCTTTGCTCAGGTATGAGGGCGTATGTCTCCCCGGTGATTCGGAAAGGCAAGCTAGAAGCTTAACATGCTGTGCTCTAAATAGAACAAGCAGAGGGAGAGTAGAAACTGGTAGGAAATATGATAGCTTTATTCTTATGTTTTACTCTCCTGGTGACTATATCAATCCTACTATGTTGTATTGTTCTGGTTATTGCGGCTCACGGCTTATTATCTAAAATACAGTTGTTTTATTAAAACATTGTGAGAAACTAGGGCTGATTGTAGAGGCCCCATAACTTTTTGCCCCCATTTTCCACTTTATGCTGGTGTTTTCCTGACTCTGATGGTGCCCTGGGTACTGCTAAGCAGTCCCAGGGCCTGTGCTCTGTGTAAAATGGATATGCAAATTAGGCTAATTATAATTGGCTAAATTAACCTACCTATAAGTCCCTAGTATATGGTAGGGGATGTAGGTTTAGGGACCACAGCATAGGTGGTGCACACCTAGGTGCATTGCTGAGGTGCCCAGTGTCATTTTAAAAGCAAGCCTGCCTTGCTGCCTGCCTTTAAATTAAAGTTATATGCAAATTCGACTTTGGAATTAAAGGTACTTCCAAAGTCTTAAACTACCTTATTTTTACATATAAGTCACCCCTAAGGTGTGCCCTATGTGCCCCTAGGGCTGGGTGCCATGTAACTATAAGCAGGGATTGTATAAAAATAGATTTATAAGCCCTGGTGAGGTAAAAACAGCCAAATTCGTTTTTCCCTCATTGAAGTAAATGGCCTTCATAGGCTAGAATGGGCAGACTTTATTTTAAATTTTAAAGTCTCCTTAAATGTTACATACCAAGAATTTGGTATCAAATTGATTGTTATAATAAATCCCACAACTTCCAGTTGTTGGATTTAATATAACCAGTTCAGGTAAAATGTTTAGACTTTACCTAAAAAGTTGCCAATTTCAGCTCTGCATTGTTTTTGCTGCTGTGCTCTGATTGGCCAGCCTGCAGCAGCTTCTGCCAGGCTACTTTAATGAGGTGTGAAGTGGCATGGCTTCACACAAAGGAATGTGCTTGGGGGAGAAAATCTCCCCTCAGCAGATGGTGAGGCAGGAAGGGGGAGGGCTGCCAAACTGGTCTTCAAAGGCAGAGAAGGACATCTGGAGCACCCAGCAACACCCCCACATCCTGCAACCCCAGACAGCTAGGTGCCCCCTTGATTAGATTAGGAGAGGGCAGGAGAGGGGTGTGTTTATGATTTTTAGCCACACCAGTGGGTGGGCTCAGCCAGATGTAACCTCCAAAAATCAGATTCATCCATGTTGGATTTATAGAGACTGTTGCCTTCTGGGATGGATTTTTGCCACACTTCCCAGGAAGTGGTCATCACAGGGGGACGACCCTGTCCCTGATTGGAGAACCAGGGCCCCCCTGCTTTTCACCCAGGAGCAAGGATAAAACTGGCAGACCTGCACCCACGCCTCAGATCCCCACCAAATTTCAAGAAGAAAGAACTTAAGGAGAAGAAGGACTGCCCTGCTGGACCCCTGGCCTGCACCTGGAACCTGCACTCAGAAGGACTGCACCAGCTGCACACTTGGGCTTCACCACAAGAAGGACTTTGCCTGGCTTCAACTGGTTCAAGGAGGGACTCCCTGTTTGCTACAGGTGAAAAATTGCTAAACCAGAGTCCCCTGCACCAACTCCTGAAGAAAGCGACCAGCTGACCGCTGTCCAGTGGCCAAAAAGGAGTTTGCGCCAGGTGCATTCTGGGAGTTGAAGTCCACACCCCCAAGGACCATCACAGAACTTCTGGACCCTTGGGGTGAGCTGTGGACCCCAAAAGAACCTTAAAAGAACATCTGGGTGAAGCCCCAGAAGTTTGGAAAAGATTTGAGAATTTTTGGAAAAAAGCTCCAGAGAGGGACCGACCCGACGCGGAAATTCTAGCCGGCTTGCCTCAACCGCGACCCGGCCTGACTTCGTGGTTCGTCCCGGTAAAGAAAAACATCCAAAAAAGAGACTAAGTCCGAACATAAAAAAGTTGACCGGGACCTTCCAGCCATCGTATCCGAGAAGGGCTCCATGGACGTCGGATCAAGATCCAGGTTTACCCCGGTCGAAGGATTTTCATCTCGAAAAAACGACTAAGTCCGAAGGTAAAAATCACCACCGAGGAAACCGACTTCGCGTATCCGGACAAGGGCTCCAGGAGGTCGGATTCAACTGGCAGGTTCGTCCCGGGGAAGAAAAACATCAAAAAAGAGACTAAGTCAGAAGGTAACTTTTTAACCGAGGCCTCCCGCGACTTGTAGCCGAGCAGGGCTCCATCGCGGTCGGCCTGAAAGTTTGACTTTGCCCCGGTCCTGGTGCAACCAGATGACCCGATTGGCGCTTTTTGTTTCTAAGCGCTAGAAAATAATAATACTTTAAAAATTCATATCTCCGGTTCCCCTGAACCGATTTTAATCGTTTTTGTGTCATTTTAAAGATAAAAATATAAACTATTTTTATAAATTGGTTTTGGATTTTTAAACTGTTTCCTGTGTTTTATTTAATTACTGTTTTTTGATATTTGAATGCTTTACACTTTGTCTCCTAAGTTAAGCCTTGACGCTCGTTGCCAAGCTACCAAGGGTAGAGCTGGGATTAATTTACTGAGACCTAACTGTACTTATGTGGAGGTTTGTGGCTTGTTGCTAGGTGTAGGTACCTACCTGCCCTACCAATAACCCATTTTCCAACAAACATTATATAAAACTTATACTGTCTTTGTCATTTGTATATGAGATCATATTGTAAATGAGAGAGTTGGTTCGGATCTGAGTGACCACGACTTCCCTGAGAAGTTCCAAAGATGTCATGCGCTCGGCTGCCTAATCATTTCTTCCCCATGGGAGAAATGAGGCACTGCTAGTTAGCCGGAGCAAAAACCGGATTTAGGGTGACAGAGTTCCTTACACGTGGGTCAGACTCAGTCCCCCACACCGTTATCGATCCTGCTGCCTAGAAATCCAGTAGTCTCATTTAGGATAATGAGAGCCCACGCAACAAGTGAAGACCCTATCCACCCCCAAGGGGCAGAAAGACTCACTTATTTCAAGGCAGGAGGAGTTAGACCTGTCAGCCTTACAAAGTATTTGCAGTATTCCTCTATTTTTGTTGATCTCAATTTTGTTGGCTTTATGACTATGAGTACTTTACCACTGCTAACCAGTGCTAAAGCATGTATGATCTCTCCTTTGGACATGCTAAACCTGCCATTTACCCAATTGGCACATTTAATTTACTTGTACGAACCTAGAGAAGTGGTACTACTAGTAACCAAGGCTTGTAAATTAAATGCTCTTAGTGGGCCTGCAGCACTGATTGGGCCACCCAGCTCAGTTGCTCTTTACATGGACAAGCCAGGAGTGATCTTACAAAATTGTTTTCATCTATTGAAAGTTTACCAGCATTTGAGTATGGGGCAGAAGTCTGGGGATACTCAAATGCTGGTAAACTTTCAATAGGTGAAAACAATTTTGTAAGATCACTCTTGGCTTGTCCACGTAATACTCCTTTGTTACCAATGTTTTGGGACCTCGGACTTGCACGTATCTCAGACATTATTGCTTTAAGACCGCTGCTTTTCTGGGTACGTGTTTGGTCTACTCCTGAGCTACTCACATATAAGTAATCCATCCAAGATATCTTAGATAGACCTAACATGCTTACTATTCCTTGGTTTAAACACATATCAAAATGGTTTTGCATTCTGGGTCTTAGTAACTACTGGAGCCATCCTTATAATTTAAGGAAAGAGCAGATGAAGCATCTAAAAACAGCTTATCGGGCGTATGTCAGGGGAAACTACTTACTTCATTTGTCTCATGGCAGATTGACTTCTCAATTTCTTGATACCAAATGGCATCCGTGTTTTGAACTGTTTATGGATCTCATTACTGATCCATTAAGCAAGAGTTTGCATATTCAGTTCAGATATGGATGCCTACCTCTTAAATCTTTTGGCAATTGGCGGGATTCTGCTCTGAGAACTGATCTATGCCCGAGTTGTAGTATTTCTCCAGAAACCATTGTGCATTTTATGTTCATATGCCCAGCATATAGGATTGCTCATCAGAGGTGGCTACGTCCAGTTTGTAAGAACATGGGGATCAGATGTTGTATAGATGCTTTAAGGATTATGACGAGGGACACATCCTGCACCCTGTTCTGTGCAGTTAGCAAGTTTCTTGCGGCTGCATGGCATATACGAATTTGCCAGTTAAAAAATTATTCTCGATTATTATGAGGCCTATGATTAGGGTATTAGTTAGTTGGATGATATTTTGGCTATCCAGAGGAACAAGGTCTAGGTAGTTATGCACTGTGTCAAGAGAAGTATCTTCTTGATTTTAGTATTTATGTTTTATACTGTTATGTTTTTTTTAATGTAAGATATTTATGATTTTAAATTTTATTCTTGTATAAATTAACCGAATAAAGCGATGTGTTGATGATGATGATGAAGTAGCTCTTCAAATATGTCTCAGGCTTGCCATTGCAGGCTCTATGTGCATTTTAACTGTGACTTCGACCTGGCAAAAGAAACCTTTTTGCCAGGCCTAAACCTGCCTTTTTAATACACACGTCACCCCTAGAGTAGGCCCTAAACAGCCCATCGGCCAGGTTGCAATGTATTTAAAAAGTTGGACATATACTATAAACTTTTACTACTGTACGACCTACCTCTCCAATTGGATAACTTTGGGTTAATGTATTAAATTTAATATGTGATCACTTTCAATCGGGAGTACATAGGAATGTCAAGTTTGGTGCCTAAAGAATCGTAAAGGAAAACCCTCTCTAGAGTAAAGTTGGATTTTAAGTCACAGATCTGAAAATGCCACTGCTATAAAGTTGGCATTTTCTTGTCCCAACCACTTGGTGCCTGCAGCCTGTTTCCTGGGTCACGTGACTAGCTGTACCTGGCAGTTGGTCTTTTTGTTTTGCTCCCACACAGTGAGACAAAGGAGCATAGGTGTTGGCAGGATGGGCAATCTCTGACTTGATTGGTAGGAGGAGCTCTCACCTACCATACTTGCACATCACAAACGCTCTGCCTGCACACACTCACAAACGGTTGAGCACTTGTCTTTTGTGACCCCATATAAGCTGGGACCATGGCACGGAGGCAGTAAATTCTAAACACCTCTGGGGGTGGAATGGAAACTTCCATCTTTTTCTCCTACTTCAAAGTGGGCACAAGGTATAAATAATGGACTCTTTGACCCAAATCTTTAGTATACCTCTGGAACTGTAGAAGACTCAGAAGAACTGTTGTGCTGCACTGCAAGAAGGACTGCTAATCTGTTGCCCTTGTGCCCTACTACCTGAGTGAAAGGATTAGACCTGCATCTTTATCCCAGGACCCCCATAGTGACTCCAAGGGCTAGTTGGCTGGCTTCCTGACCAGAGTCTCTGAGAAAGAAAAGGTTCCAACCACCTTTAATCCAGCTTTTGGACTCTATGAGTTGTGAGAATGGCCCTCCAAGAGGTGCCACCTCAGTCCTGGACATTTGAAGGTTGGTCTGAAGGTGGTCTGCTAGCTCAGCTGCGGTCTTGTGAAGCAAAACATAAGCGGTATGATGCATCTCCTCGCAGCTCTATTGGAACTGCTGCAGCTTGATGCATCCTCAATATCGAACCTTGTATCACAGCTCACAGTCTCCCGGGAATTGCCTCTATGCAATGCATCTTCGACACAGGCTTTCACTTTGTAAGCCCCTGATTAATGGCACCAATGACACTAGGTTTTCAGAGCCACTTGTGTGCAATGCAGGACTTTACATTTAAACCCCTTGTCACCTCCATCCTCAACAACGACACAGGACCTCGCATCACAGCTCCTCAGACTGCAGCTGCACAATGCATCCTGGACGCTGGGTCTTGCAAGGCTCTGCAAACTAGGATTTGAGGTATGACAGGCCTAACTTAGTCCCTCTATCCAGCCCACGCTGCATCATGGTTGGCCTGAACTTGTAACTTTGTCCCAATCCTGTGTGACGAGATAACAAGCAGTTGCACTTTTTGTTTCAAGGCACTATTTTTACTTAAAACTTTAAAACTGCATATCTCTATTTCTACTAAAATGATTTATGTCATTTTGGTCTAAAATCATTTATTACATTTTACTCATGTTTTCTAATTTTGTTTGAGATTTTTCTTATGATGTATTTTCACTTGTGGCAAAAATACTTTACACATTGCCTTTAAGTGTAGTCTCACTGCTTTTGGGTCAAGATACCAGAGGGTTAAGCAGAGGTTTATTTCGGATTTGCTTCATTTCACCCTGACAGAGATTGTGGTGGCTGGTTAAATAGTGTTTTACCCTTCTCAGCTAGTAGCCCAATTTTCATCAGGGGGTCATAGACCCGTGTCATGCCTGCCCTCCAAAAAAATAAAAATACTGCCATAACAATATCCCCTGGTGTCTAGGAGTCTTTCTGCCTCCTCAGAATGCCAGATTGCAGGAGAACATCCTCATCTGCCCCTCTGGGGCAGGGGGGGCTGAAAGACTAACTGAGCCTAGGATGGGAGAGCACAGGCCTATGCCCAGGGGCCACTCCCCCTCAAGCCTCCTCCCTGATGGCCTAGTGGAGCGGATCCTGCTTGTGAATCACACGCACAGCACAATTCACTAGGGAAAGACAGCACTTTCCAACAATTCCTCTCCCAGCACCAATCAAAAGTGAAAGCATAACACACCATTAGCGAGGACTACTTTTATTTTTGTTTGGTGTTATTTCATTGCAATGTACGCACTAGTGTTACAGTAAAACCCAAAAATATCCAACAGGAGATGTGAGGGAAGCTTTTCCCTCATTTTTCATCTTTGATTTTGAAAAAAATGCTTCTGATGTAGAAATCAGAAACATGTTCTTTTTCAGTACCCAGGACAACCTCTGTACTACAAAACTAGTGCTGAGGATGTCAACTGCCATCCTCGGCACTTAAAATATTAAAATGTTGCACTTTCCTGAAATGTTTTAATATGAGTTGTATTATGTTTTGATAGTATATTTCTGCTTTCGGCTTTCATAGTGACAAACTAGCAAAGTATTTTATTAATTGCACTCAGTGTTATGCATTTAAGCACATAAGGGGGTTGTTGTATTCAGGTCCTGAGTTTGGTGGTGCGCATACCATGAAATGTGCATCCAGTGCAGAAGATAGAGGGTTCATTTAGGGGATAATCTGTTCCTTGGGACCTTACTTTAGTGTGCAGGCCCTTTGAACGGTGTCATAATAGGCATTTCCACCTTCCATTGTGTTTATATTTGAACATTCATGCACAGTATTTAATCATGTTTGCATAATAATGCACTTTTCCATTTTCAAAGAAAATACACAGACATCACCACTCCAATGATTATGCCTTACTGTTCTGCCATGCTGCCCTGAGAGTAAAGTGTTAAAGGCTCCACAGCGCCAAGGCTACAGGACACGAGGAGCAAAATAACCGTTAGAGCTGGAGCCCAGTCCTGCATGTTTCTCTTTAGACCCTTCGACCCAGATTCCTGACACTGACAAAGCCTTAGACCCACTGTGATTGCATTTTGTCACATGCTATATAGCCATTAGACTGATCAGTTGGAATTGGCATTCCTGCTGTTTTATATGTGACGTGACAAAGAGTACATCAGCTGTGTCTTCTTGTTTCTGTTTGTCATTTCTGAGGCAGTTACACATAACATATTTCTATAGTTAATCCACAGCTCAGACTGGGTACTGATTTTAGCTGATAACCCAATAAATGCTTTTTGAGCATCAAGGGGCTACTTGATCTGGGCCATTTTAAAGGAATCAGAGAAATTTCCAAGCTCCCTATAAGATTTCCATAAGTTGAGAACATTGATCTGTGTCTCATATAAATCAGGTGAGTAAGATAACTAGCTGACTTTCTGATTCACTAGCAACCACAAGACATTTTGATGGATATGTGCACACTATAAATTACCAGAAACACTCATGACACTTTTTAGTCTTATATTTAGGGAAATGTGTGCAACTGCACTACTGGAGGCCATCTTTGCAAGAATGTGTTTGGAAGACTCTCTGTCTGCAAGGGATTCACTCATACGCTGCAGCAATGTGTTCAGTTCCACTGAGATTTTTCAAAACCCATAGATTTTAAAGAGTGGATATTACTGGCTAGCCTCACAATTTAAAAATAGTACATGCACCACAACGTTAGTATTTCTCCTGTCTAAACCCTAGCATTGCTCAGTCTGTCTCTGTGATGAGGTAGTGGTTGAAGTGGGTGGGATTGGAGGGTCACAAACTGCCCATACATTTATGGTTTATGAAACTCTGTTCCCCTACTTTTTGCAAAAAGACAACCATCCCAAAATGGTTAATTCTGACAGCTTCAATGCCTCAGCTGAAATGTCATTCAGTGAGTATCCTGTGCAGTCAAACCGAAGGCAAGCAGACAATTAAACAAGCCTTCCTGCCAGGGTGCCTGGTGCTTGAAAGAAATGCAAATGTGCGCAACGAGTAAATCAGCAAATGTAAAAGGTGCTTGGGAGCTGGTACTGGCTTTAATTGATCTAATCACTGAAGAAATGTACGTGGCAGAAAATGCTACTGCTTTGTCCATGTGACAATTTTTTTAAACAAAGCACTTGTCACTTTGTCTTATTTTGTTCACTTTATTCATCTGCTAGGAAAGCTTTTATATTGCCATTTTTGTGTAATTTACATACCATTTTTAATAAGGAGGCTTTGATTGGTATTCAAAGACGTTTGTCTATAAAAATGTGCTGCTCAGTTTTAAGTTTTATTAAATGAGCCATTGTTATTATGAATCTATATGAATTGGTCGATGTACCTACTTAATAATATAATTTCGACTATTTATGATTTTTTTCTGTTGATTGGGATTCTAATGTTTGTAAACTATAATATTCCCATAAAGAAGGGTTGCGGGACATTTTTGATATCGGAGTTGTAAATTGCCTTGCAATTTTAGTTGGATGAAGATGTTTGTATTTCGTTTTAACTTATACAGACTGTATTTTAATTATTTATATTTTATGTAATGTATATGTGCTTTTATGGCAAATTGCAGAATAAAGATCCTCTGACTGATCTTATCACTGCAAGCTTTGAGGTGAGCAAGATTTATTCTATGTGGTAGTGGAGTGGTAGTGGAGAGATAACAACTGAACTGTGAAGTGCATGATTTTAATTGTATTTATTTCACCATTTCTACACCTGGAGGTAATGAAAGGACAGTAATGTAAAAAAATGCATTACTTACACTTTGAGTATGACCAAAATGTATATTTTGGAAGCACATTTTGAAGCAGTCATCTTACAATGTGTACAATGCAAGTTTAAAATAATGCCCTATCACTTACCGGTAATCTTCATTACTCCTGGTAGTGTTGTCCTCGTACCATTCATTACAAGTAAGATAAACCTACCTCGGTGACAGAAAATAGAGCAAGGAAGGCTGGGAACCCTATCTTTCCACCCCCTCCCACCGGAAGTACATAAGGCATACTTATCGAGCATTCTGCATGAACTACCAAGCCCTAAACAATGAAGGCCAGCCATCCAGGAGGGAGGGAGGGGCCTAATGAATGGGACGAGGACAACAGGACCAGAAGTAATGAAGATTACCTGACTACCCAAGCCTAGAACCTTCCTTCAGATGAAACGAAAACAGCCCCAAGAAGGAGGCTACTCCAAAACACAAAAGCAGCACTTCAAGTGGCAACCCCAGGCAGCCTGGAAACAAATGAGGAGGATTCAGACCATACATCTCCCACAGTCAAGAACCTGGCCGAAACCCACAACATAGAAAGGAGCCTAAGCAGCGAACAAAAGCAGCCAAGAGGGAATCAACCGTAAGGTGACCACCAAATAATTCATCACCCATAGGAGGAGAACCAGACAAAATCAGCACAGCAGGCCCCCCCAAAAAACTACAGAGCCCATGAGCCAGAAAAGGAAGAGCAGCAAAACCCTCCAAATGAGTGACCTCTGGAACAAAGGATCACAAACACACCAGAACAAACAAACAAGAGCCATAGGCCACCTGGACCATGGAACAACCCAAGTGGAACCAGAATGAGGTCCCCACACAAGAAGAAAGCACACCAGAGGATCCTGCCTCAGGGGCACTGTGAAGCACAGAGAAAGCCCCAGCCGAGCTCGGATGGGACAAAAGAAAAGGCAGAAAAGAAATGAAAGAACGGTCATGTAAGAGAGAACCCAACCAGACAGACACCAGCATGGCTCACAAAGCTCACATGGCAACAAGAGAGGCAGAGGGCAGGAAGACTAACAGGCCAAAAACCACCACAAGTGGCCAGGTAAACAAACCGAAGAACAGAGGAGAACACGTAACCAGGCTGAAAACGAAACCCCCACAACCGCAGTAGAACACCCCAATCAGAGACAAGGGGCAGATATCAGGAAGGGAAAGCCAGCAGCAAGCCACTCCAAGGACACCACCACGGCGCCCAATTAGAAGGGATTCAGACGAGTCAAACCACCCATAGCTAAAGAAGGGGTGAGTGAAACACTGGATCCAAAAACTGGCAAAGCGGCACATGAAAGCACCAACAAACTCAGAGCCGGACAAGGAGAAAAGAACCAAAGCAATGGGACCAACCCACAACAGTAGAAAACAACCCCAACTTCCAGCCAAGAGAGAGGGAGAGAGAGGGAGCAGGACTCCCCAGAATTCCAGGGCAACAGAACCCAAAGATCCAAATAGGCCAGAAGCACATCAAGGTCCAAAAGAGCAACACAAAAACAGCCCAAGGAAGCCTCTGCAGAGAGACAGGTGGTACCCAGGGTGTACCCCCCAAAAATGAGAACCCCATGGTAAAAGAAGAAAGAGTCTCAAAAGGCAGGATGGAACCAACCCATTGAACCTTCAAGACAGGCTACCCACCACCTGCCCACAACTAGCCCCAGACAGTGAACTAGGGCCAGGGAAGACACAGCTAACCATATGGGCATAACCACAAAACTAACCCCCCAAAGCCAGCAAAGTCAGTGACCTGGATGACCACCGAAAACAAAAGACCATACCCTATGCATAGAACTCAAGCAGGCCAGGAAAACACCTGGGAAGAAGAGGCACAACAGACTCCTACGTCCACACCCCCCACCATGGGCATCAGACATGCCAGTATCTAAGTCCTAATAACAGTAAAGGGTTACAGGAGCCCAACTAGACAGACAGGGTGACCCATAACACCAGGTATGGACCGAAAAGTCACACAGAAGCCCATGCACAACACCTACACCTACCCACGGAGGCCCAACCCAAAAAACAGGATGGGACCAAAAGTGCCAAGAGAATGAACTCAGGGGAACAAGAAAAAAACATCCCCTGACACAGGACACCCCATCACAACAAGGAAACAACAGACAACCCCCAACCACAGGAGAGAGGCGTGCAGCAGAACCAGATCCGAGGTACCCAGAGGCATACGCCTCCGACCAACGGGCCAACCTCACAAAAGAAAACAGACAGCCACAGCCAAAAGCTGACAGCCCTCACCCCCCAGGCAGGGAGAACCAACATCCCTGCAGCCATCCACATGCCTACCAGACCCTAGTGCCAAAAAACAACTGCATCCCAAGAGGAACACAGGAGAGAAACCCACCAGAAAAGGAGGGCCCAAGAAGAGAAAGCAGGGAGTAT
This sequence comes from Pleurodeles waltl, assembly GCF_031143425.1. NCBI lineage: Eukaryota > Metazoa > Chordata > Amphibia > Caudata > Salamandridae > Pleurodeles > Pleurodeles waltl. The sequence continues at coordinate 630,378,828 of NC_090439.1, forward strand.
AGCCCAGCCAGCCAAACCCTAGACCTGTAACTCAACAAAGGCAGAGAAACAGCCAGAGCATCACCGCAGCTCCAAGATGGAACAACCAACCCAGAAGCCATTGGAAAGTAACAGCCAGATTACCATAAGAAAAAGTGGAGGCAATGGAAAAACAAAGAAGATACAAGGAATCCAGGGAAGAGCCCAAAGAAAGGACACCCAATGTTCCCAAGGACCACAACACTGGACCCACCCAGGCAGGCAGCACAGAAAACTACCAGGACCCAGACCGTGAAACCACACCCCGGAGGGAGAACCTCCCCTCCCCCTGTATAATGCAGCAAGCTCACCTTGAAGGCAAAGACACAAAGGGCAAACCCCAAGACATACCATCACCTTTAGCACCAGGAGCCAGAGGGGGACCAACAAGAAATTCATGGGCACCTAAAAAGCAAAAGGGCAGCTCCATACAACTACCAAAAAAGAGGCAGAGACAAGGGGAAAAAGACCAAACGTCCCTTAATGAAGAAGAAACCTAGCCACTGCCAGGCCAAAAGCCACACAGGCATGTTAGAAGGTAGCAAAATGGCACAGAGCAACAGTCTCAAAAGGCACCCCAGTGTCGGAGGAGGATTAAGGAATGCCATACAGTAGGCTTTGGCATCACCAAAGGACCATACATGCACACTCAAGCTCACACTCAAGGCAGGACCAAAGGCAGCATACCCCACCCATGAGTTCCCAAACACGCCGAAGCGAGCAAGATCAAGCGCTCACCCAGCTGAAGGAATGCCCTTAGGGACCCTGTCAGGGAACCCACAGTGTGCCTCACAGGACAACATACCTGCTGAGGCAGGACAACCTGAGCCGCAGAGGGGACACAGCCACTGGGCCTGTCCAGGCCCAACCCACAAACCTGAAGAAAGCACACCATACAATAACAGTCCCCCCCCAAGCAGACAAGTGAGCGAACATAGAATACAAAAACAGACAAGGCCAAAACAGAGATGTCCACGTGACCCCTGTAAACCAGGACAGGACCAGGAAAGAGAAAGGGGTAGCACACCCGCTCTGTGCTCCAAATCCTGGACCACATACAGCAAAGGCACACAGCCCACCCACTGCCAATGCAGCCCTGTTCCTGAAAACAGAAAGAAAGAAAGAATGCACATCAGGCAGTAAAAACGTGATGAAAAGAAACCAGTTGTACCAGTATGTTCATGCCTCATTCAAATCCAATAGCACTCAATCCAAGAACAGCATTAAGACAGACAGGAGAGGTAGGCTCTTCAGGACACAAACACAAGACCCACAGCCCCCAGGGAATGGCAGCAACAAGCATGAAACTCACCAAGCTCTCCAGTCGCCAATCTTAATTGATTGAACTGAAGCCGACTTCCTGCACCACTGTGCTATGATGGGCCCAAAAGTGCAGTCAACCAGGAGGCCAGACAGGGGCCAGAAGTAGCTTGGCGAGCCTAACCGTCTGGCCCAGAGAAGCTGAATCTGACATCAGTGGATGTCCGCATGATTCCTGAGAGGCAGGCGTGGCCAGGAGGGCTGTGCAACATTGATCCACATGCTGTTTGAAGTCTGAGAAGGACATGACACTGCTGAAGAGATATGAAGTGACCGGGCCCGTGGCAGAGAAAATGGATCCCTTGGCCCCACTGAAAAGCAGGAACTGGCTCAAGCAAGCAACCCCGGAGCCAAAACACAAAAGTCACTATGGTCTGAGTCTCACACTCCTGTTCACCCCCTGGGGGGCAGAAACACCACAGCCAGCCCGCCAATACCCTCGCCCAACTAGGGATGGCGGCCTGAAAAAAATATACCAGAGGTAACCCAGCAGTATGCACCACCGTGAAAGGAAACTGCTGACAGCACCAAAAAGGCTGGCATATGTACACAGAGGGAGTTGCCTCATCTGGGTGGCTGGAAACCCAGCTCCTGGACTCTACCAGCAACTGCAAGGTGACTAGGCACTCCGCAGCGCTACATACCTTCCCACAAGCCTCACAGGGAGGAAGGCATGAATCCAGACAGCTGACACCCTGCCCATCTGGGAAGTCAGCCGGTGATGACAACAGCAAACCAGGAGGAGCCTCAGCCCAGTAGGAGCAAATCTTAATCCTTGGCCAGAAAACATCCTGTCAATAGACAGAAAAAAAGAACAGGTGAAATGCTGGGTAAGTATGCCTTATGTACTCCCAGTGGGAGTGGGTGGGAAAGATTGGCTCCCAGCATACCTTGTTCTTTTTTTTCTGTCAGTGAGATATGTTTATCTCACTTGTAATGAACGGGACGAGGACAGGAGGGACCTGGGGGTAATGAGTTGCATATTCACAGTCCTTTATGTCACAGGCTGTGACTTCCTAGCACTAAAAATACACGCCACGTTTCTCCACTATACCAACCACAACTTAATTCAGTGGCTCTTTGGTTACACACAGACCTCTGCAGTAGATTGACTAAAATAATTTTTATAATGTACTATATTGCATTTCCCAATGGGTAACAACGTTTTTAATGTATTTTTTAATTTAGGCTGCATGTTATATTACATGTAACTACCTGACAGTGAAAGACCAAAAACACTTACAGATTTTTGTATTGTTTTTTTAATCACACTTTTGTTCCTGCCCTCACGCTCACTGACCACGCCCCACTGCAGGCAGCATCACAGTTCTCATTTTTTTTTTTTCATGCACTTCGGACTCTGGATGGAGGCACGGGAAGGGCGACAGGAAACTAACAAGTGGCGGCCAGACACGGAGAAGTGCCAGAAGAAAAGAAGCGATACCATGGTGATTGCTTTTAAGAAGCATTTACCGAGGTTCATAGGGTACCTCTCATGTCAGTTACAGACGCAGTTATATCGACAGAGGGACACTGTGGAAGGCATGGATATTGCACCAACGTGCAACAAAAGAAAACTGGGGAATGATAAACAGCAGTGAAAATTGACTGAAGAGGAATTATTTCAGAAGTAAAATTACTTGTGAGTGTACTTTGATGTGCTTGAACAAATACTACTCATGTTGTAAAACATTGTATGAACAAACCAAAACTTATATGTGCGATGCTAGCTTGACCCACATCCTCTGGTCACCTTTCACAGAGGGTAAAGCTCTACATGAATTGCAAGTGCATCAACGATTTTCTCCTTTTTATGACTTAATATGAGGTTTTTCAATACCCACCTGCTGCAATTCATGTTGTATATGTTGGACGTGCTGTAGTCGATGTGACTGCAAAAACGAGTCTCTGCTGCTATCTGGTCTTGTCTCATGTAAAAGCCTCCTTCAAATTGCTTCTTCCCTGCACTTCGCTTTCACTCTCTTTGGAAACACCTGCCGGTCTGCTTTTCAATTGATACCAAAAAGGGTGACTGCCTACAGTATAAATAGTGTATCCCTCCCTTGCCAGTCAATACAGGTGCAATTGCTAAGGTAATTAAAATATTATCCGGAATATGTGAAGTCGTATAATAAATACAATATTCACTTTGCATGTATGAACTGACTTCTGATTTACCCACTGATTAAGCAAAAAACAATTTGGATACAGTGATGCATTTTTTTTATTTAGAAGCACCGATATTACACCTCTTCAGATTATAGGAAAGGAAAAAAAGACAGAGGAAGTGAACCTGTTTTTAATTTAGTCACATGATGATAATAATCATTTACGTCAAGATTTACTAACAATTTGCACTGCGTTTGAGTTTCAAAAGTGGCGCAAACCATTGCAAAGTGTTGAAAGGGAAGTCACTGGAAAGTAGCCTTAAAGGCATGCGATGTAGCGCAATGCTCCACTTTGTTCTACTTTGTGTCAAGGATCTGTGCATGTATAAGTTTTTAAAAAACTATTCCTTTCTCCAAACCTTTCCAACTTTACGTGTGTCAAGTACTGCACAATTTTAAAGCATGTCTAATAATAATAGTGTGTACTATAAGGTTAACCTTCCAGTTCAAAACCTATGTTAGCCATCAAGCTCGCCCCATTTTTTACTGTTAAATGGGTGAGTGTTTGGCACGGTAGCCTAAAGTGAGAGAGAGGGAGTTACAGTCCCATATCTTAGCCAAGATGGTGAGACCGTGCTCTCTCCTTTTCACGGAACGCAGGACAGCAATTTGGGCCGTTGCGCAGTGTGCTGTCATGTCTTCCTTTGTGCATTGGCAAACCAGTGTACAGTAAGCTGTGAAATGACATCCAGAACGCGGGATCTGATGAGAACAGTTTATTTGATATTTGTACAATTCATCAAAATCACCCCAGCGCAGACCAGACCAGGCCGTCGCTCCCCTGCGTCAACTGCCGCTCCTCCGACGTTCGGTTTTCCGCATGCACACACACACAGCAGAAAACCGAACACAGAAAACCAGCCTCGTGCGAGTGGCTCCGTTGCGCGTGCATAAAAGCATCACTAATTTGACTGCATGCGCAACGGGGCTCCAAACTACTACATTTCGTTTTCCGTTTACGTTTTTTTTTTTACAGCAAACAAATAAAACAGGAGATGTAAAAAAGAACAACCAACATCAACACTCTTACTTTAAAATATTGCACTGGCAAATGAAAAACACCTGGTACATATATTATGTTTTCCTTTTACCATAACATATTAAAACGTAAGCAACACAAAGATTCTCACTTAACGGTACCTCAGAGGTAAATTGTGCGCTCTAAAACTTTTTCTAGCAGGCAAAAGTTCAGAGCTTGTGTCCACCACTTTAGGACACAATGGTTTAACATCACCAGATTTTTGTACACTCACGGATTTCTCCACTTTTGTATTCTGTCCTCCATCAAACAGCAGATCTCTAGGTGGCAAGGATGTATCCTTTGCTAAAACTTTTACCACTTTTTCCACATTGTACCAATTACGTCCACCAACACGAACAGCATTACCACACACTTTGTCAATCCTTAGAGGTTCGGAAAACTTTGAGTCACCTTTCCTGACAAAATTAGGCATTTTGACCCATACCCAATCACCAACCGTGAACCGTAACTCCTTCACCCTTCTATTCTTGTCATAGTATGTTTTTTGTTTTGCTTGGGCTTTTCCCATATTCGAACGAACCTTGAAGTCAATATCTTCCTTACACATAGAATGTTTCACAAATGTGGGCAACCAAGCTGGTCTAAATAGAGTGGCAGGCTTCCTCCCTCTAAGCGCTTCAAACGGAGACACCCCCGTGCTCGAATGGGGCGTTGTTCTGTAGAACCAGAGCATACTCTTTACAGCCGCGTCAACCACACACCCATTAGCTAAAGCCCACTGGACACATTCACTAACCACTCTATTAAACCATTAGTTTGCGGTTGGTAAAGTAAACTCTTCAAATGTTTGATTGCACATTCATTCAGAAAATGCTCAACCTCACTTGAAACAAATTGCACCCCATTATCAGTATCCTTGGGAAACCCTTCTTCCATAAATACATCTTTTAGAAAAGACACAGCCGATGTGGAATCAGCATGTCCTACTAACTTCACATGAGGCAACTTGGAAAAGTAATCAACTACAACATAAGCATATCGTAATTTAGGTGGAAGAGAATGGAACGGTCCTAATAAAGCAATATCAATCTTTTCCCATGGACCTGATGGACATTCAATAGGCTTAAGCGGAGGAGTTGACGTCTTCAGCGTCTTATCACTGGTCGAACAGATGTGACAATATTTGACTAGTGCTCCATGTCCTTGTCCATTTGCGGCCACCAATAGTATTCTCTCACCCTTTTCTTGGTAAGTGTAGAACCCAAATGACCCTCATGTGCTTTTTCCAGAATGATAGTGTTAACGCGTCCTTCTATGTTAATTTATACATTTAGGACTCGTTTTAGGCCAATGAATCTTTGGACCCAGTGGTGAGACACCGTAAGACGAGGTAACTGATCAATATATCAAGCAATATATCAATAATATTGTCAACATATATCACTACAATGTATTTCACTTTAGACATTTGTTAAACCTTCGGCGCAACCATGACCTTTCAGTCATGAATAACCACACCTTATTAAGTTTTGTGAATTTTATTCCCTATTGATTACAATCTAATAGCAGATGTATTAATCTCAAACCAAGAAGCAAAGGGCATAGCCACAATGCGGCAACTATGATAAAATTTCAACAATGCAAAGATCACAAACATAAGATAGTAATATGAAGGTAAACAAATCAAAATACATAACACTTCATATATGTCTTAGTTCAGCATAGCACCACGTCAGTCACGTCAGTTACGTCAGTGAAGGTGAATGCCTCATCTAGCCACTAATTAGCATCAGCATGTTGGGCTTCATGCAAAACAATTTGGAACATCAATTTGGAAAACATCTAACTAAGGTCTCTAATCAAAAATACACAGCAGTTGGTACCTAGAAAGAAAAGGCAAATAGATGAATTTCAATAACAACAACATAATTACCCTCCTCGGGATAGGTCAGCATACAGGATCAGTCTTCGTCTTCAGGACATCAGTTGAATCGCTGTCAGTCTACCTAGTCTATGGGCAGGGGATACTTCCCTCTTAAGGAAGAAAGTGCAATGGGGCAACTAAGGGTGAGGATGGTTTTATTAAGTCTCAAGTCACCAAACAGAGTGACAGACTTTCTGGATGCAATCAATATCATTCCCTACCTAGTGCTCCAGAGTCTCCTGTGTCATGGGTTTTTATCCCTTTTTCATAATACATTCCCCCAAATTTCTATTGGATAGTCACTATACCCTACTATCTGTAACCTATCAAATTATACATTAAGGAATGCATTTGTCATTTTATGATAGCTTATAACATTTTGATTGGTCTTCATAATTGATGTTTTTCGTAGGTGGCACATCCGGGGTTACTTCATTTTCTGGCACGTTCTTCGGGTCAAGAGTTCTCTTTTCCGTGGTTCAGTGTCCTTGAAAGTGTCCATATTTTGTTGCAAAGCATATAACTCTATACTAAAGCAGCTAGCATGCGGATGAGAAAATCTAGCATTGTTGCAAATAGACGAAGAAAAGAACAATTGCTGGGTCATGGCCTTTTGCAAGTCAGCACACTGAAGAAACAGAAAAATATGCTTTAATATGAGAGCTACACAGCTAGTTTTCGACTCACGCTAACTTAAGACTTATGGATGCTAATAAATGTAATCTTCGTAGATGTTAACGTATTCAATTAATCAAAATACAAGCAATAATTTCTTCTTATTAATATTAGTATATGAATACACTAAGTCTCCACGTTTAAAATACGTTTCAATAAAAAATATTATTAATGCAGCATTGTTAAATATAAGCATTTCACAACTAAAATACGTAATGTTTAAACTACGCTCTCTCAGTCCCTCCTCTGATGACGCTCGTCATCACACAATCTTTCTTTTTGATCTTAATTTTTCACCTTGTGCATAATACGCATTTCAACATCTTGCCCTTTATGAGAACTTTCCCATATTTCATTGAACATTTTCTCTCTTTCACTTTCTTCATTTCTTCTGGTTCTTTTAGTCCAATTTTTTTTTACTTTGTCATTGATTTTACATGCCCCCCCATAATCCTAATAGACAAACCAAAACAATTAATAGACCCATCATAATTTTTGCAAGTACCCCATTCCAAATGTTGGTAAACCAGCTTCCCACTCGGGCAATTCCTTTCCCAAATTTTTCCCAAACACCAGGTTCTTTAAGATCCTTCAAGTCTGTACTATCTCTAGTAAGGTTAGTAAGCATGCTTCTAATTTTCTTACTGTTATCTGGTATGAATGAGCAACAATGACGCTCATTAATCATTTTGCAGACACCTCCACTCTTTGCTAAAAGAATGTCTAAAGCAAGCCGATTTTGAAGAGTCATAGCTCTTTCTGCAGCAAGTTCAGTATCCATCAGGAGTATGGCTCCTGTAAAATTTGTCAACATATTATCCACTATAGTAGACAACTTTTGAATTTTCACAGAATTCAAGATAACCCCTACTGATGGGATTATAGCTCCAAATATATCACCAATGACAGCCGCCACTGATTCTCGTTTTTGTCTAGAATGTTGTAATTCAGACGTTTTAGGTATTTGTTTTAAGTCATCAATCTGGTATATCTTTGGGAATACTATTCCCAAATAACATGTCCCATACCATCCCTTAGGGAGACGGTAATATGCATTTAGTCCACAGATATAATAGATTCCAGGGATCGCTGGATCTTGTCCATTTAACATAAAGGTCCATTTACTCTGAAACAAAAACACATGCCTACATTTACTCGTACCCACAAACAAATTGTCTTGATCAGATTTTGGCCTATATACACAGAGCCTTCCTACGTATAACGCGTCTATAGCTAATTTGCCTTGCGTTTTGATTGCAGTGCAAGCATAATCATTTGCATAAGTACGCTTCTCTAATCCTTTTTCTAATCTTTCTTTCAGTGCTTTGCGTCTATCATCTGTGTGGTCTAAAAAGCTTTTCTCTACAGGAGACAGTAAGCAAGTCAAATTGTTGCGATGTGCATAAGCAGTTCCAAATGTAAGTGTTGGCTCAAAGAATCCTCTAACTATTTTTATATCATGCTCTTTTGCTAATCTATTTAAGAATTCAATCACAGGCACAAACGAAAACACAACATCCAAGTTTGAATAAAAGTATTGCACATGCTCTTGATTATAGAATCTTGTTAATAGCAAGCTGCAACTAATTCCATAAGTAAGAGGGAGGCTATGATAAGTAACTCCCTCCTGCACAGATGAAGGAATTTTAGTACATACATAGCAATCTTTCGCATCCATAGTTTCCACATACTCATTTAATAAGCGATAGAAGACATTAGTAGAAAGTTCCCCTTTTGCATTAGTCCCCTCATGCATATGTCTTGCATCCTGCTCAAATTTCTCCCAAGGTGATAGTTTAGTGGTAGTCTCAGGTTTCGAAGTCGCATTAATTGTTTCTTTCTCTCTCCATGGCATAACCACAATCACTCCCACAATCATTACTGCACATACAACACCTATTATAAGACCTAACCAACCACACACCTTACTTCACTTGCTACTATTTCTATTGTAAGCCATGTTTGTATAGAATCAGAATAGCAGATCAACAATCAACTTGATGATAAACTCCTTGCGTATATTACAGCGTCGTCACTCACTCCAGGACCCCTTTTTGTCGATTCCGGTTAGCAGCTTGTCGTAATCAGGTTTCTTTAAAAGTCAAGTTCGGTTTCAGTGTCACTTCCAGTAGTTTCTAAAGTCTCTTTCTTTTAGTTTACCAAATTTTCAAACTTAGCCAAGTCTTCCTTGAGTTTTGTTCAGGTACCGTAATTCTGGCCTGGTACTTCTCGATCAAAACAAAATGCTAGGAATTCTTGTTGCCATTCAGAGGTTGTAGCATATGCCCATTCAGGACCTGAATATCTTCTGTTCACTATTCTTTTTCTTTTTAACCTTCGTTCACCTTGTTGTTCTCCTTCACTCAGATCATCTGCTTGTGAAGTATCACTTTCTTCTATTATTGTGTCATTCGATACCTCTTTTATTTTAGGGTGTAACTTGTCTGGCCAATTATCGCCTCTAAGTGTCTTGGTTTGATGTTTTCCTTCAGGACGTTGGACAGCACCCTCCTCTTGTGATATGGTGTTTCCTCTTGACGGACCTGCAACTGGTTTGGGAGACTCTGACACGTTTTGATTTGTATCTACAGCTTCTCCTTCTCTTTCGTCTTCTGGTTCTATGTTGGGTTCGGACTCTAACCCGTACTCGTCTACTTCTGGAAGAACTTCTCCTTGGCTTAGTTCTCCGGCTGCCTCTACTGAGATAGGCACTCTGTCACCTCTCTCGAACTCATTGACAGTTTGAGGGACTGGGCTGTTCTCAGTGGGCTCTTCAGTAGTCTCAGTTCCTTCTTGACTGATCTCTGACTCTGAGACTTCTCTCCCTGGAGTTGCTGTACCGGAAACTTCAAGTTCCTCTTCAACAGGACACGTTACCTTTCTCGTGTGACTGGCATGTATCCAGTTGGGAACCCCGGCACACTTTACAGCAGTGGTAGTCGTCAATATTACTTGATACGGCTCCTTCCAACGCGGCTCAAGACACGATTTTCTCACGTGTTTCTTGACAACCACCCAATCTCCAGCTTGCAGAGAGTGACCTGGATCGCCAATCGGTGGCAACGTGTTAGCTTCCACCTGGTGAGAAAAAGAGCGAATTACGTCAGCCAAACCTTTGCAGTAATCCAACACCATATCATCTGTAATATTCACTAGTGCATTTGTAGGTACTGCTGGTAATCTCATAGCTCTGTCCATGAGAATTTCGTGGGGAGATAATCCCGTCTTCTTGTCTGGGGTATTTCTCATAGTCATCAGCACTAGAGGTAAGGCGTGTGGCCACTTCATGTTTGTAGCTGCACACATTTTTGCCATTCTTGATTTTAAAGTACCATTCATCTGTTCAACTAGTCCTGATGCTTCAGGGCGAAAGCTACAATGCAGCTTTTGTTCAATGTTGAGTGCGGCACACAGAAGTTTAATCACCTCATTGTCGAAGTGTCTCCCCCTATCTGATTCTATAGAAACCGGAAACCCAAATCTTGGTATCAGCTCCCTGAGTAGTAGTTTTGCAACTGTAAGACTGTCATTCCTACGTGTGGGATATGCCTCAATCCAATGACTGAAAACACACACAATCACCAACACGTACTTCAATCCTCCACAAACAGGCATTTCGATAAAATCCATTTGCATTTTGTTGAATGGACCTCCAGCTCTCCCAATGTGGCTCAAAGTTACCACAGTTCCTTTTCCAGCATTCATCTGTTGACAGATGACGCACCTGTGGCAAGTGATTTCTGCGGCATGTCTGAATTTTGGATTGAACCAATCAATCTTAAAGGACCTGATCATGGCATCTCTTCCCAGATGTGCCTGCCCATGATAGAGCCGGGCAAACTGTGATAAAAGACTATTTGGCAAGACCAATTTTCCCTCTTCTGAAACCCATAGATCATCTGCTCTTTGTACACATTGCATTCTCTGCCAGGAACGTTTTTCTTCTTTGCTAGCACGACTTTGTAATGTTTTCAGTTCGTCTAAGGTATCAACCACTCGTAATGCTAGACTCAAACTTGTGTCGTTTTCAGTTTGTGGTAACAACTCCCACTGCTCTTTAAACGATATACAGTTCAATGCACAAAATCTTGCGACTTGATCTGCATAGCTGTTTCCCATAGACACAAAATCTTGTGATCTGATGTGAGCACTGCACATCACCACGGCAACTTCGAGAGGTAACTGAATCGCATGTAACAAATCTCTTATTTGTTCACTGTTTTTCACAGGAGAACCAGAGGAGTTCATGAAACCCCTCTGTGACCAGAGTTGGCCAAAATCATGCACAATTCCAAATCCATATCTGCTGTCAGTATAGATAGTGACTTTCAAATTTACAGCTGCGTGGCATGCCTTAGTAAGATCTATTAATTCTGCCACTTGTGCAGAAAACACTTTCTCGAGCCAGGAGGCTTCGACAATGCCAGTTATGGTACATACTGAGTAACCGGCTCTCAATGTTCCTGCTGAATCTCTTAAACAGGACCCATCAACAAACATAATGTAATCGTTTTCTTTTAACTGGGTATCCTGTATGTCTGGGCGAGGTTTGGTACAGAGTTCAGTCACCTCAAGACAATCATGTTCAAATTCTTCTCCATCTTTGATTTCAGTATTTTCATTGGGAAGTAGGGTTGCCGGGTTCAGCACAGTGCATCTCTTTAGTGTGACATTTGGGGACCCCCGTATAATCGTCTCATATCTAGTGAGACGTGCATTTGTCATGTGTTGTGTCTTAGTTTGTGTCAACAGAATTTCAACTGAATGTGGAACCATTACTGTCAGAGGGTATCCCATGACTATGCCTTCACATTGAGAAAGGCTTTGACGAACTGCTGCAACTGTCCGCAAACAACCCGGTAAGGCTGCTGCGACAGGGTCCAAGGTAGCTGAAAAATATGCTACAGGGCGATTTGCATCTCCGTGGACCTGTGTTAAAACAGACAAAGAACAAGCATCACGTTCATGACAAAACAACAGAAAAGGTTTCTCATAGTCAGGCAACCCCAATGCTGGTGCCCTGCACATGCATTCTTTTAATTCTACAAATGATTCAAGCTCCTCTTTTGTCAAAGTTATTGTGTATGGCTCATCCTTGACTTCTTTTCCTGTCAATTTTATTAAAGGCTTTGAAATGATTGAGAAGTTGGGTATCCACTGACGACAGTAGCCCACCATTCCCAAAAACATCCTGACATCTCTTTTTGTTGTTGGGGGATTCATCTGCAAAACAGCTGTTATTCTTTCCTTAGATATTCTTCGAGACCCTTTCTCAATCAAATGTCCCAAGTATTTAACTTCTTTTTGACAGTATTGTAACTTTCTGGGTGACACCTTGTGTCCATTCTTTCCCAGATGATTCAATAATGCAATGGTATCATATTTACAACTGTCTCTGGTTTTGGATGCAATTAGCAAATCATCAATGTACTGCACAAGAGTCGAATTAAAAGGCAGCACAAGAGGTTCCAAGTCCTTCTTCAATATTTGATTGAAGATGGATGGTGACTCTGAGAACCCTTGAGGAATTCTGCACCAACTGTACACCTTGTCCAAAAATTTTAAACTGAACAAAAATTGGCTATCCTCATGAAGAGGTATCGAAAAGAACGCTTGTGATAGGTCTACCACAGTAAACCATTCAGCATCACAAGGAACCTGGAACATTATTACCGCTGGGTTAGGTACCACAGGGCAGCATTTTATCACAATTTCATTTATTTTCCTCAAATCCTGCACAATTCGAACTTTTCCACAGGGCTTCTTTAAACCCATTATAGGGGAGTTACACGGACTGCTCAAGACTTCTTTCAGGACTCCCTGTCTGAGAAAATCTGCAATTATTTGTGACACCTCAATGAGGACGTCTTGGGTCATGTGGTATTGTGACACTTGTGGGAACACTGTATTTGGCTTTATCTGAACCTTGACTGGTTCTACTCCTTTTATCAATCCTACTTCTTTCCCAGTCAAATCCCACACTTTCTCTGTCACGGTCCCTTGTAGTTCAACAGGTAAGTCGATCAAAGTATGCATTGGGAACAAAGTAATCAATGGGTAGTCTTCATTTGTCTCTCCTCCTTCCTCTATGAATTGACTCTCATCTCCCTCATCGTCACTATTTGTCTGTACTTCTATTCCATCATTGGAACAGGTAATTGAACATTTTGTGTTACACAGTAATTCTCTTCCTAGTAAGGATACTGGACTTGAATCGAATACAACAAATCTATGCAGCCCTTGAAAGTTGCTAATTTCAACCTGCACCGGATCAGTAATCGGATTAGTCAGGTACTGATTTGCCACACCAACCACTCGTATAGTACGCCCTGAGAGAGGTAATCTCAGGACTTCTGCACTTCGAACTGTAGAGCATGTAGCTCCTGTGTCGACCAAAAATGAAACCTTATAACCCATTACTTTTCCCTCTACGTATGGGCCTCTCTGATCCACCTCTAGGGATGCTGCAAGCCTGCACTCTTCACTGTCTGAGCTGTCATCTGACCAATCCTCATTCATGCCATTTTCACCTCGTAATGGGAATTGTTGCACAGTATTATTTTGATTGGTTACCTGGCCTGTGACCTGCTGAGGAAGCATCACCTGTTGCTGTCCCATCGAAGCCATTGGTAATTGCATTTGCTGTCTAGGCACCATAGGAATCTGCTGCTGTACTGGTTGCATTTGTACTGACTGAAAACGCGGCATTTGCATCTGCTGCATGGGCTGTACCCCTTGCATTTGTACCAAATTATTCTGAAAATTCGGGTTTTGATGTCTCACTTTTGGACCTCGTGAATTTTGTAATGTACCAACATTAATGCTCTGCTGAACTGCACCATCCTGCACCATATTCGGGCACTCCCGTTTCCAGTGCCCCAAGCCCCCACACGCGTGACATGGTGACATCTTTTTCACTTCTTGAACGTCATTTTGAACAACAACATTATTCATGTCCTAACCGCGGTTCACAAACCCTCGACCTCTGCCTCTCGGCTGTGCCTGAAACACACCATTCATTTGCGGTTGTTGCTGTATCATTTGCTGAACTCCATTTCCCTGTATTCCAGCTTGGGCAGCCCTTATCTGCATCACCATCACTTTCTCCTTCAACTTTTTCTGCTTCAACTCAATTTCGTCACTTCAATATTTTGCATACTGCAACACCTCATCAATCGGCTTAGCTTGCCAACAAATCAAATGATTCTTAATCATTTGGCTGACCTCTGGTCTCAGCCCTTCAACGAATCTAAACACAAGGTGATTCATGTCCTTCGGTTCAATTGTCTCAGTACCACTGTAATGTTTGAACGCTTTCAATAATCTCTCGTAACAAGCATGTATTGACTCCTTAACCTCTTGAGAGGTCCGGTCGATTTTCTGCCAATCGGTCACTTTCGTCGACACCTTTTGTTTCAAGAACTCAATTACTTTATGATAATATTTCATCACCTCTTCTGAAGGTGCTCCAGTCACCTTATCTCTTGCCGGCTCTTTCGTTGGCCAATCTACCCCTCTCTTGCACTCGAGCCACAAATCAGGCAGAACAATGATCTCAAATAAAGTATTCAAGTCTTCCCAGAGACACTTTGCAAGTTTCACAAACCTGTCCGTTTGCTGATACCACTCGATCGGCTTCTCTCTTAGCCTGGGATAATCATTCGTAAAAGATAGAGGCCCTCATTCCGAGCCTGGCGGGCGGCGGAGGCCGCCCGCCAGGCTTCCCCCCTCCGAAATACCGCTCCGCGGTCGTAAGACCGCGGAGGGTATTCCGAGTTTTCCCCTGGGCTGGCGGGCGGTCTTCACAAGACCGCCCGCCAGCCCAGGGGAAAACTCCCTTCCCACGATGACGCCGGCTCGTAATAGAGCCGGCGGAGTGGGAAGGTGCGACGGGTGCAGTTGCACCCGTCGCGTATTTCAGTGTCTGCTTTGCAGACACTGAAATACTTTTAGGGGCCCTCTTACGGGGGCCCCTGCCGTGCCCATGCCATAGGCATGGGCACGGCAGGGGCCCCCAGGGGCCCCGCGACTCCCCCTCCCGCCATCCGGTTCCCGGCGGGAGAACCGCCAGGAACTGGATGGCGGGAGGGGGAGTCGGAATCCCCATGCCGGCGCAGCATGCTGCGCCGGCTTGGAGGATTCCTTTGGGGCAGCGGGAAACCGGCGGGAGACCGCCGGTTTCCCTTCTCTGACCGCGGCTGAGCCGCCGCGGTCAGAATGCCCCGCGGGGCACCGCCGGCCTGTCGGCGGTGCCACCGCGTCCCACGGCCCTGGCGGACTTGTTCCGCCAGGGTCGTAATGACCCCCAGAATGTCTCCTCTAGTCCATGGCACATGTACCAGAACACCGCCAGCTGTTTCTCTCATAGGCAGTATTTTTACTGCATCCAGATTAGGTGAGGTCCTAGCTTGATTAGACCCTGGACTATCGCTCTTTCCCTTATCTCTTTTCTTTGCCCATCTGCCTTCCCATTTCTTCAATGCACCCCAAATTTGTGCACTTTGCAACAGTTCTCTCAGATGTGCCTTCATGCCTGCAGATCTCATGTGTTCAAAGTCTTTGGAGTCAAAATCTAATCTGTAACTACTTTTCAAATGCTTAGTGTTTCCGATATCAATATTATATTTATCTGCCAAATTCGCTAATCTCTGATGTACTTTGCCTACCTCTTTGGTAATCTTGGGGCATAAGTATCTCAATTCTGCCTCAGTGTAGGACTCCAATCTATTTACTCCCATCGTTCCTTCCACTAATTCAGCAGCTTCTGCCCCTAGTCGTACAAAATTCAGGTATTCGTCTTGTTTCTCTTTCTCGGGTTCAACTGTGGTCACTGTAGTCTTTTGTGAGGTACAAGTTTTCTCTAACCACTCATTTAGCTGCTGTAATGTAAAACCTTGCAGTGAAATATTCCCTGCATGTATCATTGGGGTGTGTGAGGTATTTGTACTCATAGTTTGGGGAGTTAAAACTACCAACCCTGCTTGACGCATCGCTTCGAGAGGTGCCCCTACTGGACTAAGGTCCATTAAGGGTCTCAGTGGCTCATTTACTTGTTCTCCAGGGGCCATTATCTGGGGTGTTCTCATAGGCCCTCCTCTTATCGCTTCCTGAGTCATCACTCCCTGATCACACATCCTTGTTTTATCTTGTGCATACAATGATACGGGGGGACCAACAGTAATGGGTAACGATATAGCGGCAGGTGCCTGACCTGGACCCAGACTTCTTGGAGCCTCAACACCAAAGGTCTGCTCCAGTGTACCCGGTACAGGTACTAACAGTGGTCCCGCTACAGGGTTATACCCCGGTATCAACTGTGGTGGTTGAGACATTAGCTTCAGAGTCAATTCAATCTGTATTAACTTTGGATTTGTGTATATCGGGTCTGGCGGCACTATCAAGTTTGTAGTAGTCTCAAGCACTGGAACATCAGGGTAGATTCTCTTTATCTGCGGTGGAGGCTGCAACTGTATCGGCAAGTATGGTGCAGTGGGTACACTGACACCATTCTGTGTCAAAGCTGTATCGCTAGTCTGTACTGTATCAGTAACTCCCTTTTCTTGCGTCTGGTTCCCAGGATCCAAGCTAGTACTTGGAGCACTGTCGCTCACCGCATATGGTGGCGGACGATCATGTAACAATCTATCCATAAATTCCTCATCATCTGAATCATCTTCCTCTTCCCAAGACCTTTTATTTTCTTTAGTTTTGCCTGGATCTTTGTTGGTTTTACAAGAGGCTTTCTTTCCCTGTGTCTCTTCTCCCTGGGTTATTGCTGGGAATAATTTCAACCCATCTACGATTCCCCTTCTCCACATTTTGCTCTCGTTGTCCCACCTAGCCTCTGCATATGATTTTTCTGCTCTTCTCAGCCTTCTCTGAAACCTTTCTTGTCTATGTTTAAGAGCCATTAGGTCCCAGATCGCCAAAGCCTCGTATTGTGCCGGTCTCGGAGGTGGCTTCTGTGTACTTAACATCCACCTCAGGTTTTCTAGTACCTTTGGATTAAACGTCCCATGCTCTGGAAACGCTAAACACCCTTCTTTTTCTGTTAATTTGCACCACTGTTTCATCCATAAACAAGGTGCGACACCTTTCTCTTCCATAACCATGTAAGCCGGAGTACCCTCAGGTGGTGTGGGTTCTCCTTCGGTTGCAGCAATATACACATCTCCCTTTAGAGCGCTCTTAAATGCTTTGACAAAATTCATTTTTGCAATTTTCTTATTTCGTATTTAATCAGAAATGGCTTAGTTCCCAGGACACTCTTCACCCGCCCTTCCTCAACCTATTGCCTCTCACGGACGGCAGCCAATCCGTGCGCGACCCCTCTCGACATCTGACCTATCTCAGCGCGGCACCACTGACGTCACACTCACACACACAGCAGCTGACAAAGTCTTGCGGCTTGTCCGCTCCTCACTGACCCTTACAACTCACACAAACTAATGCAAATTATTGCGAGCACCTTAAAATGACAACACAAATCTGTCGGTTTACTACAGGAAGGGTAACACATTCGCTTCAGAACTTTACAGAGATTTTACTTAAAGCCTCGGCCGCTACTCTCTCCTTCTCAGTTCCCGCATACGCAAGCAGAATTCGACCCGCAAATTCTACTCTCGACTTGTCAATGACTCCTTCTAGTGCACTTTAGAATTTGTCAAATCTCCATTGAAGGTTTCTTTCACACGTTACAACTCAAACTCGGCTTGTCAACCACGCCCGATTGACCTACTAAACCGCACAGATTACAACATAAACCACATTTATCATCATACTCCGGAGTCTTAGACCTCGACAGGTCCGTACACAATAACCAACCACGTGGATAATTTTGAGCAACAACTTCCCTACTCTCATACTGTGGAGTCCGCCCACTCCTGCTAAACAAAACTTAATTTGGCCTAAATACACACATATTTTTCACAACCACCTGCAAGATGCATAAGCTTAGGCAAGCGCAAAGACCCTAACCACACACTCTATGGCGCCAAGAACATTCCCAACTCATTTAGGCAGGCTCCGAGATCCCGGGAAAGCCATGGCGAACTTAGCAACCCATCATTCCTCCAAATTGCATTATCACAGAAAAACTAATTAAACAATGAAACTCCGTCCTAGGGCCCCCAAGGGCCAAACCGTTGCTCTGCTAACAGAACTGTTAACGTGTCCTTCAATGTTAATTTATACATTTAGGACTCGTTTTAGGCCGATGAATCTTTAAACCCAGTGGTGAGACACCGTAAGACGAGGTAACTGATCAATATATCAAGCAATATATCAATAATATTGTCAACATATATCACTACAATGTATTTCACTTTAGACATTTGTTAAACCTTCGGCGCAACCATGACCTTTCAGTCATGAATAACCACACCTTATTAAGTTTTGTGAATTTTATTCCCTATTGATTACAATCTAATAGCAGATGTATTAATCTCAAACCAAGAAGCAAAGGGCATAGCCACAATGCGGCAACTATGATAAAATTTCAACAATGCAAAGATCACAAACATAAGACAGTAATATGAAGGTAAACAAATCAAAATACATAGAACTTCATATATGTCTTAGTTCAGCATAGCACCACGTCAGTCACGTCAGTTACGTCAGTCAAGGTGAATGCCTCATCTAGCCACTAATTAGCATCAGCATGATGGGCTTCATGCAAAACAATTTGGAACATCAATTTGGAAAACATCTAACTAAGGTCTCTAATCAAAAATACACAGCAGTAGGTACCTAGAAAGAAAAGGCAAATAGATGAATTTCAATAACAACAACATAATTACCCTCCTCGGGATAGGTCAGCATACAGGATCAGTCTTCGTCTTCAGGACATCAGTTGAATCGCCGTCAGTCTACCTAGTCTATGGGCAGGGGACACTTCCCTCTTAAGGAAGAAAGTGCAATGGGGCGACTAAGGGTGAGGATGGTTTTATTAAGTCTCAAGTCACCAAACAGAGTGACAGAGTTTCTGGATGCAATCAATATCTTTCCCTACCTAGTGCTCCGAGTCTCCTGTGTCATGGGTTTTTATCCCTTTTTCATAATACATTCCCCCAAATTTCTATTGGATAGTCACTATACCCCACTATCTGTAACCTATCAAATTATACATTAAGTAATGCATTTGTCATTTTATGATAGCTTATAACATTTTGATTGGTCTTCATAATTGACGTTTTTCGTAGGTGGCACATCCGGGGTTACTTAATTTTCTGGCACGTTCTTCGGGTCAAGAGTTCTCTTTTCCGTGGTTCAGTGTCCTTGAAAGTGTCCATATTTTGTTGCAAAGCATATAACTCTATACTAAAGCAGCTAGCATGCAGATGAGAAAATCTAGCATTGTTGCAAATAGACGAAGAAAAGAACAATTGCTGGGTCATGGCCTTTTGCAAGTCAGCACACTGAAGAAACAGAAAAATATGCTTTAATATGAGAGCTACACAGCTAGTTTTCGACTCACGCTAACTTAAGACTTATGGATGCTAATAAATGTAATCTTCATAGATGTTAACGTATTCAGTTAATCAAAATATAAGCAATCATTTCTTCTTATTAATATTAGTATATGCGTACATTAAGGGGATCATTCTGACCCCGGCGGGCGTCGGGAGCCGCCCGCCTGGAGGGAACCGCCAGAATACCGCTGCGCGGTCAAAAGACCGCCGCGGGTATTCTGGGTTTCCCACTGGGCTGGCGGGCGACCGCCAAAAGGCCACCCGCCAGCCCAGTGGGAAACACCCCTCCATGAGGATGCCGGCTCCGAATGGAGCCGGCGGAGTGGAGGATGTGCGACGGGTGCAGTGGCACCCGTTGCGTATTTCAGTGTCTGCAAAGCAGACACTGAAATACAAAGTGGGGCCCTCTTACTGGGGCCCATGCAGTGCCCATGCCATTGGCATGGGCACTGCAGGGGCCCCCAGGGGCCCCACGACACCCCTCACCGCCATTCTGTTCCTGGCAGGCGGAACCGCCAGGAACAGGATGGCGGTGAGGGGGTCGGAATCCCCCATGGCGGCGGAAAACCGGCGGGAGACCGCCGGTTTTCCTGTTCTGACCGCGGCCAAACCGCCGCGGTCAGAATGCCCTGCGGGGCACCGCCAGCCTGTTGGCGGTGCTCCCGCCAACCCAGGCCCCGGCAGTCCTTGACCGCCGGGGTCGGAATGACCCCCTAAGTCTCCACGTTTAAAATACGTTTCAATAAAAAATATTGTTAATGCAGCATTGTTAAATATAAGCATTTCACATCTAAAATAGGTAATGTTTAAACTACGCTCTCTCGATAGATCTAATAACTTCAGGAGGCACAATCTTATTATTTCAATAGAACACCATCTTCAATAGACAGCTCATCTGACACCTTGAAAAAAGGTTGAGTACTCAAATTCAAACTTTTCTCATGAGGCCATCCTTCCTCGACGTACGTCAAGATGCTCCTTTCCAGTACACTTCAGAAAATGACCCAGTACATTCCAATTCGATAGCCGCAATGAAACAATTTTCATCCTGAATGTCATCTTTCCCACCAATTTCTCCAGTAATGGGATTTCTAGAGAGATAATCTGCTCTCACATTCTTTCCCCCTGAAATGTGCACAACCGTAAAATCAAATTGCGATAACCTGGCCCAAGAATCTTGCAATTCTTGGTGTGCTACTTTTGACATTAGTACCATTTAAAATGGAAACCAATGGTTTATGGTCTGTTTGGAGCAAAAAATGTCTTCCCCACAGATAAGATTTTAATTTCTCAATAGCCCACCAACATGCTAATAATTCTTTTTCTATTACAGAATAGTGTATTTCATTTGGTCTGAGCACTCTTGATGCAAAACCAATGGTATGTTCCTGTTTCCCTCTGATTTGCGTCAAAACAGCCCCATCACCGAACATGCTGGCATCAACAGTCAAACAACACTTTAAATATGATCATAAGATCATGATATACTCACACTAACCAACCTTTGTTTAATGGTGTTGAAAGCTTCAGCACACTCAGCATCCCACACAAAATCTGTTTTTATTTTCAGTAGATTCGAAATGGGTCTGACTAAAGTCGCAAAATTTTCAATAAACCTAGAATAGAACTCACAAAGTCCCAAAATAGATTTGACACCCACTTTGTTCAGAGGTGCAGGTGCTCCTACAATCACTTCTACAAGACCCGTTCTGGGATAAACACCTTCTGATGTCATGACATGCCCCAAATATTCTACAGAAGTTTGCAAAAACTGACATTTTTCTCTTTTCAATACAACACCAGCACTATTAAACCTTTTCAGGACTTGCCTCAAAATCTCATCATGTTCATGACGATCACTTGCATGGATTAATACATCTTCTTGAAAAACACACACTTTATTTATGCCTGTAAGTAGCGTAGACATTATTCTTTGAAACACTGACGCTGCCAACGCCAAGCCAAATGGCATACGACAATATTCATAAGTCCCCCACGGGGAAACAAAAGCAGTGAAGTGACGAGAATCTGGTGTCAATTCTACCTGGTGGTAAGCAGCGGCTAAGTCAAGTTTCTTAAACAGTTTCGCTCCAGTTATGCAAGAGAGCATCTCACCAATCTTTGGCAGTGGATGAGAGTCCACCCAAATCTCTCTGTAAGTGCCCTTGAGTCGACACATACCCTCAGTTCTCCATTTTTTCATTTGCCACTACCAAAGGTGATAACCATAAAGAAGAATCAACACGTTCAATTATTCCCTTTATTCATAAACTCTCCAATTCTTTTTCTAAATCATCTCTGACACTAAATGGTACACCTCTGAATTTATGCCTTATAGGAATGGCATTGTCTTTGACTTTTATTTTATGTGTAAAGCCTCTTATCTTGCCTAGTTCTCCCAAAAAACCCTAGGAAACTCATTAAGCAAATTTTCTATATCAGAGGAATCCCTTATAACTGTTACCTGATCACCCGTACCTGGACGCAAAACCATGCCAAACAACCCTTGATGAAACCAACCCAAAATGTTCAATCCTTTGACAGCCACATAGACCTTCCCAAAAATCAGTCGCTCTTTGAAAATAAGGACATCTTCAAAGAAACCCACTAAATCAATCCTCTTTCCCTCGTGTGTAACCGGTGACCTGTCTGGTGGGTTCAATTTTCGTGTACCCCAATTTTGCTCAAATAACTCCTGAGTAATCGTAGTGATCCTGGCACCCGAATCAGCTAATAACCTTAAATGTTTGTCACCTACCTGAACTAAAATGTAAGGATCAATGCAGTGATCAGGATTGCCACTTCTTATGTCATGTTCACGCACAGCAGAATCATTTCCTGCATCTCACTCATCAATTCAACCATTCTGTTATTTTCATCAACAACAGCATTGACCTTAGTGTTACCACTTTTATTACTTTGACACACATTTGCAAAGTGTCCAGTTTTGCCACATAATCTGAATTGAACATTTTTTGCTGGACAATTCTTCCCTTCTTTCAGATGTGGTGGATAACCACACCTGAAACATATGTTAGTTTGTTTGAAAAAACTATTATGCTTGGCCACTTCTCCTTTGCTGCATGAAGGATTGTTCATCTTGCGTCTGTCGTCAGATCTCTGAACCACATTAATTTGTCCCACCTGTGCATGTTCCAACTCTCTAGCTGATTTAATTGCAGTTTCAGTACTTTTGGCAATTCTAATCAAATCCGATAAAGATGGATCTCCCAAGGACAATAACTTTTGCTTGATGGACTTATCAGAACAGTGACATATGAATTGGTCACGTATTAACTGATCAGCAAATGCTTCAAAACAACATTCTGAAGAAGGTTTCCTTAAAGGAGATATGTAAGAATTTACATCTTCTCCACCTTTCTGTTCCCTCCTAAAAAACTTATGTCTTGCTATAACCAAACTTGGTGTGGCATCAAATCTGGTAACCACTTTCTTAAGAGCTTCTTCAAATTCGTCAAGTTCTTGCCGTCCTCCAATTGAATGTCAGGTAAATGTTTAAACACAGATCATCCTCGAATCCTAAGGAATGCAGCAACAAACATTTTTTCCTTTCAGGTCTAAACCTTGATGCACCAATAGCACCCAAATACGTTTCAAAGGCATCATACCACGGTTTCCATGGTATAGCTGGCTCCCCAGGTGTTTCAAAAAATGGTGGAGGTGGGTTAATAGATTGCATGACAGCTAGATAGAGTAACAGTGTCACTTAAAACAATGCAAACATATAAATTTCAATGTCTTTACCAACTTACAAATCTCACAGCAAGTATTTACCTGTAAAAAGTCATTGAATCCTTAGTAAGATTTATTGTTTAAAGATGGCTGCCACGTTTCCTTAAGAACAAAGTATTTCTGTAGACACACCCTCTGACTAGAGAATCATGGGAAGAACAGCAGGCAGTTATGAGTTTTGCCTCACCGTGAATAGCGCTGTCCAGAGGCTCGTCAGGGATTGAAGGTGAAAGGTACCATCAGCGCGTGTGGGCCTCGTAAAGAAAAGGTGAACGCTTGGGGTGAATTAGCTCCACAGCTCGTCGCCACTTAAAGTAAGCTGTGAAATGACATCCAGACTGCAGGATCCAATGAGAACAATTTATTTGATATTTGTACAATCCATCAAAATCACCCCAGCGCAGCGCAGACCAGGCCGTCGCTCCCCTGCCTCAACTACTGCTCCTCCGATGTTCGGTTTTCCTCACGCACACACACGCAGCAGAAAACCGAACAGAGAAAACCAGCCTAGTGCGAGCGGCTCCGTTGCGCATGCATAAAAGCATCACAATTTGACTGCACACGCAACGGGGCTCCAAACTACTACACAGTGTTGAACATGCTAACATGAAGGCAGTATCTTTTACCCTTTACTCATGCTCCAGGCTCAACATGTGCTGTGCTATGTCTTATAAAGATAAAATACATGACTGATGTAAAAAGACACATATTAGAGAAAGTAGAGCACAGATTGTCCACAAATGGTTACTGTAAATATGTCTCTGAACTGTGTCGTTGCATGCTGTTTGCTGTTGTTTAGAAATGTCACATTGTCACAAACTGTAGTTAAGAAATTGTGAGTAAAAGTGTCATGTAAACCTCAGAATTTAAAGTGACTCTTCACGATTGGACCATAAAATCAACAATCGTTAGTCACAATGTACGTTGTGTATTGTTGTAAAAAGACTCCTTCAATATTTTCCCTGTGCAAATTTACATGTAGTAACACATGTTGTATACCTACTCCTGGAAATGAAAACTTATAAATGGATAATAAATCCATGAAGTTCCAAGGTATATTATTGGATTTATGCATAGCAATCTAACCACTTGGTATTGCCACCCAAATATGTTTGAGGGTGTTAATTCCTAAAGCTGGCTGTCACATCAAGGGGAAATTGCTACTCACTGAAAATAAAAAGCACACATTTGAGAGAAGAAAATCCCACATTGTCTCAGAGGATATAGGACGATTTGGAAGCCTGCCCACTCACTGTTCTCAACGTCTCACAAGTTTTGAAACAGTTTTCCTTAGTAGCCTCATATACTTCCTTGAGAACCGCATGGGCTTCCACGGCCAAGTCAAGAGTTGGTCAGCCTCCTTCTTGGCCAATCACCATGAAATAGTGATGATTGTCAAACATATCTGTGACTAAGCCTTAATGTAAAGTAAATTCTGAAAGTCAGACAGTTTTCTGCAGTTAAAGCCTTCTAAAAAGGGCAGGATTGTTTATGTGCAAGTAGAGCTACCTTCATGCACAAACACGAATCCTTAGAAGAATAGTAGAGAGGAAGTAACGACCGAAAATAAACATACTTATCCTCATTTCACCTCACTGGAGAAGGCATAGCATTTTCATGCATTCCCAGGTTTGCCAGCTTTTGTAAAATTGGGAATGCTTCAAATTCCATGAGTGAAAGCAAGGTAACAGAAGGCAATGCCTTAGTTTGTATTTCCTAAACCATGCAAAGCCCCACAAAGTGGCTTTCTATGGCTTAGTAAATGGCAACAAACAAACACTGGCAATTGCAATAGGTTTGGCTTATGAATGAAAGTGCCTTTTGCGCCATTGATAGGAATATGCACTCAATAGGTCATCCTACATGCACTCTGCCACTCATCTTTGTACTCATGCATCCATTCAGTAATCCATTGAGTTATTCCTGCTTTCACTTTCTGACATACCTGACATTTGTGTGTAATAAAATACACACAATGCAACAAAGTTCTCAAAGTCCACTCACCTGAGGTACTAGATTCTGTTGGAGTGAAGTAAGTCCACCCAATTATCTGTTGGCCTTCTCATAACATGCAGTTAAGATGGGTGCTGGTGGCATGTCTTCCAGGGGCAAAAGGGTTGTGGGTGATAGAGATAAACAGCAGAGAATGTCTTGAAATCTGTCTCTTGGTTTCAGGATAGTGATGGGGAAATTCTTCTCTAGATTCTCAGGTGACCTGGGCTGAACATCTTCTTTCTTATCTTTCCTTTTTGGACAGCGCCTTGTAATTAATGTGATGTGCAAATGGAAGGAGCAGCAACAGATTTTAGCAACAAACAAACAACACGTTCTTAGACAATACTACTAACCTCATATAAAAATACTAACATATTAAGACTACGAATCACCTCTGGAAAAAATAGGATGAGAGCTGCAAAAGTACTCTATTAAAGCAAATAGTACATCATAGTGTCTTTATAAGGGGGTATTCACATTTTTTCTATCCTGGTCTTTTTTAATATCGGATACTCTGTAACATTTTGTCAAAGTCTACAACAATGTTCAAATCCATCGCCTTTTAGTTCATGTAAAATGCCAAAAGTTGCTGTAACTCAAAGCAACCATGAGTTCCACACCGTATTGCCTTTAAGTCATCAAAAACAAAGGTGCAGTGCACTGACCTTGAAAGTTTTCTTGGAGGACCACTTTGTGATGCACTTTCTTTCTTGGCATTTGCAGAGGCCGAGGAGTGGTGATGAGAAGACTTGGCAAGGCGACTGGAACCAAAGAGGAAAACATGCTGGTCAGGTGTAGAGACTGAAATCCAAAAGAAGCGAAAGGTAAGCCTCTGAGAAGCTGGGTGGGGGTAGGAAAGCTAACCTCCCCTCACATCTAAGACCAGTAATCTAGGGCAACAAGGAAGGGGTCAATGTTGGTAAGACGGATCAGACTGTTATGGGATTGAATTAGGGGTCTATTGACCAAACAGACCTACCCCTTCTAAGGTTGACTCATGGAGCAGGTTTGTCTGGGTGACAAGCATGAACTTGTCGAACCAAGAGGGGGGAACAGGAACATGGCCAGCTGGTTCCAAAGACCTGTCAGCAGGGGAACATCTTTTCCACTCTCTCAGATAAAACAAATCCCTATGCAATCACTTAGAATCCACTATATGTTGCACTTTGAATTCTTTATGGTCACCAACCACAAGTGGAGATGGATGAGGATCAGGCTAAGACATAGAGTTTATGTAATAGGGATGTATGAAATACTGGATGTACATGATATTCTTCTTGTAAGTCCAATTTGATGGCTACTGGATTGATGATTTTGATCAGAGAAAAAGGCTCTATATAGCGCTGCTGGAGTTTTCTTGGCTCTTCAAGCCAGAAGTTCTTTGTGGTTAGCCAGATCAGATCCTCTTCAGCATATGAAGGGGCTGGCACTGGTCGATCGGCTTGTGTTGTAGGTTTCGTTTTACTGTTGACCAAGTCTATTGTATGGTCTTTAGCAGGTTAAATGTAGCTGCAATTTCTAGAAAGATATCCATAGTTACAGAAGAAAGGTGAAAACCCATTTGCAGAGTGAACATTATTATTATTGATGCAAACTTTGCTATTGGCAGATCTTGATCCCAATCTTTGGTCAAGGAAGATAATAGACATTGTAAATATTGTTCCATAGACTAGTGTGTTCTCTCTGTTTGTACATCCATTTGTGGATGAAATGTAGATGACAATCAGTGATTAACATGCAGAGCTTCACAGGCCCCCCTGCCTGAATCATGCCTCAAAATGGAATCCCTCAATTAGAAATGATCACTGAAGGTAACCTGTGCTGTCAAATGACATTGTGAATAAAGATTTGGACCAATTCTTTGGAGGAATTCTGGGGCGAGGAAAGTACATAAAGCAAGACTATGAGCCCCAAAGAGAGGAATGTCTCCAGCCCACCTAACAAGTGAGAGGAAGAATGGCCCTCACTGATCCCTTGCAGGACTCCCCAGGGTGCAGGTAAGTGTTTAGGGTGTCCCTCTGTATAACGAGGGACACCAAGGAAGCTGTGGAGTGAGCTACAGGTCTTGATGCAACCTGTGGCATGACACATTGTTGTGAATCCAGTGTCATTGTTCTTAATGAGCAATCTACTTTGGGATTATGCTGTTATAACATGAAGGTCAACACAGCTGGAACTCTATTGGGTGTCCCCAGCTTTATGGGGCGCTCCCTGGTGAAATTACATCCATTATCACAGTAAAGGCACAGATTCAAAATCATTGGCCTGTCCCCATAACCAATAAAGTCCTGCTGTGTCAAGTTTGAGCTTTGCTACAAGCTTAAAGGTGCAATTCAGGCTGCCTTTATAGTATATTCACTCAAATATGGAAAATCAAATTCTTTATTTAAGGGAACCAATAGATGGCTGGAGCTAAAGTTTCTCTTACTGATACTCTGAAAGCTCTTTTTTGTTGATCACATAAGGTCAGGCGGCAGCTGCACTGTCAAGCTAAACCTAACAATCCATGCAGATTAGTGTAACTGTGGGAATCACATACTGCTCTCAAACAGTTTTGCAATCTGAAGTCTAAAGCTGATGATGGAAGGGGAGGGTTCTGGTACTTCTCCCATCTGTGCTGCTATCACAGAAAAACAAACACTGTAAATTATTTACAACACCATCTGTGTGACCTCAAAAAGTTCAAACTAATAAAGGCATATTGCTGATGGCTCAGGTAGCTGGATAAACAAAATAAACAACATAATCACAATTGTGTGCAGGGGAAGCACTTTTTTCTGTGGAAGGACACAATGCCTGTCCAATTAAAACACATACTCCTGGTCACTAACAGATGGACAGATCCAACGCCCCTCTCTGTAGAACTCCCGAAAGCTCTTTTTTAGGTTGATCACATTATGTCTGATGAAAGCTGGCCTGTCAAGCCAGACCTAAAAGGATTTTTGCATTGGGCTCTGCCACAAGAATGGCACAACCCCCACACAAAATCTAAGTAAATCTGCCCGTTGGTTTCTGTTGTTACAATCCTTTACTTTCTTCCTGTGATTTATTTCTTGCTAGTTTTGTGCAAAGCACAACCAATAGTGCATGGTGAATTTGTGATACTTAAAGCTGCTAAAAACAGTTGTTTGAACAAATTATGTTAGAGCAGTTATCCAGTGTCTCAGCATGACTAGGAAATCATTGTTTGCCTGGTAGGGTATACGCTGCAATGATTTCTTTGTGAGAGCTGCAAATTGATAAACCTGACAGACAGTAAATAGTTATTACACAGAAATACGTAACAGTCACAAAATGTGGTTCCAGGCTCTCTTAGGACATATTCAAGTTGTCTATCAAGAAAAAAGTAACTCAGTGACAAAAACTTGAATATCTACATGTTCTAATGAAATAAATCACAAGTGCTAAACATGTCTGCTACATTTGGGGATATGAAAATAAGGATATCATATCTCTCAATATTGAAAAAAGTTGAGGACCAACATGCAATTATATTAAACACACAAAAGGTGATGAGGGAAAACTTGCAATGTCTAACCACTGGCAATCTCGCATGGTGCCATTCCAAGCAATCATTCTTTGGGCCACAATGCAACCTTAGTTTGTACCCAGCCATACACAAATCAGTCTGGAACCTGCTCCAATAGGAACACTGCAGGACAAACTGTGAGGACAGGTCTTCCCTGAACCTGTTTCACCCTAACTGGGTCTCAACAGCCAGAGAGATCACATATGAAATTATTCAGTTATGATGGATAATTATAGAGACTGTTCATTTTAATAACATTTTTCAGAGTATCCAATAAATATGAAGAATGAATAAGAAAAGAAAATGAACAGGGTAGTTATATTTAAACAGCTAAATACACATTATTCTGCAAGCAAATATAGCATAGTTAAATATTGTTAAGTGGTTGCAGTACATTAGAAGCCCCTTCACTTGAGGATTAGGCAATTACAGGTTATGTCACATATCTGTTAAAATTGTCTTCTTCTGTTGATTTTTTCTGTGAGGGAAGTCATGATCCGTATTAATGATGGGATATTGGCACTAATTTCTTCAAGGGAAAAACGGTCTTAAACTGTGAACTCACTACTGGACAGCACGCTTTTCTTTAGACGCCCTTAACCAAAGAATGTCAAGGTGAAGCCTCTTGAGTAATCCTTGAATATGTGGTAAGGGATTATGTCATATTTATGTAGTTAGTCTTCTCAAGTCAGATAAAGGATGTAGCAGACCCTGGTGGCCAATCCAGTATGGCTGAGCACAATTGCTATAACACCAATGTAATCTGGTGGTAATCCTGAAGTAATCCTGATTTTTCTCATATGGTTTCAGTTTAACTTACGCTCCTACACAATGATTTTCACTTGCAGGGGTCTTGGTTTAAGCATAAAACATCTTGCAGGAGTAGTAACAGCTGGTGACTGCCACTGCCACATCCTCTAACTAGCAGTGTTCACTACTTGACATTGGAAACTGTAAGGCATCACAATGAAATTGTATATCACCATTCTTTTTGTTGACAATGGCATATTTTGAATACAGTTTGTATAGAGACACTAGTGTAAGATTTGTGTAATATTCATACTATTGGAGTGATTACCCCTTACCAGCACAAAGCTCATGTGAAATGAGATGTCACTTCTTAAAATCCTTATTTTGTATCTGTTCTAGATTTACATCACAGTGTGGCATCTGGGGCAAGGTGAAGTTTGATATGGACATTGAATGATTGACATTTCTGAAGAAAATTAACAGGGCAACTTCATGACAGCCTTGAATTATCATTAATTACTCATCCCCCCCATTCACTGGTGGCCACAATATTATGATTATTAAAAGGTTGATGTCCGGATTTGTGTAGTATCCATGAAACTCTTGACTTGAAACAGTGGCCATTAAGAGATTTGATGTTCCTCAGAATTCATTTGCTCACCATAGCATTTCTAATTTGAGAACCTCACCATCTGCAGAAGAGTTAGGGAAAAGCACAATTTTGGGGTGTTAGGAGTGTCCACCAATGACTGCCAGGGAGTGCTTCTACATCCAAGGCATTCATTGTAGCTGTGGTTTAAACACTCAAGCTTTTCAATATGGGAGATACAGGATTATTTATTTGCTCACAGGCATGATTCAGTCTGACGTCCTGTAAGTGTCAGATTGGACTTGGATCTGTTGTGTAGCTATACCAAGTGTAGGTGCTAAATATCCTCTTTAACCCAAGAGTCAGGCCATTATGGAATAAAAGTATCCCAAGATTGTGACACAGATGCAGTCTTTTCTAGACTGCACAGGTTATTGCAGATTTGGTAGCATGTATAGAAGCATTGTAGCTCATTTGGCTGAGCTCACATCTAAGAAGCAGCCCAAAATTATAAACTGCACAGAGTATTGTCAGCAGGCTTTTTATAATGATGAAGAACACCTTGTGTGCTGCATCAGTTCTTTGGATCCTGAATTTAGATAGGTGTTTGCCATACAAACAGATGCTTCAGAACTTAGCATAGTGCAGTGTTCCCCAAAGTGTGCGCCACGGCACCCTGGTGCGCCATCCAAATTAGCCAGGGGTGCCACACACCAAGCACACATTTTGGGAAAGGACATCCACGTTCTTGAATAATTAGTGTCCTTGAAGCAAACTGTTTTGATTGTTTCTGTGTTGCCAGCAATTCCCAACAGTCACATGCACGTCTGCTTAAAAGTGGGATTTGCATTTTGCTAAACAACCCCCGGAGTTTTTTTATTTTCAAAGGGGCGCTGATTTGCATTGAAATGAAACACACAGAATGGCCATAGCAAACCACTACTATCCTGGTGCTGGGAGAACCACTGTCTGACGTCACAGCCTCATTAGCATGCAAAGAGGCGCCGGGAACAAGCTGTCAATTACCCTCAATCATAGCATCCTATTATAATTTAATTGGTCATTCTTATAACCCGACTGCAGAGCTGCTGACCAGAGGGTCCTCAGTGAGTGGTGACAGAAAGCATGCTCCTCAAAAACTGGTCTCTCCCTGCTCTTCCCCAATAGGAGCGCATGTATATTCCTTTCTCTTCATAGTATTTCTTTAGAGGAGGCATGCTCACTTGGAACCACTTTTTTGCAACACCAAGCTAAAATGATCCTTCCATTTGAAGCACATGGATGTTCGGAAATGTTAGCTCTTTTTAATTTTTGAACCCTGTTAGCAAGCGATATAAAATGCCCTTTCCACTGAAGCAACTCAACACAGACACAAAGGCAGTTTATTCACACACAGAACAATCTTGCCAGCTTGCACAAAATAAAGCAAGAAAGCTTAGTTTTATTTTGAGGCATGTTCATGTCTAGTTCACTTATACTATGTGAGCACAGTTGATATGCCACTCACTTCACAAATACAGCACGTGTATGTGCATTAAGACCAGCAATGCAAGTTGCCAGTTTCAAACGCATGAAAAAGCGCTGTACCTGAAAACGTCCTGTATGTTACTGAAGCATAACCCTTTGAAGACCTAATTTTGTAAGTCTGTCAACATGATAATTGTGGTATATTTGTCTTTCACTGACTGAATGCATTAAACTCAGTCTTCAGAATTGTTTACAGTGGCATTTACTTTAGTTTTAAACAGACTTCAAATAGTTTTCTTTTCAAGAACACAATTTCTACTCAACCAAGGTGAGATCCCTTGTGAATAATGGCAGCTTCAGGCCTGAGCCATACCTCCATCCCAACCACATCATGTGCTAAAGTCTGGTTGTCAATTCCAGAACTGAGCCAGTTGACCAATATAATGATGAAAAATACCTTGGGTGTCAAATTACGTTTTTGTTCTACACTTTGACATTTATAAACTTGTTAAATAACAGACCTTTTATTGCCAAGTTTGATGATGTTAAATCTAGTGGCCTCAGAAGGATGGAAGACTGAATTGCCTTGCCAGGATTTGTATTTGTGACCTCCAGATTACAGGAAATGCCAAAAAAAAAGAGTTTAACTCACAGAGCCATTTTTCCGGTTGAAATGTTAGTTTACGGAACTATGTATGTGAAAAGAGCGGCTATGTTCCTTTAAAGCTGTGCAATCAGTAGCCAAATTTGGCTTACTTTTTGCTTCCTATGGGGATCATGAAAAAAAGCCAAGCTGGGGGTTGCGGCAGAAGGAGGATGTGGCAAGGAGTGAGAAAGAGAAGCTGGGTTTGTAAGAAGTGTCACTGGAAGCTTGTAAAGACCATGCAGGCAGAGAGCAGGAGGTACGGTGCTCCGGCTACTGCTTTCACGGCTGCTCACATTTCCAGATGCTGCTCCTGTTTGATATGTCCAAATCTAAGAAGAGGCTTTTGACTGATAGCCTGCTTCAGACCAACATCCAAGGTTGTCAGACACAGCAGAATGTGTGCAATGCCCGGGGGCACTGCAGCCTTGTGTGTGACCTTGGACTCTGCCTTGGCTGGAAAACTACTGTGCCTGTCGCCCCGGGAGCTAAAACCCCGGACGGCGGCAGGGAGATAATACTCGGGTTGGCAGTTGCTTCATGGCTGAGAGAAGGTAAGAGAAGGTAAGAAATGCCTAGTGCTTACCCTTTACACGCATTACAAGTATTTCTAAAATTCTACACTGCACTGTGAAAACATTGAACATGTTGAGTGTGGGCAAAGGAAACAGTATCCTCTATGTAAGGGGAATTCTTTGGTCAATGCGCAACACGGTTACAGCTAAATTAAATTGTGACGGTCTATATGATCATAAGACATTCATCAGCTTCCTCCCAATGAAGAAAAATGGACGGACTCCCTAGGCTAGACTTACATCCCTCCACCCACCAAAAAAAAGTTACATAATGGGGAGCCGCAGCCAGCGGCCAATAGGTCACGGGAGTCATGGGTCGAA
The DNA here is from genome assembly GCF_031143425.1 of Pleurodeles waltl. Lineage (NCBI taxonomy): Eukaryota > Metazoa > Chordata > Amphibia > Caudata > Salamandridae > Pleurodeles > Pleurodeles waltl. The sequence goes on from NC_090439.1 coordinate 630,412,007, forward strand.
AAAGTTTGGAAACCACTAGCATAGTGGATATACTTTCTCACTTGAATCAGGACCATAATCAACTGATAGCATTCATTAATTGGTAATTATTATCTAGAGAGCAGTGGTGCAGCTCCATTACAAATGAGGCATGGACTGTTGTTTGAGCATTGTGCGTCCTACCACCACTCCTGTCAGGACTCATTTACGGCTTCAGATTGATCAGAGACTGCTTAGGTATCTAATGCAGATGTGGGGGGAAGAGAATCCGTTGAGGTTACTAGTTTCCTTAAATTGAGTGTATTTCTCGGTGTTACATCGTCCTGGAAATGAGTTTACCAGCAATCATCAGGTTTCTATGTTTTTCTGGCTAGGATATGAAAATTAAAATTAATTGGTTAGATTTTTAGGTAACCTGCAGCTAAGGGGGAAAGAGAAAAGGAAGAAGCCTCTCAAGGATAACTTTGTCTTTCTTTTGGTAACATTAGCACAAAACAATATGCCTTTATTTCACAGTGCTAAAAATTAAAAGAGCACCAAAATGCACTTTAAGAAACCATTCAATAAATCTGCCAAAACAATTTGGTAACATTGCAAAGTATGTTATTAAAATAAGACCAACGTAATAAACAAAAGGTATCAGTCAGTTCAAAGATTCACAAATCTTTGCATACATGCAATAATTCCACTGTTCATTTTAACTCAAGCCAGTGTCAAAGTTAATAGAACTCTATGCACAAACAACAAGTATCCTGCGGAGGCCTCTTCTCCTTTAAATACTATACTTTGGGCCTGATTCACAAAAGGGAAACTTACACGTTTGTGTAAATTTACTCCTTTTTGTTATTTACAAAATTCCAATTTAATAATAAGTTTGTGACTTCAGATACTCTGCAGTCGGGGCGGAGAACACAGCACATGAAGCCTGTCCTATTCATTTATGTGTGGAGTTCCCTGGATTGACTATGGAGACTCTGCAGCAGTGGCCTAACAATAACCCCTGCATCTCCCCAGTGCAGGGGACCCCGAGCTCCAGAGGGCACCTGCAGCACAGTACACCGTGCACTGGTGACCGGCCTGTGCCCTGAGAGCTATTGACTGGGTCAGGGGGCCTCCCTTTATGTACTCTGTGGGGGCCCCCCATTCAAAATTTGTTACTGCAATTATAACCTAATATTGAATTGCAGTTTTGTGAATACTGAAAAATAATAAGCCTAAATGTGCATGTTTACCTTTCTGAATCAGGCTATTTATTTTCCAGCTTTAGTCTGCTGCTCATTCCTTTAAAGGGGGACAGAGAGGCTCAATGACAGCCAGTCTCCTCATGCAGGCCACTCCTGTTCAACTTCACAAAGCTCTTTAAAGAGGTATCTCCAGGTTACGTCTTTAGTTCAGTCAGAGTCTATGATCCCTCTGTGCCTACCCAAAACAAGTAGATAGGACGCCCACTTTTTCAAACAAAATTTCAGTTCTTTAACCAATATTCAAGGTCAAAGGTCAGTGCTTAGTGCTGATACTTCTAAATCCTCAGTGTTTGATAGAAGGATTTTCCTTCAGGGTACAAGCTACCACCCTGAGTTGAGTTTGTCTCTCATTATAAGTTCCAAAAAACTTCCCCTGACATCAGGAAGTGAAAGAGCAAGGCAAAAAAATCCACAGAAAAATGTCATATGGAATTGTTGGACCTGGCTCTTTTTGCAGGGCCATCCCTAAAAAAATATTCTCCTTTCTACTATTTATCTGACCTGTTTTTGTTGGCTTTAGGACCCTGGGCACTTTACCACTGCTAACCAGGAAGTGGACATTTCCTTGCATAACCATTCTGTGCCTCTGCCTGGCTGCTGAATATATGTCTGGGTCAGACTGACAGGGGGACTGTTTGTGAATTCCCTCTAGACAGTAACACAAAAGGAGCTGAGGTGTGTCCTGCATATCCTGATGGATCTCCCTGGGCTAGAGTGGAGGGAGGAACTGACACTTGCACCAGAATAGGGCTGAGCCTGTCCTTACATTATACATTCTCCAACCCCCTGGAGTGTGTTGGGGGCCAGGACAGGGAGAGGCAGGGTATTGTGCACTACAAAGTCTTTCCTTGGGAGTTTGCCTACTTCAAAGGCAGAAATGAGTATATGTTTGGACAGCTGACCCCACAACTTCAGAACACTCCTGGACTGAGGACATTCTGCCAGGGAAAAGAGCTGGATGCTTGAAGAGGACCTTCCACTCTGTTTGTTGCTTTGCTGTGCTGGCCTGATGCTGCTTCTTTTGTCCTGGGAGTAAAAGGACTGGACTTTACTTTCTACATCCTGCTTTCCAAGCTTCTTAAAGGGCTTGAACTGAGCTTGCCTTCTGTTATGAAGTCTCGGGGACTTCAAAGACTTCATTTGCCAGTGCCTGGGTTCCTCTGCTGCGAGTCCTGGACACAGCACCTGTCCTGTGGCTGAAAATTTGACGCAGCACCAGTCCAGTGGCTGGAATTTCAATGCAGCGCCTGTTCTCAATGAGGACCTTTTGCACAGTGCATCAGAAATTTCCACGCATTGACCCTGGGTGTCAAATCTTCAACATTGTAATAACATTGCAACAAGGACCTTAGGCTATGTATCCAGAAATCAATTGGTTCATCGCCTACCCAGCGGGGAAAGAGTCAATTGAATGCCTATCTTGTGAGTAAGGAATCAACACATCTCTTGCTTTTCTGAAGCATCACCTCTCCTGCGGCTTTATTTTTGACTCATTCCAGGTACTTGGTGCCAAAACAATGCATCCATTGATTCATATGGATTAAAACTCTTTTAACTTTAAACATTGATATATTTTCTTGTGTATGTTGGATTTTTGTTGTTTTGGTCTTGCTTTATTCAGATAAATATTGGCTACTTGTTGAAACTGGTTTGGTGTTCATTTGTTGTGTTTTCACTGTGTTACTGTGTGTGTGGGTACAAATACTTTACCCATTGTGTTGGACCTGATCCTTTTTGCAGGGTCATCTGCAAACTTTTTGTCTTTCTCTTCTTATTTTTCTGACCTCCTGTTGTTGGCTCTAGGACTACGAGCCCTTTATCACTGCTGATCAGTGCTAAAGTGCAGGCCTTCTCCCTTCCTAAGTTGGTATAATTGGCTTACACCTAATTGACACATTAGGGGCATATTTATAATGCCCTAGTGCCACCTTGCACCACATTAACACCATTGTTTTTGCCATTACTTTGGTCCAATGAGGCCAAAATACCCACACCTTATTTACAGGGTTGTGCAATGCATGTGCCACCCTGTAACCCTTTGCATTACATTATGCCTGCACCAGCATAATGTGTTGCAAAGGGGGAATTCCCCGATTATGGGAGCTGGAAAAATGGCATGAGGAAATCTATGAGGTTTCCTTGCACCATTTTTTACAGCACTTTTAACGCTTAAGGGGCTTCCATTCTTTAGCATGGGGCCCTATGTACTCTGCAGAAGTAGCGCCAATATTTTGCCCCTCCATAAATCTGCCCCTTAATTTACCTGTAAGTTCCTTGTATAAGCGTATCTCTATGCCCATGGCCTGTAAATTAAATGTTATTAGTGGGCCTGCAGCCCTCATAGCACCACCCACAGGAGTAGCCTTTCCAACCTGTCTCAGGCCTGTTAGCATAGGGCCTGCATGCACAGTTTACAGCCATGGAGACCTGGCAGCTAAATGTACTTGCCAGGCCTGGAACTCCCCTTCTACCATATGCAAGTTACTCCTAAGGTAGGCCCTAGCTAGCTTTATGGGCAGGGTGCTTTGTATGTAAAAGGCAGTTCATGTGCCTGGTTGTGTGACCTGTCCTAGTAGTGACAAAGAGCCTATTTGGTTTCTCACAGCTGTGAATGCTGTCTTACTCATAGGATTGCATTGGAAATGCCCTGCCTTATGTCTAGGGGTTATTGTCTAATCTATTAGGGGTAGCATAGGAATGATTAGTATGGTTGTAAAGGGTGTAAGAAATGCTGCTTACTGGTTGAGGTGGTTTTGTTATTACCATAATAGAAATGCCACTTTTAGAAAGTGGGCATTTCTCTGTGCTTATGATTCTGGTGTTTTGCAACTTGACTCCAATCCACGTCTGGGGCAGAGTGACAACTGGGCTTTGTGCATACTTTTCAGAGAGCCTGTACTCAGGGGGGGTGGAGGTGTCGCAGAGTTGCATCTGCATATTGAATGGTCTTTCTGGGCTGATAGAAGTAGAGGTGGGGCAAACCTGCATTAGTAAAGGCTGTGCCCTGGCCTCACACAAAGGGCTCATTTAGCCCCCACTGATGTCTGGAGCCTGTGCTGGAGGAGAAAGGGACACTCCTAGAACCAGTTAGGATTGGTTGAAACCTCTTCTCCCCCTTTTGTGAAGCTTGTGCAAAACTAAGTATAAGTACAATGGGTGTTCCCCTTGTTGGATATACACTAATGGTATACTGAACTGGACACGGGATGCTGGTGTAGGGACTCACCAGGAACCACCTTGGGCTGCTGCTGTTGTGCTGTCCTGTGACCTGCTGTGTCACTAGGAGGAACTGCCACTGACTGCAACCCACTGTGCTGGCCTGCTTGTTTGAGCCTACCGCCCTGTGCTCCCTTTGACTGTCTCCAGGGGCTGGGTGCTGAGGCCCCTGTTCCCTGGATCACAGCGCTAGAAAAGCACTTTATTCTCTGCTTCCCCAGTGTAAGGGAAGAGTTGTGGTTATTTGCTGCTGATGGGCTACAGCCCGAGGATAGCACTACGTCTGTTTGCTCCTACTGGGGAGAATAGCACAGGAAGAGTGTTTTTGCCCTTTTTTTTGCTTCGGCGTGTGAGGAGTGCTTTTTCAGTGTCTCCGAGGGAATAATCACTGCCGCTAACCCAAGCAGGTCACCAGGAGCGAGTACACGTGAAGCACACCATAATTGGTGCCCCCCGTACGCAGAAGAGTATGGGTTGAGTGTTAGGGACAGTCGGATACTGTATCACCAGTCTCAGGAGGGTGATGTGGGGTACGTTTTCAAGGCACTGGATAGTGAGATGAAGGGTAGTTTGGTTAACACATATGAGGGGCTGTGTGAGGTGATTACTGGAGAGCATAGATTCAGCCCCTGTTTTCCATATCTAAGCCAACACCAGGTGGGGTGTGAGTTCTCTGACCCCTGGGATCTCTGGGTGAGTACCAGACAGTCTGAAGAGGCATTTAGGGGTGCGCCTGAAGGGAGAGGCTCAGTTTTTCCCCAACCAAGGGAGGTAGGATGGGTTTGCAGTGACCCAGGTAGGTCCCAGTGTAGTGAGATGGGTAAAGGGTCCCATGCCCCGTCTCAGAAGTGAGCGAATTTGGGGTGGGCAGAGGCCCAGATTGCCCGAGACCCAGTCCCAGAGCCTGGAGGGTTCCATGAGAGAACACTGGGAGACCATCTGCTGTGGGGTACCTCATACTATTAGGAGAACTTGGGGGATGGCTGTCACAAGAGTTCCACCAGTTCTGGTGTCTGGCAGTACCACTCCTGGGAGGAGGGTGCAGAAGTCCAGAGAAAGGGGTGAGGGAGGGAGATAGTTCCCAGTGGGAGGACCAGGGTGTCAGGGGTTACCAGCTCTGAGACCAGAGCACTCCAAGGCTGACTCTGGTGAGGCCACTTCTAGCCTAGGGGGCCTTCAGGCATTGTTAGATGGGCAGGGAGCTGGAGACCTGTGCCAGGTAGGTTCTTACCGAACACATGAGGAATGTGTTTCCCTTGGGGGGGTATGGTTACTCCTCTGGATGTTTTGGCTTGCCAGGCACAGGACCAGCCTCAGGGTACAGACCCTAGGTTGGAGGGCAAGGTTCAGGGTCTCACTCCTGACCTTGAGGGAGGGGTGACTGCTAACAGTGTCCCTACCATGTTTTCTTCTGGGGGTACCACTATGAGTGGGAGGGTGCAGAGATCCAGTGGGAGGGACAGGGAGAAGGAAGCCTCACCCCTGACTCCTGTCCAGCCTAAGGGTACAGTCCCTGGGCTGGGTGACCAGGGTCAAGGTGCCATTCCTGCACTGGAGAGAGATGCTACAACAAGCTACAACAATGATAGATGTATGTTAGTAACTGACAACACCCCTGCTACAAGCTCAAAATATACTGCTCACCCTTTTCCAAAACAAAACACCACCACCACTAACACACATTTTCTAAACTGCCTGCTCATAAATGCTCGATCACTCTAAAAAAACATGCACCCCATCTAGGGACACAGAACCTGACTTACTATTCATAACGGAATCGTGGTTGGGAGATGACATGGCCCCAGTGTTGCATGAAGCCATTTCTCTGGGCTATCAAACCATCACACAAAACTGTAGAGGTAAGAAAGAGGGTGGACTAACTATTATTTTCAAACAAGCAATAAATCTCTGTAAAACAGACATTTCCATACAAGGTTGTGAGGCACTTCTCTCCAGATGCAACCCTACTCAACTTCCTCCTGTAACTTTCTCCTCCTTTACAGACCTCCACCTAACAACTCAACATTTTCAGATTTTTTTATCTAGATACTGTCTCAAACCTTATAATATTATACTCAAACCTTTGCATTCTTGGTAACCTAAACATTTGGTTTGACAAACCCAATATGCCCCATCCGAAAGCTATCACCACTGGCCTAGTCACATGGAACCTACATCAGATTGTACACAATCCCACAGACATCACTGGACACATCCTAGATGTCATTTTTGCAAAGCCAGAATTAGTTAGCGTTCATAGCATTACACCAATCACATGGTCAGACCACCATCTGATAACTTTCCAACAAAAATACACCACAAATCAACCCACCCCAAAGCAACTTACATACATGCATTTATCGACCATGGAGCAAACTCAAGTTTAGAGACTTAGAAATACAACTAACAACCAACACAGTTCTAGATACAATTGATTCTGTTCCAAAACTTTCAGTGGATACAGGAAACCTTTGATATCCTAATACCACTCAGAAAAACTAAACAGGACAAAAGAAAACCAACACCTTGGAGAAACACACAACTTAAAAAGATAAAGCAACAAATTAAAAGGTTGCAGCGGACCTGGCTCAAAACAAACAACATTCAAGACAAACTGCAGCTACACAAACTTAACAGAATATACAAATCATCAATCAAAAAGGCTAAATTGAGGCACTACTCAGACATAATTCTAAATGCTAAATCTGCAACCAAAGAATTTTATAAAATTGTCAATGAATTTCAAAACCTACATGCATGGAAGGACGTCATCCCACTACTCAAGATTTCACAAACAATCTGGCAACTCATTACACAACCAAGGCAGACACATTGTACTCCTATTTAAAACAGAAGAAAACCATCAGCACCAACCCCTTTCCTAAAATCCCCTCCAAAAACAAATATCACAAGGTGGATTTATGGATTTGATCAAAGGAAGCAGGCCTTACGGTTGCCCTTCTGACCCTAGTCCACCACACATCTTCAAGAACATTTTTTTATCTACTTCCGCTGCCACACCTGTAAGAAGAATCATCGATAACCCTGAAGACCTAAAATAGGCATATATATGTCCGTTATTAAAGAAAACAAACCTAGACCTGCAGGACCCCAACAACTACAGACCAATCACAAATTAACCTTTCCTGGACAAACTGATAGAAAGAGCAGCATTTGCTCAGGTGTCACAATTCATTGAAGACAATTCAATACTTTCAGACTACCAAACTGGATTCTACCCGGGAAGAGGCACTGAATCACTACTAATAGCAATCAAGGATGATCTTAAAAACACAGTTGATCTCAATGGAGTTGCTGCACTACTTCTCTTGGACCTCTCAGCTCCCTTTGATACTGTTGACCATGACACCTTATTTCAAAGACTCCACGAAGGTGGCATATAAGGGACTGATCTCAACTGGATTACATCCTACCTTCGAACCAATTCTAATATTATCTGTTCTCCCCCTTCCCGTCCAAACCCTACCTTACAAAAGCAGGGGTCCCCCAAGGATCAATCATCTCACCTTTGCTTTTCAATATCTACATGATATCATTACCACATACTACAATTATTCAGATGACACACAAATACTACTTAAATTAGAATGCCTGTGAAAACTCACAAATCCGCAGTTGCCTCAGAGCTGTTGATCAGTGGATGACTTGGAGCCACCTCAAACTAAATGCTTCCAAAACAGAAATACTCACATTTGGTGACTGGAAAAATTATGACGCACTGTGCGTCGGGTCTGACAATCTCGGACCAACTCCTCAACTATCCAAGGAAGGTAAAAACCTTGGAATTACCATGGACTCCAAGTTAACAATGAATGTCCAAGTGGACAAATTAGCACAAACAAGCTTTATCACCTTGAAGACTCTGCAACGCATCTTCCCCCACCTCGGATTTCCACACAAGGTGCCGGCTACCATAGGCCTGATTACAACTTTGGAGGAGGGTGTTAATCCGTCCCAAATGTGACGGATATACCACCCGCCGTATTACAAGTCCATGATATCCTATGGAACTCGTAATACGGTGGGTAGGATATCAGTCACATTTGGGACGTTTTAACACCCTCCTCCAAAGGTGTAATCAGGCCCTATGTCTCTTGTCATATCCAATCTGGATTATGCCAATGGCCTCTACCATGGACCACCTCTGTCTATTATGAGAAATCTACAATGGATTCAGAAATCCGCTGCCAGGCCACTATTATATTTAAAGCCACCAGCCCACATCTCCTCTGCCTTGAGGGCACTACACTGAGAACCCGTTGCCAGAAGATCCACCTTCAACTGCTTTGTATTACCCACAAAGCTATACATGGAACAGGACCGGTTTTTATCAGAAACAAAAAAAACAAATACATTTACCTAAGAAGCTCCGCTCAAGATTGACACCCCGCCTTAGAACACCATCAAATAAGAAATAGACAATAGATGGAACATCATTCTCTGTTCAAGCAGCCAAACTATGGAATTCATTACCCACAAATATAAGATCCACGGAAAACTATCTTCTCTTCAGAAGACTACTCAAGAGTTGGCTCTTTCGTTCATAACCACCATATTTAAACAACAATGGACTGCATATGCCTGTCTTGACACATTTTTGTAATCTGTTTATGTGCATTGTAGATATGTATAGTTCTTAAGTTAAGGAAATATATATCACTACTATGTCAAAATAAATTATACACATATTCTTTAAACCTGTTTAATGAATTTATATTTACTCATGGTTGAATGTATGTATGTACACCCACTGCGTGGCCCAAATCTTCCCTTTTATTACATGTAAGTTACCTTTAAGGCAGGCCCAAGGCAGACCCATCAGCAGGGTGCAATGTGTTTTAAAGGTAGGACATGTACTGGTGTGTTTTACATGCCCTGATAATGAAATACTGCTACATTTGGTTTTAATTATTGCAAGGCCTATCTCTCCCACAGGGTAAAATGGGAATTGCCTTGAAATATCTTTTGAGTGTAATTTCCCATTGGTAGCAGATAGAGATAAGGATTTTGAGGTCTCTGAACTCTCAATTAAAAAATTGCTAAAGTAGATTTTTAGATTGTAGGTTTGAAAATACCACTTTTAGGAAGTGGACATTTTCTTGCTTAACCATTCTGTGGCTTGTCCTGGCTGCTGAATGCACGTCTGGGTCAGACTGACAGTGGGGCTGTTTGTGAAATCACTCTAGACAGCAACATAAAGGGAGCTGAGGTGTGTCCTGCATATCCTAATGGTTGTTCCTGGGCTAGAGTGGAGGGAAGCGCTGACATCTGCACCTGACGAGAGCTGTGCCTATCCTTACACAATACTGTCTTCAACCCCCTGGAGTATGCCTGGGGTCAGGACAGGGAGAGGCAAGGTCTTGTGCACTACAACGACTTTACTTTGAAGTTTGCCTACTTCATAGGCAACAATGAGTATAAGATTTTAGATCGCTGACCCCATAACTTCAGAACACTTCTGGACTGAGGACATTCTGCCAGGGGGAAGAGTTGGATGCTTGAGGAGGACCTGCCACTTGTCTGTTGCTGGACTTTTCTTCCTACATCCTGCTTTCCAAGGTTCTCCAAGGCCTTGAACTGAGCTGCTGCCTGTTGTGAAGTCTCAGGGTCATATGAGACTTCATCTGTCAGTGCCAGGGCTCTTCTACTGAGATTCTTTACTTGCTAAATGGTGCCTGGGCCCTTAGAAGAAGTAGCTGGTAACAGGCCGAGGAAAATCTACACACTGCTGGGTGCGCGCCAGAAAAATCGAAATTCTATGCAGCACTTGTCCAGTGGCTGGAAATTCAACACAGCGCCTGTTCTCAATGAGACCGTTTGCTCAGCACATCTGAATCTTCCCTGCATCAACACTGGATGTCAAATCTTCAACATCGCAACAAGGACCTGAGGCTGTGTGTCTGGAAATTGATGCATCCTTCTCCTGCAGGGGAAAGAATCGATTCATCGCCTACACGGGGGTAATTGATGCACGGCCTCACTTGTGAGTGATGACACTGAATTTATTAATGAATATTCATGTATTCTGAGTGTTGAGTTTGTGTAGAAAATGTATTAACTTAGAGAAAAATAATGCACGCATTTGATGTTGTGCCCATGTGAGTGCCTGCCAATGTTCACGAAGTGTACTTATTAATGGCTTATTAATATGAAATGTTGAGCTTATGCTTTATTAATGTAGTAATACGACACATGAAGGTTTATGTAGTATGTGTTAGTTGTATTAATTGTAGGCCTTAACGAGATCTTGGCCTAGTTGCACGGCCTCGTGTCAAGCTGCATTTTCTTAGGCGACTTATAAAAGTGATGCTTACAGAATTAAGTTGTGATTTTCCACTATACTGACCATGTGTTAGTAGCTGAAGTTCATTCTCCTGAGAAACTGCTTGCTATAAGATGCTGTACTTGCTAGTTAAACAATGTATATTGTAGTATGTGTAAGACTGACCTTGTAAACATGCAATTCTTTGACCAATGAGGACATGGGAAGTAGTTTTAGAAAATCTATCTTAGCCAGAATGCACTGGGAGAAGATACGCCATTGGCTCTATTCCTTTGAACTTCCCAGAGAGCCACTTTAGGCTATTATTTTGTTGACCATCTTGAGAAGAGACATGCTTAACTTTATTGCTGTTTTGCTTCATTTAAATGACCGAGCTGAAACACTTGTGCACTTACAAAAGTCTCTGGAATGCGCTTCTTAGTCTAAAGAAGACATTAATTAATTCAGTTTGCAAGGTTTGTAAAGGAGATTAGCATGCTGAAAGCACACATTTAAAAATGGTCACATCAATGAAATGAAAACATGTACACATGATTCTCCACTGTAATATACACTGCAAGATGAATGTATGTGTACATATATATATATATATACATACATATTTATATTTATATGTCACAATGCAAAGCAGATACCAAGAATCAAAAAATATGTATCAACATGAGGCACAGGCACTTCTGCTTCATCTCCCTCCCATCAGCATCAGATCGCCAGATCCCAGAATCAATCGGGAGAGAGAGAGATAAATTATCCTCACGGGAAGGATGACACACCTCAGCGTCCAGAGCATATCTGTGATCTGAATCACTCCCGGTCCATCTGGTCTCGGAGTCTTATACTTTGAACAAACAAGAGAGGAGAATTCTAGAAACTCCCTCCAACTGCATAAGATTGTCATTAAAAAAATGCTGATTATTTTAGGTCAGCTTTGAAAAGAAAACACGTTAGGACTTGGCCAATATCCCAAGGTGCCCTCAATCAAAACAAAACTGTTCCCTGCCATCCTAGTACATTCTTATCAGCCTAAGACCTTGGTGAGAAAAGAACACACAAACACACAGAATAAAAACATGAGCACATTGTATAACATGAGCATGAAAAATTACTTGCAGCTTTTAACGGGCGGTGGCTATTGCTAAAATAAAGTCAATAGGCAAAATGAAGCTAGTGGTCACTAATGTGATGGTATGCTGCTAGGCTAAGTGCAATGTGGAGTCAGTTGTCAAAACACAAATATCATTACAATTGTGTAACGAGACTTTGCTTTTTCTGAACTCTAATGCTGAACCTTGATGTCTTGCTGACCTAACTGATGTCCTATTGACAAAGACTGTCACTGCTTGCTGAACCATATTGAGGACAGGTATAATATGACGTTACTGATTGCTATGCCTATTTGCTTTTGTTTCTAGGTATCCACCACTATATTGACGGAGCCATAGTTAGATGTTTTTCCAAATTTGTGTTGACTAAGTTGTTTTGCATGAAGCCCAAACATGCTATTCTAATCTGGTGTTAGTTAGGGTTCTCATTGATGAAGTTCGCTATATGTAATAACAGTTGATGTCTTTTCTTTCTTTGCTGAATCTAAATGTACGCTATTTCATTTGCGCAGCTATTTGTATTAACAATTTGTACTGTAACTTTAGAATGTGTAGTAGCTCACGCTTTGATTACATTGAGATTCTTTCGCTGCTTTGGTCAGCCAGTATTGTTTCTGTATGGTCATCATTTGATTTTGAGATTAAGTTATGTGACATTAGCCTTGTTAATATAGGGAAATAAACATTCTAACTCTTACATAAAGGTGTGGTTATTTATGGCAGAGAGGTCATGGTGAGTGGAAGTTACTGACTCCTATTGATTGTTGATGACATTGATTCTTATTTGCTATTGATTTGCACTGTTACAGGGTTCTATGATGGGAAAAACTCAAAACGCAGTCAAAAGGTCCATCAGCCTATACCCGTCTCCCTTGTAAGTTTACTTAATAAGGTATAACGCGCTAACGTGCGTAAGGAATCATTGCATCCCGTGCATTTCTGACACATCACCTCTCTTGTTACTTTATTTTTTATGCATTCCTGGTACTTGGTGCGAATACAACGCATCCATTTATTCCTATGGATTAAGACTCGTTTAATTTTAGAAAATTATATTTTTTCTTGTGTATGTTGGATTTTTGTCATTTTGGTCTTGTTTTATTCAGATAAATATTGACTATATTTCTAAACTGGTGTGGTGTCCATGTATAATGTTTTTACTGTGTAACTGTGTGTGTGGGTACAAATTCTTTACACATTGCCTCTGAGATAAGCCTGACTGCTTGTGCCAAGCTACGAAGGAGGTGAGCAGGGATTATTTTAGGTGTGTGACTCCCTTACCATGACTAGAGTGGCATTCACTACTTGGAAAGGGTGGAAACTGGCTGCCAGCTAGAAATCTCATTTGTAACACGAATCCAGTTGCATGAAACTAAAATTAGGGACAAGAATAGAAACAATGCAGGCAATGAACGTGAAAAATGTGTTGTGATGCATCTTCCTCTCTTAAATACCTCATTTATGTATGATTCAAATGGGAAATGGAAAATAAGATCACAGGAAAGACTTATGCTTCATCTTGGATCGGGAACCTTCAAAGGATTTAGCTGAACAATACATTGTCTTGAGAAGGGTCATTCTTAGCCTTGAAAGTCCCTAATCATGATGTTTGCTTAACATACGTAGAAGACCAAGTATGAAATCCTTTAGCAACTGCCAATTCCATAGTTCTACCACCACCTGCACCAACTTACAGAGGAACACCTATCCAGTTGATTGTGATCCCAGAACCAACATCGCAGCCATGAAGGCTGCCAGATTCACACAATGTGAGGACGTAGAGTACACACAGTCATCCTCCTGGCAGAGTCTCCAATAAGCCCTTGGCACAGCTGTGACACTTAGGCTCAAAATAGGGTAAGCTGTTATATAAAAGTGCCTTCGGTGGACTTTCACACCTCTTTATGGGTTAACTCCGAGCCGATGTTGACATATTTTAGTTTCCACTGGTATATATTTGTTCCTGCTGCCAAGAAACAACAGCTCAAATGACCTGTCTTCTGCTAATTATGCTCTGCGTGAACACCTTGACGTAAGTTTAGGAAGAAGTTTTAGGAGCATTGTCACCTTCTCACCACACTAAATCTATTTGGTGATATGCTCATTAATAATGGACCTAACTCTTTCCTCTGTTTGTCTGTTCTCTCAAAAGACATTTCTCTTTATTGTTCCAGAGTCAAACACTGCCTTCAGATTTGTAACCCAGGCTTAAAAGAATGAAAATGTCTGGACTGATTTGAGGAACTATTGAAGGGCTATTCCTTAAAGTCTTCTGGTATATTTCAGATATGTGGCTCACCTGCATTGTCTGTGTACTTATCAGAGTTCTCACTAGCTCCTGCTGTCTGCCATTAAATGCATTTATTGAAAAATGTGAAGACTGCATTTTCTGCTTCTGCAAAGTCTGCATCCAGAGCAGCATCAACAGCTGGGCAATCATCTTTTTCAGGTGGAACCTTATAAGGCAAATTTACAAAGAATTTACACAACACAGTACAGAAATCGAAGTTGCTGTGCTGCACCATATAAAAGGAAAAGGCTAAAAAATAACTTTATCTACCAGGATTTAGTGTAGTTTTCGTCTCTCCTTGTGCCGGCATACTTTAGTCAGCCCTGTGCCAACATACATTCCTTTGCACCATAATGGGCTTTGCACTGAAAATATGCTATTCTAGTGCGAAATACTATGCTTGCATGTAGTTTACCAGTTTTATAGCTTTGTGTGTGGGCTATACAGTACAGCACACACAAAGTTAGAAAATCTTTGAGAAAATAAACTTTTCTCTAAAATTATGCTGCAAATCTGTGTCTACCAATGTTAGTAGATAGTGATCTGCGTCAAAACCCATGGATAATATTGTGAGAAAACCTAGGTACAGTCCATGGTACGCCTCCTTGAGGCAAAGTAGCATAAATTGATGCATTGTATATATTGCATTACTTTGGGGCTATTTTTCAGTGCAAAACATTTTGTGCTCTTGATGATAAATCCCCAAAACAACACTTTACACCAGTTTAGCATCACTTTTGTGACACAAACACATTGTAAAATGTTGGTAAATTTCTGCCTTTCTGTATATCTTGTACAATAGCAACGAAGTCTTGTGGTTACATCGGATTATTTAGTGCATAACAAAAGCTTTTAATCCGGTCTTCTACAGTTTCTATGAGAAAACTCAAAATAGTGGAAGGACAGTGGCGGCTGCTGCCAGGTAGGGCCCGGTGGGGCAGCGTGTGAAGCAGGGGGGATGGGCAATAATAATGAAAAAAATTAACACTTACCTGCTGCCTCCCCTCTGCCTCTGTGTTTCTGTACTTGCCTTGTTCCTCTACCCACCCAATTCAGACGCTTCTCTCATGCTGATACAAAGTATTAGAGAAGCACCCGGAATAGCCTGAGTGGGCTGAAATGCCACTCAGTGAGGAAGCAGGGGTCTGTGCTCGGTCTCCACCAGGCTGTGCAACACAGCCCAGATTGAGATTTCCAGGGGCAAGATTTAGGCAGGCCCTGAGCTGTTCTAACACTAATGCGGCATTGGAAGGCAAAAAGCGATGTGCCATATTTGCAAAGTGGTGCAATGCTTGAAATTTCGCCACTTTGTAACCCCTTGTGCTACAATATGCGTGCGCCAGGCATAAATTATGCAAGGGGGTGTTCCGGCACTTGGAGCGCTGTAAAAATGGCACAAATTACTCTATGAGATTCCTTGAGCCATTTTTTCTGCATTGTTTAATGCTAACTAAGTGCAGGTGTTAAACAGAGGCTCCCTTTAATTACAATGAGCCTCTGGGTGCTTTGTAGGATTTGCGTAAAAAAAAATTATGCTACTCCTGCAAAGCGCCGAACTAGCATAAAAAATTATGATGCTGGTCACCCTAACTACCGTCATGGTGCGTTGTATTTTAATGACGGCGCTACCATGGTGGCGTTAGGGGGTGCTAAGGAGGGCAAGAAAAGTGGTGCACAATAGGTGCAGCGCCACTTTTTATAAATCTGCCCCTAAGTACGCATGTCGGTTTGGTCGGCCTCAGACGGCCGGCCAAACCAACATATGCACTTAGAGTGCACCGACTACTCCTCCTCACTGCCGACGTGGAGGATGCTGGCCCCTCCCCGCCATACCTAAGCAGAAAAAAAAAATTATAATAAGATACTTTTATTATCATTTTGTTTTTCTGCTGCCTTTCAGCAGGGTGGCAACGTTCCTCCGCCATAGCTGTGAAAGGACAGACTTCAATGATGATTGTTGAATTGCTGCAGTGGCTGAACTGCGTCCTCATCACCAGAAGTCATGCAGCCATTTCCATGAAGGTTTCGTATTAGGGAATAGGTTGATCTGGCATACAGAAATCAGTCAGAGGCAGCTTTCCATGTCAAGATTTCCCATCCCAGCGTGGGAAGAACTTTTTTTACTGATCCACTGGTAGGAAGCCAATTGTCCATGGTGTGCTTCCAAATAAAAAAATCAACAGTTGAAATCTTGTTATTCACTATGAAATTAATTCATATAAGTACTTTCACTTGTTTCACGAGTCAGGTGCAGGGAACACCCAAGTCCTTCTCAAAATAAGCAAGCGTACACAAACAAGGGGAGCTGTTAGCACACCATTCTTAAAATAAGGTGTTATGCATTTTATCAACATTTTGGTTTTTCAATACATCCAAAATGTTTTCTTGAACTGATCGAAAGAGCTGTACATGAGGACATCTGTGATTCCCATAAAGGTAGAAAGATATACTACATTGAAAATGTCAGGAATGTTTTTACAGTAAGATGCACAAGCACAACCCTCTCCTGTAATAGAAGGCTATTAAAGCTCCCCCCCCCATCGCCAATGGGTGGGAGGCGTTAGATGTAGCACTCCTAAGTGCACTATCCGGTTCTGAAGCCAGGAACATTCTATGTAATATATGAACCCGATGACTGCAAGCAGTTCCCCGTGAGCCACAATGGCATAGAACCTTTATTTCAGTGGTACTTATTTTTGAATAGCCCTTTTTTGCGAGCACCATAAATGTGTCTGTAATGATCCATCAGACCCTCAACTGAGACATTATCGCACACTGTGGGTCAATAATAGCAGAAAAAGAGAACGCTGTTAGATTCAGTAATGTTATCTGAAAGCGATGGCATTTTCTCTTTGTTGCAATTATCCAGAAATAACTTTAATATAAGCCTCATGATACGTGCAGCTGTCCTGTTCCAAGAGCATCATCAGCCTGGGAGAACGAGAAGTTCAAATTTGTTTGCGAAGGACGTTTTCCAGGATGTTTTTTATAACAAAGTTTGTAAAATATTGCTTGATTTATTAACTTGGAAAAAATGTCGGACTGTCATCAGATGAGTGTCAAAAATAAAACAGATTTGAGCACTGACTCACTAAATGCGTTCCCTACTCCTATGGTTTGTAGCCTAGTACATTTCTTATTGTTTTGCCAGAGACAGAATGTTCTATTATTCAATGGGGGTTAGTTCACCTGTTTTTTCATGCCTTAGGTTTATTGCCAGGTTTTGGGCTTCTGCTTTCTGAAGAATTTCTAGGAGTAATGCATGCTTACTTTGGCATCAAATTCAGATTTTTAGATTTCGCCTATAGAGATATCTTTTGAAAAGCGATAGCACCAAAACTGCTGGGCAGAATTACACCAAATTTGGCTGAAAGGTAACTCTTGGTCCTGAAAGGGCCCTTTTTGTTATTATTTGTACGTCCATTCAGTTGTTTTTGAGAAATATAGGGACATCCAAATTCGTATATATAGGAACACAAAGGATTTGCAAAACCTCCCAGGGCTATATTAAAATTATATGGGGGAGGCCCGTCAGCCTCCCCAACAGCCCTGGGGACTGATACCTCCTCAGGGCTTCAAACAACATTATTAAGGAAGGGCTTCACAGCCCCTCCCAGCTCCGAGGACCACCACCTCCCTTGGGCTATATTTAATGAATACGCAGTGTGACACCCGCTCCCCTCCCTGCAGCCCAGTGGACCACCACCTCCCCAGGGCTATAATAATGAACCAAAGGCCCCGGTTAGCACCACCTACTCAGGGCTTGTTCCACATTAGAGAGGGGCCCCACAGCCCCCCCTCGTGGAGCCATTGATGGCTCTGGGCACTGCCAACCCCCAGGGCAGGCTCCTGCTATGTCCCAGGGTGCCCAATCCCGGGACATAGCTGTTTTCTGTGGCTTGGCTGCAGCTTTGACAGCAGGATCTGTTAAACAGGTCCCGCTATCAAAAAGAGTAGTTTTCTTCCCTGTCTACGTGCAAGAAAGAGGGATGAAAGCATTGTTCCAGCAACCAAACAGCTGCTGTTTAAAGCAACTGCCTGCTTGCTGGAGCAATGGGACCGCAGGGGAGGCCTTGCAGTTGCCCCCTCGGTCCCAGATAGACCATCAAGGTATATTACAAATAAAAAAATATATATAATCAAGGACCACGAGGGAGGCCTTGAGGCTCCCAACGCGGTCCTAAATAGCCCATAAAGGGCTAAAACAACATATACAAACCTGAATAGCTCAAGTGTAAAGGTCATAGGCCTTCATGTTGAGTGTTTGAGACCAGGTGTGTTCCTGGTCATTTCCCCTTCTTTATTTTCTTCTTTACCTACAAATGTTTAGGGCTCATACTGAAATTGTGCAAAAATATCTCATTTTAAGTATACCATACATCAAAGCCTAAAACAACTCAATCTCCCTCTCACTCTCTTTCTCTCTCTTTCAATCTCTTTCTCCCACTCACACACCCATTCAGACCCTTAGGCAGCCACTCACAGACCCACTCATGCACCCCCTAAGCGACCCACTCAGATCCTTGTGCCACCACTCAGAGCCCCAGTCACTTCCTCACGCACCCCCTCACACACTCACTCAGGCAGTTATGCACCCACTCAGACTCTCATTCACCCACTCACAGACCCAGTGACACCCACATGCACCCAATCACAGACCCATGCACACACTGGTGCACTACTAAAACACTGATGTATGCACTCTCACACCCAGACCGACAGTCTCACAGCCACTCTCATCCCCAGATACACCCTTTCACACCTATTCTCACACCCTGAAAGGCTGCAGCCAACTCCCAATGGGCACGGGCAAAGGGCTGTGCACAGGGTGGGGTTGGGTGGTTAGGGGGGTTGGCTGCAGGGTCTGGCTGCAGGCCAGGTCATGGGGGAAAGATCCGCTGCACATGGCTGAAGGCCATGCACAGTTGGCTGCTTATAAGGGGATGGCCTCAGGGCCTGGCCAGCCCTGTAGCCAATCGTTGCCACTCTTGGCTGAAGACCGTGCACAGCGGTAGTTGTACTAACATATAGTAATGAAGATTACTATGGGGGTCATTATGACCCCGGCGGACGGCTGTAAAATGGAGAAAAGTACTGCCAACAGGCTGGCAGTACTTTTCCTCATATTATGACATTGGCGGTTTGGCCCAAGCCAAACCGCCAATGTACCACACCGTCTGCCATGTCGGTAATTACCGCCAGGCTGGAGACTTCAGTCTCCAGCCAGGCGGCCGTCATTAGCCCGCCTGTGGGATTATAACCCCGGCTAACACCATGGTTTTTGTGGCAACCATACCGCCACGAAAACCATGGTGGTAGGAACCATCAGTGTCAGGGAATTCCTTTCCTGTTACTGATGGTGGTCTTCCCCCCCCCCCCCCAGGTTTACCCCCCCAACCCCCCTGCCTCTCCAGACCCCCACAACATACACGCACCAAAGTACACACGCATACACACACTCATACCCACATGCATCCATGCATGCATACATTCATTCACACACACATCCACACACACTGACATACATGCATGCACACATGCATGCACACATCACAACATCACGCACTCACACATCCATACACGCACACTCAGACAACATGCATCACACACCCGCATTCCTGCATACACAGACATACACACACCCCCACACACACACACAACACCCCCCTCCCCTGTCGGAGCACCCAACTTACCTTTGTGAGGGGGTTCTCAGGCAGGAGATGGGATGGGGCGCTGCTGGCAGCAGCAGCCTCTGCCAGAAGAACCTGCCAGACCGTACCATGGGTCATGATACGGTCTGCGGTAGTCTACTGGCGTGGGGCTGCTGCTGGCAGCAGCGCCACCTTATCGCCGTCCACCGGCATGACCACAGCCAGATTTCCGCCATTATTATGGTGGAAATTCCGGCTATGGTCATAATCTGGCTGACGGCTGGTAGCTGTGGAGACGGTCTTTTGGCAGCCGTCACCGCGGCAGTAGGCGGTTATTACCACCAATGTCATATTGAGGGCTTACATGTTAAAAAACATTCACTTATTAAACCAAAGGTTACAGGGATGTTATAGTTAGTAAATAAACTTAAAAAAACATAGGAATTCACTTAAAAAAAGGTTACAAGGACATTATAGTTAGGCTCACATTTTAAACATGCAAAAACATCAAAATTCACCAGTTAGCGTTACCTCAAGTAACTATAACTCATGCACTAAAGTAACAATAACTTGCGCCCAAACCATGCACAGTTATCTGATCAATAATTTTACTGCAGATGTTACAGTGACATTATTGATGATGTTATCAAAGATGTCATGAGTGCCATAATTTGTCGGGTAACTAGCAGTGCATGGTGTGGGTGGGAGTTCTAGTTACCTAAGGGCACAAGTTATAATTACTCATGATTACTCTAACTATAACTGGTAAATGAATTTCTATGGTTTCGTACTTATAACTTCACTACAACCTTTGGTTTTTAAAGTGAATTTCTATGTTTTTTTAATTTTCTAACTATTTTTCAGCGGATATATATGTATGTATATATATATATATATATATATATAGAGAGAGAGAGAGAGAGAGAGTGTTAGATAGATAGTTAGAGAGAGAGAGAGAGAGAGAGAGAGAGAGAGAGAGAGAGAGAGAGAGAGAGAGAGCTAGCATTTGGAGAGGCCCTTTCAATAATTAACTTGTGGTTCTGCCAGCTTTAGACATTGGCTTACTAGGCTGTCCATCTGTGTTGGTATTAGCCAATGGAATTTCACAGGTGTGAACATCTGAAAAGCAGTACCTCTTCTCCACCGTCACTTTTTCTTTTTCCCTCCCCTTTGGGAGATGGGGGAGGCATCGAGAGAGAGTATTGACCAAAACTGGCATCTACAGACAAAACCCCTTTAGCTGCTCCACATGTACTCTTCCTTTCTAGTTCTGCTTTAACCTCCACTTCAGGAATCTGAGGGTACCATCATGGGGGAGTGATGAGCAGCACAGGCTTCTACAAGCAGCAGCACATGGCATATGACTGCACCAAACACTCCCTGTTAGACTTGGTATCCTTGGCGTGGTCTCCCATAACTTTTTGCCTCTGCTTCCCAGGTTGTTTTGGATGTGACATTTGCATCCTGATGTGTCTTCCCGGGCTAGATGGGAGGCAGGAGTCAATACCTGCACCTGAGTAGGGGTGTGCCTCTCCTCACACAAAAGGCTGTATACCCCTTGGAGTGTCTGGAGCCAGGGAAGGAAGGGAAGGGACCTTGTGAACTTCAAAGGCCTCTTTAGAAGTCTCCCCCACTTCAAAGACACATTTTGGTATAGGTACTGTACCCCAAACCCCACCAGATAATTTCACTTTTGCATTAAGAGGACACTCTGGCAAGAAGAAGGGCTTTGCTGACCAGAGGGACTGGCACTTTGCTAACTGCTCTGTTGTGTTGGGCTGCTGCCTGCTGAATATTGTGCTGCTAAGAGGGACTGTCACTTTGCAACTTGCTCTGCTGTTGGCCTGTTGCCTCCTGCAGTGTGAAGGACCAGTCCTACTCTACAACTTCAAAGGACATTTCAAGTGCCTTCAAGGACTTGTTAGCTTGCCTCCTGTTAGAAATCTCAGGGCCATCAAAGATTTCAGCCGGGCACCACTGCTGTGGGCCTCTGTCTCTTGTAAGTCTGGCAGTAGTGCATTTCGATGAGGAGCCACATGTCTGACTACTCTGTGTGTGTGACACGCTCCATCTGGTCAGCTGATGTGAGCACTTCTTAATTTACCAGCCCAGCACATGTATGATGAGCTCATTTCAGTAGTGTAAAAATCCGTGTGTGTGAGCTCTTCTGCATTTTCTAAACCAGTGCATGTTGAGTGCTTTTCAACACAATACATGTCAGTGTGTGAATGCTTCTTCATATTACCAGCCCAGCACTTGTTGAGTGCTTGCTTCCCAGCATTTTTCAAATCAGCACTGTGATCTGCCCGGCCGCAGAGACTCAGGGCATCATCACACGGCTGCCCAGACACCGACAAGGTACTGTCATTGGGGGAGCAGAGCAGGCTGCTCACCCTCTATGTGTACATACACACTGGAAGGCCCCATACTGTAGCTCTGGGCTGCCTGTTCTGTGTTTCTGCCTTGCATGACTTCCGGATCTCGAGGGACTGGGGAAGCCAAGATTCCCTGTAAATCTTTCTAAATGGGAGACTGCACCAAAACTATACTTGCAAATGTTTCTTCAGCACTCAATTAAAAATACCTTATGGTTACTCCCTTAAAGGAACTGCCCGCATCTTTTTGAGGATTGTGATTTTCAATGCTAAGCTTGAAACATGATAATGTATGCAATTGTAATTGGGGTTTTGTCATGTTGGTCTTGTTTTAATCAGATAAATATTCTCAATTTTTCTAAGCTGATGTGGAGTTTTTTGTGGTGTTTTTACTGTGTCATTGTAATTTACGTGTGTCACACAAATACTTTACACATTGCCTCTTTAGTTAAGCCTGACTGCTCTGTGCCAAACTACCAGAGAGTTAACAGACATTCATTTAGGGAGTGTAACTGACTTACCCTGACAAAGATTGTGGTCCCTACTTGGACAGAGCACATACCTCTGCCAACAAGAGACCCCATTTCTAACATTGGTGATCAGTGGTAAGGACAGGACTTGTGTTTGTGAAATACCTTACAGTATTTTGGTGTACACCACTATTCACATCTAGACCTATTCAAATCAATTGTCTTATGGCATAATTTTTTTTCCTACCAACTTCGATTGCTATTTTTATTTTTATTCTAAATCATGCCTCTGACTGAAGGTCCCATAACTGCACCAGCACCTGCAAAACTGGAGCTGGAGTGTCCAAATTGGAGGAAACACATTGTGCGACAACTCAATGATTTTTGCAAGGAATTTGGGTTTTCTACTAAAGACTTCACAAAGACAGTGGATCTGCAAAAGGCACTGATAATCTGATTGGAGTCAAGGGATGTAACACATGAGACCCCAGAAGAGGATGATGTGGAGAGTATAATAACGAGCTGGAAAAGGATTCAGTGGAGAGTCCGGGACAGCCTGTGGAACTGTAAGGAGAGATTATTCCCCCTGGGGCAGGAGAAGTGTGTTCTCTAAAAGTCTGATTCCAGAGGAGCTCGAAGACTGGAGGGAGGAGAAGAAACTAAAATTAGAGCTGGCTAAGCTCAGATTGGAGAAAAAGAAGGCCTTGGAGGTAAGGAAACAGGCCTTGGAGGATAAACAATGGCCAAGGAAAAAAAGAAAATGGTGTTGGCTCTGGAACTGAGCTTGAGAGAGCTGGACATCAAGGCCAGACAAGTAGAGTTCAGCAGTGATAGTTGCAGCAATTCCTCTGTGCCTTCTGACAGGAAGGTCCACATTCCAAGGGTCTGGTGTCTGGTTTTGTGGTGGTAGATGACATAGACATGAAGGGGCCATAATCAGAAAGTTTGGTTTGACCCTAGAGAAATATAGATGGAAATTCAGGGACGGTAAGAAGGTTTCCCAACAGACTTGGGTGAATTGTGTAGATTATTTTTTGAAGGCACTGGATAGTTGGGCAGAGTAAAAGATTACCAGTGCCCATATAATTTGTGAGCAAGAGAGCACCTTTTCAGTCTTTGCTTCCAGCACTGCACCAACACTTTGTTTACAGTAAACTCACTGACCTCAGAGAGCTTGCTAAGGTGGTGGACCACTGGGGTAGCATTTGGGTTTTTGTTGTTTTGGTTTTCTTTCAATGAGCTAAATATACTCTTTTTCTGTCAGCTGGTTTGGAGTTTTTCCGTGGTGTTTGTACTGTTTTATTATAATGTATGTGTCGCACAAATACTTTACACATTGCCTCTTCAGTTAGGCTTGGCTGCTCTGTGCCAAGCTGCTGGAGAATGAACACAGGTTAATTTAGGGAGAATAACTGACCTACCCTGACTAGGATTGTGGTCCCTACTTGGACTGAATGCATACCTCTGCCAACTAGCGGCCCAATTTCTGACATATAGCGTACTAGACAGAGCCACATTGTTGCTCGAGATTGGATTACTTCCATGTTAGTGTCAGTTGCCTTGCTACTTTTTTTGTTGCTTTTGTACCTTTCTGTATTTGACTCACCCACAAAAGCTATTTGGTTATGACGTTGATAGATTTGCCCTTCTTCTTGCTTCAAAAAAAGCATTGCTAACAAAGCCATGCAACACCATTTTCTGCCTGTCAAAAATATGTAGTGATCACCAGAAAAACTCATAAAGAGGGCATTTATGTATAATTTAGGTGCACCTTTGAAAACAATTGCAGTTCAAAATATCTTATTAATAATTATAAAGACATTAAAAATAAATAAATATATATATATATATATATATATCGATCTATAAATATATACATACATATATATATATATATATATATATATATATATATATATATATATATATATATATATATATATACATTCATACAGATACATGTGTTCTGAAGCACACATAGAAAGAGTAATATGCCTTCCAGGATTATTTTTGTGTGATTATTTTTGTGTAGGAAGGTACCCATTATTGCAAAAAAACAATCTTGCAAGCAACACAGGCAGCCTTGCACGAGCACGGGCCGCCACGGCGCAGCACTTGGGAAACGCGGTGGCCCGCGGGCAGGCCGTGGGGGAAGCCGCGGCTCGAGTAAGGGGTCGCGGCACTCGCCGTGCCCCCTTTCTTCGACTGCCGATTCCAGGGCAGGCGCAGCAGGAAAAGAGACACCGAGTCGGGTCTCAAACCTGCCACGCATAGAGCATTCAGTGCGTGTAACAATCTGTTTATTTAACACATGTTTGAGAAACCCCGGGAAACCCTCTTTGCCCTCACTTACCCGTCACACAGGCAAAAGCCGAATGCATGCACATGATTGCCTTTTATGCATGCTTTTCCCTTTCCCAGAATGCTGTTCACATCCTCTTTTCCCTGCATGCATTGCTTCTCTTTTTTAGACACATGTTCTCTATCATTAATCATGACCTTTTCCCCAATCCAAGATGGTGGTATTTCTACTTCCTGTTTTTCACTTCCTGTCTAGGGGTATATAAGGGGAATCTAGCTTCTTTCTCATTGCGTTGAAACACTCCTGTGGTGGTAGTCACGCTCCGGCTGGTTTCCTCTTGTGAAGCCAGTTATTCTTGACCTGTCTTTCATCTCCAGTATTCCTGAACTCCAGTATCTTCCGTCCTAGCGTCCTTGTGTCCTCCTTCTGTTTCAGGGAGTTCCTGTTGGAGGTTTTTTACCCTTTTGGGGTTTTTCCTCTGGGACTCCTTCTGGAGGGCACGGACTGTAGTGGCTTATTATTGTCAAACAGCACCGTGGCTACCGGAAGGGGTCGCCCCTACCTCGGCCAAAGCAGGACCTGCAGGAACCGGGCCGTTCACCACCTCTCACCAACCTCGACGGTAAGCCCAGGGTGAATCGTGACACGATGATGCAAGGGTGCCTGTGTTGGCTCTAGGCAGTCAAAAGTGCGCAATCCCACCGAAAACGACAAGAATGTGCCATATTGTGATAGATACAGTGAATTTGTACACTTTTCCTGTCATGTTGTGCAGTGCATCAAGGTGACTTGCTGCATGACTTGGCCTTAAATGTGGCCCTTAGTCTATTTTTTGGAAGTTGAAGATCTCCAGTGGGACAAAGCTGTAGGCTGTAGCAGACCAGGGCTCTATGAGGCCTGATGCCCTTTCTACAAGTAGCCACTGAACAGCCACTGTTTTTCTTTTCAATGGATAACTAAAGAAGAATAAAGGACAATATTTGGAATAATTGGATGTGCTGTGGTTCTCTCAACTTTATTTACACAATGTGTACTTTATCCCTGCTAAGCAATGATGAAGTGCACACACTCATCCTTTTATGATGATGAAATTGGCATCCCAGGCAGTTGGTATATTTAACGCATATATGAGCCTATAGTATAAAGGTACAGAAGTGTACTCGAGGCCTGTAAGTTTCATGTCACAAGTAGACTCTAGCACCTATTATGCCATGGTAAGGAAACAGGCTTTTTGCAGGTTTCCCCCCCATTTTTTTACTACCATTTGGTCCACTAGCTGCTCCTTTTTTGACTCTGTGAGTGCATTGAGACCTGCTGCCCAGACATCAATAGCAGTGTTTAGTCCTTTTACAAACATTATGATGGATTGGGTGTCCCCAACTGGCAATTACTGATTTACTTATAAGTCTCCAGTATATGGTACTTAGTGCGTGTAAAGCGGAGTGCTCTTACAGTGCTGCAGCACCAGTTATGCCACCTTGTGTATGACAAAGTGAAAAGATGGTTCCCAGTCTGCCACTGTAGACTGAAAAGGCAGTGATACACTGTCAGCTCAACCTTGCCATTGCCATTAATGGCAAAGCCACCCTATCGCTTAACAATATATACATCTCCAGTCCTTATCCTCAGCAGGGCAGAGACCCGCAGGCAGCAAAGCATCTCAGCAATGCAGAGAAACAGTTCCTTGGAGCTGTCAGTCCAGTCAGAGTGGCAATCCTTACAGCACAGCAGTCTTTATTCCAGCGGAGTTCTTCCCAAGTCCAGTAGTAATCTTATTTTAGGGGTGAGAGCCCCAGTACTTATACCCAAAAGTGTCTTTGATGTTAGGAATGACTTCAGAGGATCTTTTCAGTCCAGTCCTGGCCCCAGACTGTCATTGAGGGATAATCAGCCCTTTGTGTGGGGTTCAGGCCACTACCCTTAGAAATGTAGGTGTGAACTCTTCCCAACCTCTCTGCCCAGGAAGACCAATCAGTATGCAAATGAATACAGATGCAGTTGAGTATCCTGGAGAGAATGAACAAAAGTAATTGTTACCCAGCCTAGACCAGGTGTGTATTGGAGAGAGGCTGTCAGGCACACAGAGCAGTGAGAGCAGAGAAACACTCACTTTCTAAAAGTGACATTTCTAAAATAGTAATAATATATCTGACTTTACCAGTAATGATGATTTATCATTACCATTCCAATTATATGAAACATGGCACAGCTACTTCTTTCTCAATGCTTAGAGTTCTAAGGACAACAAAAAAGATACAGTTAAAAACAGGAGGTGAAAAGCAAAAGGTCTGGGGTAAGACAACACTAAGGATTCAAGGTCCAACAAAGACCCTCTGTCAAAATTGTAATAGAGATGTTTGCTCATAGTGTGTGTCATTGGGAACACATATTCAGATCTGATTTTAATCTAATATTCTTTCTTCATTCTTTTGCTAGACATATTAATTTTGAATTGACTGATGGGAAACTTTTGAAAATTAAGTTCCCATAGGACGAGGGAGATTAGAACCATCCCTGAGGCCTTTGCGCAGATAAGACTGTCAGAGGTAAGAGATTTGTTCATGAGGTGTGTCCTCATTGAAAAGTGATCTGCTTTTTGCTGCCTCACTACAGAAAGCACCAGTTGTCTATTCAGTAGACAGCATTGCATGCCATACTCCACAGAGTAAATCCTTGCTCAAGTTTGGATGTCTTTCATGTTAATCTCAGTTGCTTTGCTTCTGTTTGTTGCTTTCTCTTTCTATGTTTGACCTTCTCACAAATGGTTTTGGTTTGGCAGTCAGTAGATTTGTCATAAACAAAGCAGGCAACATCAGTTTGCTGCATTTTAGTGCCGCCGAGTGGTCACTAGAAAAAGTGCGACAGAAATGTGGAAGATACAACATCGATCCATTGTTAATAAATATTGGCAAATGCCAATAGTCTCTCTTGCATCCAAGGTTAACAAGGCCATTTGGCATTGCCTATGCTTAATTTAGGTCATTTACACCTTACCCTCGGAGCACATCAATTACTCGCCAGTGACTGTGTGAGCTGCATGATCGCTTTCTACCCCGTCCATGAATGGCAGAATATCATCTAGCAGAATGTCAAACGCCAAAGATCATTAAGTGATCTGATCACACAGTTTGTGTACTGACATTGTAAATGCAGAGGACGTCTATAGAGGGTTGCACTGCCAACAGTCTCAGTGTCAGCATCCTAGTGTCAGTCTCCCACATGCGTGGAAGATTGTCTGCAGCTGATCTAAAGGAATGTTATATTTGATTACCTGTTGATTCCTATTTTTAGGTCAAGCGTATCGTTCGACGTGTTGTAATCTTTTAAGTATACTAATTATGTGGGTTCAAGCAAATTCAAGCGATTTCATTTGTTGGTTCCCGTGTCCTTCAAAAATCCTTGCTTGCTAGTGGTCAGTTCTGCCTCTTTGTCCTGCCTTTTTCACTTTGGGAGCAGCACAAAGTACTGTAGAATTACGCTATATCCTGTTTATCTCTTCTGTGAGGGACTTTTTTTTTAGTATTTGCCTGTTTGTCTTACACTGTGGGTGTGTGTCCAGTCCCTTCACCCCACCAGCTCCCTCTGTAAACATAAACCAACAACAGAGAGGGCTTTTTCCAGGGACAGCTCGCCCTCGCTCTCTTTATTTTCAGTCTGTGTGGCAAGAAAAGTCCAGTCAGTAATTTACAACACCAGGAGCTCTAACTCGAGCTAGCACAAGACCATTGCATTCCGAATACTTGTCATTTTTATTGTTTCCTGATCATTCGGCGCCCGTCGCTGCTCTCAGCTGCTCGTGTTCAGTTTCGGCTTCACCCTTTGTGCATGGCGCATCTTCCAGTTCAATTAATCTCCCTTTGCCATGACACCCCCACATTCTGCCCCTTGCTGCTTGTTTTTACTGTCATCATTGTTCAGCTCTTACTCACCAGGATGCGTGGAGCCTTTATTCCCGCATGGTCACTGAGATTCTTTGCTGACGGCAGGGTTTGGTAACAGCAGACTTAATAAAAAAATGTGCCTTTCATTACAACCTTTCTGTGTCTCAGGAATGAAAAGAAATGACAACCAAGAAGCCAATGCAACACAACCTCATTGAAAATTACGGAAAGGAAAACAAATATTAATTAACAAGAGCTTCGTAAGGAAACGACTGCAGGCACAGTTCTGTGCTACGAGAGCTATTTTTATTAACACGATTTGCTGGCATATCTAGGGCAAATGTCTTCACCAAGTACAGGGATGTGGAAGAGAACTGTAGTCTTTCCTTCCCAAACCCACCCTTCAACATTCCCTAGATCACTTTGCTTCAGAGAACACTCTTTCACTTTCAGAAAGCAAAAAAAAAAAAAATGTCAGTTATGTACAGTGTCTCTTAAAACAACATTTAATTGCATTGTGACAGCTGACTTCACAGACTCCTCCCTAAAAATTCCCACTCAAGCTACTCTTCTGTAAACCCCTGCCCCCGTGTTATAACAGTTTCACTATTGAGTCACCCCTTCCTTACAGCTTGTTGCTTTCAGTAGCATAATTACACGTAAGGGGGCCACTCTCTGACTTACTTAGGAGTTCTCAGGCCTGGATGCTCTGCTGAGGGGGGCCCCTTGAGCTCAGGGTCCCCTGCACCGCATGGGCTATTGTTATGCATTGGTTTCTTTGTAGCTATATTCAATCACCATTAATAAATAATATCAATGCACTATGAGGTCGATTGATGACTTTTGAAAAATGTTCTTTGCATTTCTAATCAGATACAGAAGAAATGTGAATAAACACCATATTTGATAAGGTTTGATATTTTGCTGAATTGCAGAAATTCAAATACTTGTTTGATTCCGGCACAAAAAATCAGCTGCAAGTAAAGGGCGGGGCTTCAGCATACATTTATTTAAAAATGTATACTAAATCAGTAAAAAGAACATACAGTTGTTGCTTCCATAAATATGTGACCGTGGTATAAGCATTTAGGTGGCAAAGCCTGAGCAGTCTTCCACACCTTTACAACCTTCTGTTCTTCTGTTTGCTTTACATCGTACATTCTCATAGATGATCCTGTTTAGTAAACACCTAGGGCACAAATTGATGGCAAATACCAGTTCTAATCATTGACAAATGATCATACACAGCAAACCTTTTCAACAAAATCGTGAGCCCATAACATGGATGTGCTACCCAACCTGTCAAGGTTTTGTTCATGGAGGTGTTGTGAGGCTTTTTGTTAGCTCGGTAGAAATGCTGGATAGTAAAAAGTAAGAACCAAGGGTGCTCACTTATCGCCTGATCACAAGTCAGGGAGAATGAGATTACCATCTGGAATTCTATTATGCCAGATGTGGTGGGCCGGTGTCCCAACACTCCAGAGTATTGGTGCAGTGTTACCAATGTAAATTTTGTATGCAGATTTTGCACCACAGCAATACTGTGCAACTTGTAATCAAGTCCTTAGTTGTTTTGCCATTTTCCCCACATTTTAGAAAGAGCAGATGAACTCTGGTATTCACATAGAGGTGTTCACGAAGTGCCTCTAGCAACAGCTACTCCATAGCTGCTGATTGCTACAACTGGGATTTAACTAACCTGAGCGCTATAGGTAACCAATGACACCTGCCATTTTTATCGCTGGTTGTTTCTGTCTATTCGTATTGTTCTTGAACTTCTTCATTAAAAGATTGCTGAAAGAACATACAATGCCCATACAATGGCCTCCCATAGAAGGTAACCATCTTGTGAAATAATTTGCTGTGCAGTGATTTGCTGTCAAAATCCCTGTGCTTTCACTTTTGTTATCCTATAATTCTGGTGATATGTTGCCACTACGGGTGCCTCCTTAGTTACTGTTGAATCTTTTCTGCTTCAAATTTTCATAAATGGAGTGGTACACTATTAGAATTGATCAGATTACTCATCAAAGTACAATCCAAGAGACTTTTTACATATATATGGAATTGGTGGTGATTTTGAGAGCAAGGGAGTTTGCTAATACCCACACAAACATGACACACCACAAGGAGCTGAGATCAGAACAAAAAACTGATTTGTCAGAGGTATTTTAATAACAAGCCAGGATTGTCATCTGCATCTATGAAGATCGACTAGTAAGTAACACACCATCAATTCACTATGTAAAACGTGGAAGACATCATAACCAATGTTCAATTAAGTTATTCTCACTCTGCACCAAACTCTAAATGGAATGAACACCTGGAGAACAGAACAAGTTTCCCCAGTTGGTCAGAGGCTTCAAACACCTCTGAAACGGCACAGTTGCTGCAATTAAGTGTGCAAGCACAGAATACTGAAGCAAAGTAATCCTGAAGCAATCTCGGGCCTCTTTATTCCATTTAAAGTCACTCCCTGCCCCTTCAGTTCACTCTTGCAGCTTCCTGCTTTTCCCCTTTTTGACGCTTTTTCATAATTCTCTTTCTTCGTCTTTCCCATATATGTCTTTTGCTCTCCTTAAATGCTTGAGGCAGAAAAATGAGCGTCGGCCCTCAAAAATATGTGCTGGTGCCCCGCACCAGAAACCACTGGCTCAAATTAAGCACTGGGACAATTGATGAAGCAGTGCTGAAGATTAAAATTAGGCTATGAACCCACCAAGTGGTTAAATGTCTCATCTACAGAGGCAGAGAAGGAGTCCATTGTACCTGATCTTGCATGCAGACACTGGAAGTGTGGTTCACTTTCACTTAAAGTTTTGTGCTGCAGCTTCCACGTCCAGCAAAGGCAATTTTTCTATGACGCATTTTGGATACTTTTATATAGTAGCCACCCCTTGCATTTCAATGCCAAAAATGTGTACCCTAGCAACTAATTACTTATTTTGTAAACAAAACAAGCATTGGTAAAGTCAATAGGTCTCACCTATGCAAGCAGTTGCCTTTGACAATGTTGTAGCCATGCTCCACAACAACATGGCTGAAAGTGTTGAAAACAACTTGGACCCAGGCATTGCTGGCCAAGTTATAACACATTTTATTAAAATTGCTGGTGTGAGGCATCTCGGAGGGAGGGCCCGCAATGCTGACGGTGGGTTGGTGAAAGCGGTACTCTATTGGAATGAGGAGGGCAGATTTAAATTAGGATGCTAAAAAGCAATAATTTCATTTTTTGCTGCAGTTAGAGGAAGAAGTTAAATGGAAGTGCTTTAGTTCTATGCAGGGTCACTAGAATTATATGGAAGAAAAATAAATTATGAGGCAGGGTTGACCAATTTAGGTGGCAAGAAAAGTATAGCTATGAATTTAAAATGCTAATAACTCTAACTCAACAAAATGTCAGACCTATTGCATTGCAAATGCTTGTTTTATGTTTGTCATCACTCACTCTATGTACCATGATTACCTACGTCTGCAAGCCTGTGGTGCTTAAAATTAACATCAGATGGTTGCTTACCTGTGTATTTAAAATATATATCAAACAATTATTTTAGTTTCTAAATACAAATATTCAATTTTCCACTGGAATTATTTCACATGTGGCAGATTTTACACCTTAATATTTCTGCGCCTCACCAAGGCACTCTGCATAACCGTTCTCCTCTTTCAAGGACCCTCTCCCTCCAGTTCCTTTAAGTATAAACCAGAGGACCTTGCATTTCTAACCTTGTGGGGAAACTTACTCCGGTGTCCGCTTTCATTATCAGGAGTTTTTAATAGGGCAGAAAGCAAAGTATACACAGAACACTCAGGGACATATTTACCATAGTGTTGCGTCACCCTTGCACCATGCAAGGGGGATCAAGGAGGACGCAACACTAAAGTCAGATTTATCAAGCCATGCAAGGCCACTTTGCGGGACTCTGAGTAGCTTGTTAAATCTGGAGTAAAGCAAGGTGGAACAAATCGCTGCCTTTGGTTACTCTGCTGCAGGGAGGCATTCCAGGGGTGGAGCGTGAGTATTCCCATTCAACCACCCCTGGATTTTGGAGTATTGTGAGTTTTATCATTACTGGTAGACCTGGGAATGCGTCAAAATGCTCCGCCTCCCCAAGGGAGTTGTAAAGAGGGGAAGTATCTTTGTTACTCCACGTTTTTTTTGACTTTCTAAATGTGCTACATTCTTCAGTACATGTATAAATAGGAAAATGATTTGAGGATTATTTTTGTGCAGGAAATAGTCCCATCCTGTGCAAAAAACAATCCTGCCAGCAACAGAGACACCCTAACACCATGACGCAATGGTGCCTGCATTGGCGCTAGGCAACCAAAACGGCACTAGCACAAGGAAAGGACAGGAATGCGCAATATAATGTTAAATAGGGTGCCATCCTGCACTTTCACTCAGGACGGCAAGGCGGCTTACTGCATTGTGCTGCATGAAAATGTGATAAATCTGGTACCGTCATGATGTTCAAGAGCAATGCTCGTTAATAGCAGCACTTTGACCCAAAACGACTGCCGCAAAGAGCTTGTTCAAAAGTATTTTCATGCTGTACCAGAATGCACTCATTTAGCATATACTAACAATGTTTAGCCTTTTCTAACCACTGACCAGCACAGCTGTTACACTACCTAATTTAATGGTATTCAGTGTATCGACCCTTAGGAGATAAAAGGGTAGGTTGGTGTTGAGGGCTGCGGGCCTCATACAGACTGTTCCGAGTAACACGTGACGAAAATTAAATCACATTCCGTGATATTAGAGGCATCTCGTGTTTCAGTCAGACAGACGATGTGTTGGATGTTAGAATTTTGAACCATTAATAACGATTCAGCAGAAGAGGACTACTTGTTTCCAAACACGTGCTGCCAACAAGGTTTTCTGCCCTGACCAGAAAATTCATTCTCTGAAACTAGAGGCTGGTTGACACCCAGGAAGAACACGGTGTAGCTGATGTTTTGGGGAATGCAACAATGATGAGATGTCCCCAGTCAAACTAAAAAGGTTATACGTGAGATTTGATATATATTTGGCACGTGAGATTGCTGAATCAAGAAATGCTCCTAGTCATAGCTGTATATTGTACACGTAAATCCAATTTCGGTCACAGTGTCTTTACATGTATTGTGTTTCATGTGTCTATTTGCTTTGCACTGAACTCCAAGCAGCCAAGCTTGGTTACTGATACATGACAGAATGGTAATGACTAAGCTGATGGGAGAAGACAAATTTGAAGCCAATGCCTGCAGGTTATACAAAGACCACTGCAACGTGCACATTAACCCGACAGGGATACAATCAGCAGAGAAGAAATACGACCGCGCCCTGGTAACTCAAATTGCCTGTCCTGTTTCTCAAGGAGCAAACCCAATGTTTTTAGGAAAGGGTAGTGGGTGACGTATTTGAACATGTTTTATTGATGTGCGGGGCGTAACACAGGCCTAGCACGTGGGGCAGGAAACAACAAAGGAAGCTTGCACTACCCTTACTGTGCGGGCCGAAGTACACTGAGCAGTTTTGTCCCCTTTGACTTATACCCTCTGGCTGTGCCTGGCTCCGAGGGTTGTGTGTGTCACTTCCAGATCATGGGGTTCCCCAGTGTGGGCTGGGTGGCTCACTACATCACCCCCAAATTCAGTCCGTTTTAGCCGTCCTCTCTGCAGTCCAACATAGCACACACAAAGTCCGCGAGTCTTTGGCTGAGTTGAAGGTTTGGTCGTAAATTGAATCATTGGCTTCTAATGGAGCTGGCATTCTCCATTGGGCCTGCGGCACTTGCCCCTGCAACGCTTCTGTTGGGCAGCAGTCACTTAGGATGCCACACTCTTGCAGTGATTCTCTATGGCTGTGTACTCCGGGCCCATTCACCACATGTGACTCGAGTACTATCTAGGCTCCTTCCTCTTTGGGCTTTCCTTTCTCTGGCTGGGGTCCTCAACTTCTTGAACCATGTTCCTGGTCACAGTCTCCTCCCGGTTGTGGACCATCACCATGGTCTCGTCTACCACAGTCACAGTCCATTTTCCTGGTTCATAGGGTGTGTGGAACCTCCACCCTGGCTGGCAATCGCATATGAGTGCCTGGTCTCTTAGCTTTAGTTGTAGGCTCATACAACCATGCTAAATCTCAATCTACAGAATTCTGATAAAATCAGTCAGAAAACAGATTACACCATTCTTGAATGGCCAGGTGTGCACATCATTAGAAATAACATCCCATATAGACAATTCCTCTCACAGCTGGGAAAGTTTCCACAATTCTCTGGGAATTTGGCCTATTTTTCTGCTCCCTACACTCATCGTACAAAGCCCTTTAAGTGATTTCATTGCATACTGCCTATGGAAGCAGCGGGGCTCTTCTTCTGCAGCTGCATCATGAACTGTGAAAGAGGCGGCGAGAAACACAGGAAGAGATGACGCAACCTCACCAGCACAGGATATTCACTGATAGCATGTATATTGCATTAATATTACAGCCCTGGCCCTGTAGCACTATGCCAGACCTCAAAGAACCAATATGCGTCCTATACCACCCAGATGTTACACCCCTTAATTTCATTGAAAGCTAACTTATAGCACAGAGAACCTTCTGTTCCCACAACACTGTATCTATATCACTGAGCTGTCCTCAGTATAATGGTGCGGTTCAATAGCCCTGTTGATGACCATACAGAAGCAATCTTGCAGCACTAATGCTTTGGCTCGTAGTACTGATACCATAAATCAGAACTTACAGTGATTACACTGACCAAGTGATACTTGCCATATAGCACTGCCCCTATAAGATAGATCATTTAGCGTTGACAGTATTCCAATAAAAATATCTACATGACTCTGGCACTGCCCTAGTACCAGAGGGCTCATTCATTGACACTAGCCATGTAGCATTACACTGACTCATACAATGGTCCTATAATACTGATCACAAGAGAGCGGCTCTATAGCACTGGCACTTGGTTAATGGAATTGGGAGGACCGTTGCACTGGTCCTATTCTCCTGACTCTGACTCTATACACTGTGCCGTTATGAATATCAAGTTTCTTCTCTTCTAGGTATGCCTCTTTTTAAATTACATCTGCTAATCATTTTCGTATGAATAACAAATATAGAATGCACCTTTATTTAAATCTTATTTTTCCTTGAATCAGATAATCAAGTCTGCTAGAATATATTAACGATATTTAAATTTAGGTGCATTCTCTGTTCTCAAATGATTATTACCGAGTTGTGAACAAGTTTCATGAAAACTGATGATATAATGTCTTTATTATGAATAGTATTATTAGTCAAAGAGCTCCGTTGCACAGAATGAAAATAAGGGCCTGATTTAGATCTTGGCGGAGGGGAATACTGTGTCACAAATGGGACAAATATCCCAATTGCCGCGTTCCGATCCCATTACATCCTATGGAGATTGTAATAAAGCAGACGGGATATCAGGTGCTAAGTTAAAGGAGCATCAGGCCACTTTCTGCTGTTTATTTGAAAAGATTTAACAATGGCTAAATTAGGTTACATAATTTAGAAATAGAGAGGCATATTTACAAGCGAATGGTGCATCAGTCCAGATGTGTCACTTTTCTTGCATCACCCCTGCCTCACCTAATCACACCATGGTTGTGCCTTATTTACAATACAGTGCACCATGGCAGTTGTTAGGAAAATAGGTCAACATTGTTAATGCTATTGAGGCACTTTTCTGTACTAGCATCAAAAATGTTGACACTAGTGCAGCAAAGCACAGGGAGGCCCATTGATTAAAATTGGTGTGTCATTTAAACACCTGATCTTAGCAGGCGTTAAAACAATGGAAAAATGTCTCAGTGAAATGTTGTACATTTCACTGTGCCATTTTTTCGGGCCTCCCTGGGTTGGAACCCCCCTTGCATACATTATACCTGGCGCAGACAGAATGTGGTGCAAGGGTTTACAAAGTGGCGCAATGCAAGCATTGTGCCACTTTGTAAATACGGCGTGGGAGAAAGGCCTTCTTAACCCCTCCTTAGCATAAAGAATGGCACTAAGGCAGCGTAAGTTGGCACTAGCGACTTGTAAATATGCCCCAGAGTGTGAAGGGGGACAGAGGACTTCAAACCAGGAGACTGAGATGAGAAAGGCAGAGTTGATTTCACCTACATTTCCTGATGGCTAATGGGTGGCACATTCAGCCTTAAGTTGCTGAAAGCCTATCAACCTTCCTCCTAGATCAGATGAGAATAGCACACTGTGCTATTATATTGAACATTAACTTGTGTATTTGAAGCAGGCATGAGAGTGTGGACCATCTTTGAAAGTCAAATTGGGTTTTCCTTATGATGCTGAGTTCAGCATAGCTTAAATATCTGCTGGAGCCTTCAGGGATCCATCACTGGTGATCAAATTTCAGGTACTGCGAGCTCCACTTTCCACCAAGTAGATAACTGATGAGCTCTAAACAAGCCTGATGACAACATGTAAATTATTTCTTATTTTGATGACAACGGAGGTGACACTGTCCACAGGAGCTACTAAAAATGTCCAAGACGATCTAAATTGGTGCAAAGGAATTCACAGAAAATAAAGATTCAGATTCTCTATGTAGGAAAGTCCTCCTTTTTGCCCTGGTCACGCCCAAACTTTTTGGACAGGTACTGGTGGCTACTGACTCTTGGCTGTGCCCTAGGTACTGCTTACCAGTCCCAGGGCCAGTGCTCTGTGTAAAGTGGATATGCAAATTAGGCTAATTATAATTGTCAAAATTAACCTACCTATAAGTCCCTAGTGTATGGCAGGGCATGGAGGTTTAGGGACCCCAGAATAGGTAATGCCCCCATTGGTGCACGCCTGAGGTGCCCAGTGTCATTTTAAAGGCAGGCCTGCCTTGCTGGCTGCTTTTAAATTAAAGTTACATGCAAATTCGACTTTGGAATTAAAAGTAGTTCCAAAGTCTTCAACTACATTATTTCTACATATAAGTCACTCATAAGATGTGCCCTATATGCCCCTGGGGCTGGGTGCCATGTAACTATAAGCAGGGACCTTATAAAAATAGTTTTATAAGCCCTGGTGAGGTAAAACAGGCAAATTTGTTTTTCCCTCATTGTAGTGAATGGCCTCCATAGGCTAGAATGGGGAGACTTTATTTTAATTTTAAAAATCCCCTTAGGTAACAGATACCATAAGTGTGGTATTAAATTAATTGTTATAATAAATCCCATAACTTCCAGTTGTTGGATTTAATATAACTTGTTCAGGTAAAGAGTTTTAAACTTTACCTGAAAAGTTGCCAACTTCAGCCCTGCAGTGTTTTTGCTGCTGTTCTCTGACACACCAGGCTGCCTGGATGAGGTGTGAAGTGGCCTGGCTCAGCACAAAGAGATGTGCCTGGGGGAGGAGATTTCCCCTCAGCAGATGGGGAAGCAGGAAGGGGAAGGGCTGCCAAACTGGTCGTCAAAGGCAGAGAAGGACATTTGGAGCAACTCAGCAACACCCTCACATCCTGCAAACCCAGACAATAAGGTACCCCCTTGATTAGATTAGGAGAGGGCAGGAGATGGGGCTCAGCCAGATGTAACCACCAAAAATCACTTTCAGCCATGATGGATTTTTGAGGAATGTTGCTCCCTGGGATTTATTTTTGCCACACTTCCCAGGAAGTGGTCATCACAGGGGGAAGGACCCTGCCCCTGATTGGAGAACCAGGACCCCCCTGTTTTTCACCCAGGAGCCAGGATAAAACTGGCAGACCTGCACCCACACCTCAGATCCCCATCAGATTCCAACAAGGAAAGATCTACAGGAGAAGAAGGACTGCCCTGCTGAACTCCTGGCCTGCACCTGGACCCTGCACTCTGGAGGACTGCACAAGCTGCACACTTGGGCTTCACCACAAGAAGGACTTTGCCTGGCTTCAACTGGCTCAAGGAGGGACCCCCTGTTTGCTACAGGTGAAAACTTGCTAACCAGATTCCGCTGCACCAACTCCTGAAGAAACCAACTAGCTGACCACTGTCCAGTGGCCAAAAAGGAGTTTGTGCCAGGTGCATTCTGGGAGTTTTAGTCCATACCCCCCAGGAGCATCTCAGAGCTTCTGGAACCTTGGGGTGAACTGTGGACCTCAAAAGAACCTTAAAAGAACATCTGGAAGAAGATTCAGAAGTTTGGAGAACTTTGGAGAACTTTTTGAAAAAAGCTCCATAGAGGGACCGACCCGCCGCGGAAACTCTCAACCGCGACCCGGCCTGACATGCAGGTTCATCCCGGTGAAGAAAATCTCAAAAAAAGTGACCAAGGCCGAACATAGGAAGTTGACTGGGACCTCCCAGCCAGCATTTCCGGAGAGGGCTCCAAGGACGTCGGATCAAGATTCAGGTTTGCCACGGTTGAAGGATTTTCACCTCGAAAAAACAACTAAGTCCGAAGGTAAAAATCGAGGACTCCAGTGATGCATATCCAAGGAAGAGTTCCGGGTGGTCGGATTGGGATCCAGGTTCATCCAGCTGAAGAAAATCTCCAGAAAAAATGACTAAGTCCTAAGGTAAACTTTTGACTAAGGCCTCCTGCGGGCTGTAGCCATGCCAGGCTCCATCGAGGTCAGCCTTAAACTTTGACTTTATTGACGCTTTTTTGGTTCTATGCGCTAGAAAGCGATAATTCGTTAAAAATTCTGATCTCCGGTTCCCCTTATCTGATTTTATTAATTTGGTGTCATTTTGAAGCTAAAAATATTTTCTATTTTTATAAATTGATTTTGGATTAAGGACTAGGGTAACACCTGAGTCAACCAGCAACCCCAATGCTCACAAAACATATACATAAGTCCATGGCATAATATACTCTGTGTACCCATGGCCTGCAAATAAATGCCCTGGCTTAGAAAAACATTTCCCAGGCATAAACCTTTCTTTTTAGTATTTATAAATCACCCTTCAGATAGACCTCGAACTGAATGTCCATAGGAGAGTGTGAATGATATTTAAAAAGTAGGACATATATATTTACAGTTTTCATGTCCTGGCAGTGAAAAACTTCCAAGGTTGTTTTCCACAGCTGTAAAGCTAGCTCTGCCCCAGAAAAGCAATGGGTTTCATTATAATACCTTATAATGCACAACTTCAGTTTGAGAATAGCTAGAACCATGATTGAAGGACTTAAATTACTGGGAATTAAAAGCATTTTAACTTACAATTTTGAAAATGGCACTTTCAGAAAGTTGGCATTTCCTGCCTAAAAGTCTCTAGTAGCACTTTTAGAGATAATGTCCAAGTGCTGCTAGGAACCTACTGGGAGGTGTGAATTGGTTTCAGAAAAGGAAACAAAAAGGCCTTGGTGAGGAGGAAGTATGACAGACGTTCTCATTGATGGGATGGCCTGAGAGAATTAGCTACCAACTGCATAAGATATAAATTGCAAGCTCTAGTCGCAGGCAGATGTAACTCACATCTGGGGTTGAACTAAGGATAAATTATTGAGAACTAATTGAACCCAGTCCAGAATAATACCAGTGTTGCTTGACTTAACTACCATGCACATCAACTATTTATCTACTTTCTACCAAAACCCACTGGCCTCCTGTCTCAGAATGGCACATTAACAAAGTGGTTAGTGTCCAGGGTCGAGAAAGCTTGTTTCCTAGGCTGTATAATAGAAAATAAGGAGAATATTTTCAGGTGCCCTGCCACAAGGTACCAGCCAAACAACATTTGCTTGCTAGGGGTGTCCCTAACATGGCAGGTGGGGGTAACTTTCATTATAAATGCAGATGTTGCACACCTTTTTAAAACATTCTACTCTTGGGTGGAGTTTGGCGCTGTAGATTCCAATACTGGGAACTTTAATGTATACAGGGTTGGTGCTTTTCCAGCCTATTATTAACCTTATTGTGACTTTGAAGCCCCACTAGGAACTCAAGAACATTAAACAAGATTCTATGTCATTTGCTGTATTTCAAAACTTTGGAATGAGCCCCTTAATGAATGATGGTGCTATTTGGCCCAAATTGTCCGCGTATTCTCCATAACTCAACATAATGAATCTACTAATTGCAGAGGTAAGACAATTACTGCACCAGGTTGTGTCTGTCTACCAGCAACTATCAGCACCTTCAACAGTATGAATTAAATTGACAACTTTGGAAGCATTTGGTCCTGTTCCAGAACTAGCAATGCTATTGTGGGCAAAGCATCTTTCAAATGAGATGTAATTCTATTCTGTGCTGCTCATAACACCAATCGATTGGAAGTGGTGTATCCTCATATGATACCACAGGATAAGCGCATCATTTTATCTGTGTGTCTTTCTCTTTGGGATGCTACTACCTGTAAAAGATTGTACCACTTGGAGAACAAATTTTATGAGTGACTAGGTGACTGTGTATTGCATACCTCCTTAGTGGTGCTCAGCAAAGAATGAAGGTCAGAGATTAAGAAAAAGCAAAGCAAAAAAAACAAGAATTGAGCCTCCTTCAACACATGTATCCAGCAAGGGTGGATATATTTTGAGAGACCTTGTTAAAAGAAGAAAGCCAGATTGATATTGGTGTCCTTCACATGTATCTGTGACAGTAAAGTGCAGATTAGATGGACTGGGTATCACAGAAAAGTTGAGCACATAAACCAAAAAAGTGAATCAGAAAGTGAAGCCAAAATTAGTGCAAAGAAGAAAGAGAAAGGTTCAGACGTAAAGACTCACTTTAAGAAGAAGAAAGTGACTGTCAATCTTATAATTCCCTGCAAACTATGGATACTTTTGTGGAACAGCACTTGGTGGTGGCCTTTCTGGAAATCAAGCAAAATGTGAAGATATTGTGTCAAAATCTCACGGAGCATGTGGTGGTTACTCTGCCTAAAGAATATATCCAGGGTGAGACACCAGAGACACCATATGGACAAGATTAATGATATAGAAATACAAATTGAAGGTGATACACCGCACAAAATATTAGCTACATTTTGGTCTTGTTTATCGTTTTTTTATGATAACATTCTTTCAGAGGATGACTACCATTCTGCTTTTGTGATAGATGCACCTCAAGGTAAGGAGGTAATAATGCAAGCATTTTCCTCCTTTATAACTGAGGAACTCAGGGAAAATGATGCATGTTGCGTTAAATTAAAAGAGGAAAATATGTCCCTCGCACGGACGTGTTCCCAGGGAACGCGACCTACCTTCCGCGTTTTTAGTGTCCAACCTAGCTGCATAATGGATCTTAGTTGACTCTGTCCATGGTGTGAAAAGGACATGTCGCTCTGTTCTATATCTATTGCAGAAGAAATAATGTTGTTTAAAGTGTATATTCGGTCAGACAGGGTATTAATTCCAATATTCTATAACAGCTAATGCCTTCTGTAAATTTTCCTGATCTATTTGCCTTAACCGGGCTGCAGCTTCTTGTTGAGAAAGCTTCCAAATGTCATTACAGACTGCATATAAGAAGCGCTTTCAGTGTTGTTTCCTGGGGCCTAACAGGAAATCCTGTAAGTCAGTGTTATTAGACAGGAGGCAGAGGTGTTCTCTAACATCATCTATTGAGGAACGCTTCAACCATTGCTGGCATAGTTTCTCTACAATGTTTATTGTTACTATACCCACTTGTTCAGATGACACATAGCAAGGGTCAGGCCTACTTGTTCTAAAACCCCCGTGGAGTTTACAAAACGTTTTTGACACCGATTGGTGTCAACTGGCCACAATAACCATCCACTAGGATGTGAAAGTGAAGCAATAAACGTGCCATTTTGGACCCATTAATCGAACTGATCTTCAGTTGCATTTGCCATTTGTAAAATTTTGCAGGGGCAGGAATACTGGGCACATTCAAATCCTTAATTTGTGCTAAGCCTAAACAACTTGTCTGTTGTGCTGTTTCATTAAAAAATATCATTTGAACAGGTATCAAGCATGCTCAAAACAAAGCTTTTTTTCCCCTTATTTGCCAATTTTTTGTTCCCCACACACTTTTTAAGTATTCATAGCCTTCTATAGCCAACCAGGAAACAAAGGAATCCAAATAAATTAATTTTGTATCTGTCAATAATATATGTACATTTTCCATAAATGGCAATTTGAAATAAATATGACAGCATGACTCAGCATTTTTAACACTGTGCAGAGAAAAATATGCACATTTTTCAGAATATGTTTAGAACTCCCTTTTGGTGGAGTTGGACAATGTTCCCATTGTGTGTAATTAAAAATAGTCTTTGGGGTACTTGCTCTGTGAATGAAATGTCTGGGTATTATTACATCATTCATAGAAAGTTTAAACACATGGTATTTTAATGAGCTCCGTCAGGCCATAAATATCAAATATTACTTTATCCCAAACAATCCCATCAAGAATTGGTATAGCAGAAATGTTCACCAAGGACAAGTCTGTGCAGACCTTGTGAGAAGAAAAATGGGGTTTTAGGACCTCATCCACCAGTTCAACTGTTGATCGTTCGGGAAGGTAATGACCATGTGTTAATAAAAAGAAAGTAATAACAAAGCCAATCCAAAGGAGGAAAGCTAATATACTCAAGAAAAGCCAAAGATTGTTCTATGGGAAAATAAAGTAATTTCTTTTAAGCCATTTTATCAGCTTATGAGTTTTTGGCAGTTCAGGTGCAGAAGAGGCAAATGACTCCAAAAAGGTGTCAGTGATGTCGGCAAAGTATCCAGAAGCAGGTCATGCAAAAACTGGAGCCATGTTTGAAGGAGGAGAACTGTTGGAATCTCCCACTGTGGTTCACTGTAAATTTCACCATCCATTTGTGTGAAAATCAAATCAATCAGCAATTTCTGTGTTGCTTGTTGTAATAGATGTTAGTGGAACTAATGCAAGATCATTTTCCACCCTCCCCAAGCTCGGAGAGGTGTCAGCGTTGCTGCTCAAAACTTCTAGAGGGACATCATGACCAGTAGTGAGAGAGATTCAGGTAATACTGGTTGTTCCTCTTGGTCTGCTGTGCAGGATCATCCACATGGTGTAACTTGACATTGTTGATGGAGACAAAGCAGTTTTCATTTGAGCCAACTCAAATAACAGGTAGAATAACAATTCTGGTACCGTGTATTCCCAGGACTGGAACCGGTGCATGATAGGAAGGACCAAACTATTTTTCACAGCAACTTTTTCATGTACTAGATCCCCAACCTTGGGATCCAGCCGGTAGATGTTATTGGTACATCCTTAATTCCTAAGGAGGCAGCACTGGCAGAAGCGTTGTCATCACGGAACTGTTGTAATTTCTGCAAGACAGTGACACGTTCATTTATGTCAAAGGGTGTTTCTGCAGCCTCCACGCCAGGACCATCAATATATGGAACATACATTCGAGTTCCAAACAGGCACTCGTATGAA
The DNA here is from genome assembly GCF_031143425.1 of Pleurodeles waltl. Lineage (NCBI taxonomy): Eukaryota > Metazoa > Chordata > Amphibia > Caudata > Salamandridae > Pleurodeles > Pleurodeles waltl. Next base: position 630,456,148 of record NC_090439.1, read on the forward strand.
GTATGACCTCCCAGGAACCTTCTAGGCAGATTATTAAGTGCTATCTGGACTCCATACAGGTGATTAAGCCAACTATGAGCCATACCTAATACTCTGGCTGTTAAGGACTACTTTAAATCTTAGTTTTGTTGCTCCACTACACTATTTCCCTCAGGATGAAATGTAGACAAGTAATGGAGTTGGACCCTTAACAAACCCCTGGCTTCCCTGAATGCTCTTGAGGTAAAAGCAGGGCCCTGGTTTGAGTGGAAAGCTTCAACTGCATATGTGCCGATAAAGACTTGCAAATCTTTAATAACAGCCTGAGTGTCAGCCGAGTGTTGTGGCCACACCCATAGAAATCTGGAGCAAAGTCAACAGATGTATTTGTATGCATTGTCAGGTGTCAGTGGACCACAATGGTCCAAGTACACACATTGTAGTGGTATGTTTGAAATTAGGAGGGGTGTCTGCAGTGGGTGTTTGACGGTGGACCCTTTCATTTGTTGGCATATATCACAACAAAGGACATACTGCTTGGTCTGTTTGTATAGACCTGGCCACCAATAATGAGCCTGCAATAATGATATTGTAGCCGCCACACCTGCACAGGCAGAGGCAATGCTCTCATGCACTGCCTTGATTAACTCTGGTCTTAGGGGGGCTCAGGGTGGTTTGGGATCCATATGTTCCAGTGCCATCACCAGAGCCTTTAGCTCTACTAGCTGTGCAATCTCCTAGGGTTTGCATAAAGGTATGTTGTGGATAGAATTTACTACCCTCCATACAGCCATTTATGACTAGGCAAGCAGTGGAGAATTGATGCTTTGTGCCTATAACAAGTTGGGCTGAGCCATCGGTGTACATGTCTGTTTGATATCCTGACATCGCCGCCCACAACCTCAGGCTATGGATCAACGACTGCGCCAACCGCCTTGCACCACTCAAGAAACCCTCCAACAACCAAACCAACATAAAAGCCACTTGGTTCACCAACGACCTCCAAGCCTCCAAACTCAACTGCCGGAAACTCAAGAAGAAACGGCTCCACGAACGCACACCCAACAACCACACAGCTCTCAAGGATGCCACACACAGCCATCACCAACTCCTCAGGCTAGCAAAAAGATCCTCCTTCAAAACTCGCTGAGAGAAAAATGCCCACGACTGCAAAGAACTTTTCAACATCATGAAGGAGCTCTCCAGCCCCAGCTCCACCGTCAACGACATCCCCAGTTCCCAAGAACTGTGCGACGCTCTAGCCACTGCCTTTCACTGAAAGATCGCTGACATCCACGACACCGACATCCCCAGCTCCCAAGAACTGTGAGACGCTCTAGCCACTGCCTTTCACTGAAAGATCGCTGACATCCACGACACCTTCAACACCCCCACCATCTCTAACATGCCTGTCCCGTCCCCCACGAACTCCACCCGCACCAACCGCCTGACCACCTGGACCAGTATCAACGACGACGAAACTCGCAAGACCATGAACTCCATCCACTCCGGATCACCATCAGACCCCTGCCCGCAGCACATATTCAACAAAGCAGACACAGCCATCGCACCACACCTACGGAAGGTCATCAACATCTCCTTTGAAGCAGCAAGATTCCCGGAAAGCTGGAAACACGCCGAAATTAACGCCATACTCAAAAAACCAAAGGTGGACCCCAAAGACCTGAAGAACTTCCGGACCATCTCCCTGCTCCCATTCCCGGCAAAAGTCATTGAGAAAGTCATCAACACACAACTCACCCGATACCTCGAAGACAACAACATCCTCGACCCCTCCCAGTCCGGCTTCAGATGAAACCATAGCACCGAGACCACCCTCCTCGCCGCTACAGACGACATCAGAAGCCATCTCGATCATGGAGAAACATCAGCCCTCATCCTCCTAGACCTGTCAGCTGCCTTCGAGACAGTCTGCCACCACACCCTGAAAAGCCGCCTCCACAAAGCAGGGATCCAAGAACAAGCCCTCAACTGGACCACATTATTTCTCTCCGGAAGAACCCAGAGAGTCCGCCTCCCCATTCCAATCCGAAGCCACCAACATCATCTGCGGCGTACCCCAGGGCTCATCCCTCAGCACAACGCTGTTCAACATCTACATGGCCCCCAACGCACAAGTGGCCCATCAACACAACCTCAAAATCATCTCCTATGCCGACGACACCCAACTCATCCTCTCCTTCACCAAGGACCCACACACTGCCAAAACCAACCTCCACGATGGCTTATAGGCAGTCGGCAACTGGATGAGAAGCAGCCGGTTGAAACTGAACTGACACTAACCGACCACGCACAAAACTTCGGCTTCATGCTAGACTCATCCCTCTCAATGTCTAAACAAGTCAACGCCATCTCCTGCTCCAACACCCTCCGCATGCTTCGCAGAATCTACAAATGGATCCCAACCGAAACAAGAAAAACAGTAACTCAGGCCCTCGTCAGCAGCAGGCTCGACTACGGCAACGTACTCTATGCAGGCATCCCATCCAAACACCTGCAACGCCTCCAATGCATCCAAAACACCTCCACCCGACTCATCCTCAACATCCCCCGCTGCAGCCACATCACCCCCCATCTGAGAGACTTACACTGGCTTCCCGTCGACAAGAGGATCACCTTCAAACTCCTCACCTACGCACACAAAGCACTCCACAACACCGGACCAGCTCACCTGAACAACAGACTCAGCTTCTACACCCCCACCCGACAACTCCGCTCAGCCAACCTCGCCCTCGCCTCCATCCCCCGCGTCCGGAGCAAATCCTCCGGCGGCAGATCTTTCTCCTACCTCGCCGCCAAGACCTGGAACACCCTCCCGTCTGACCTATGACAGATCCAGGACCTGCTCACCTTCAGGAGACACCTCAAGACCTGGCTCTTCGAGCAGTAGCAGCACCCCCCCCCAACACCTTGAAACCCTCTCGGGTACGTAGTGCACTTTTATAAATAGAATGATTGATTGATTGATTGATTGATATCGATCAATAGGCAATGTATTTGCCGGAACTGGGCTCTTTCCTTCACTTGATAATTCGTATCCCAGAAACAGTACACTAAGGAAGGCTATCTTTGTTTTTTTTAAGTTGAATTTATAGCTGAATTCAGCAAATCCTACAACAATGCAAGCTACCCGTCTTAGATTTCGCAGTAGTTCATCATCTGTAAGGTAGAAATCATATCCATCGGACAATGCTTCAGGGTCAATGTCGTGCAATATTGAAGTTACACAAGCCGCAAAAGTCCTGGACTGTTCTAGTGCCACTGTGATAAACAACAGAACTTTTTCTGGGAGCCTAGTAAGCTGAAATTTGTTAGGTCTCTATTCTCAGGCGTTATAGTTTGTCAGAAGTAGCCATTGGAAATATTCAATGTTGTTTTGTATTTTTTGCGTATTACGTTGTCCAGAAGTGCCGTGCTATGAGAGTTTTGTATAGCATATGTGCATGTATGACTGTTTAGGTGTCTGTAATCCAAGACTATTCTGTATGAATGGTCAGGTTTAGCTACAGGAAATAGAGGATTATTCATTGGTGAGACACAGGGTTCGATTACGCCCTGGTACTCTAGTTGTGTGGGGATTTTCCTCACAGGTGCTTTAGCATCATGTTTTATTGGGTAATGGGGTTGAGGTTGGAGTTGATTTTTAATTGGAATTACATGACGGGGGAATCCTTATCACACGGTACATGGCTGAAGGATAACGTGGGGGCCTGCTCCAATGCCCAATCAATGGCATAGGATTCTGTGAGCTCATCAGGAAAAAAGGGGCGAGAAAGAAGGTTTGATAACCTCTTCCCCATATGGGCAAGTACGGACAAATTCTGGTGGCCAATCCTTCTCGGCCAGTAATATGTCATAAATGTTAACAATGCGGTCCCAAAAGATTATATCAATTATGCGTTTAATGTCTCCTTCTAACTGTATTGTTACTTTGTACACCCTGTCAGGCACGGATACACGCATGTCCGCAGTTTCAACTTGTAAGAAGTCATCAGATGCTTTCACCTCCAGATGTTCTTGAAGATTCCGGGAAACTATTGTGACCTCTGCTGCGCTGTCTAGCAGAGCTAGTGCCCACTTTTTGTTCTTCAATAGAGCCCTCTTCTTGAGTGGCATGCTGAATCGCAACTGCTGCTGCTTTTTTCTTTTTAAATTGGGGTTTGTGTTAGGAAAGTGTAATGGGTTCTTTATCCCTGAAGCAATAAAAGGGATATTGGAATAAGATAACAGGCGCAGAAGGTAGGGTTTAGTTAGTTTATTCGTGTTTTGGTTTTAAGGATGGCTTTTTATCCCTTGTTTTGTTCACACGGATAACGCACTTGCAATCCAGAAATAATTAACAAAAAGTTCCCCTTTTTTCTCTTTCAGGGTTTTGGTGGTAGTTCGTGAGTAACGCGGTCCAGCCTTGGGAAGGTCTCCGGTCTTCCTCTTCGTCAGGGGGCCAGGCTCTCCAAAGAAATAGAAAGGAGGATAACAAAACAGGTAAGTGGGATATATATATATATATAAGGTAAGTATATAGGGTTAGTAGGGCGGTGAGGGGGGGGGGGTAGGTATAAGTGAAGGGAAGTGAGGGTTTAACTGTCCTTTGGTTTGTGGTTCCCCCCCCCTATGGGTGTTCTCAGACCTTCTCCTCCTTGTAGAAATCCTCTGGTGGTTGGTTTTTGTGAGGTTAGGTTTTATTTTAGGGGTCTTTGTTGTATGGCCTCCCCTTCCCGGCAGGACCTCCCTTCCTTTCCCTTGGCTCCCCTTTTTCCTAACAACCACCCTCTAGCAAACCCCCAGCTGCGGTACGAACGTACCTGAGGTGGCCACGCCCCTCCTGGGACGTGGCCGGCGCTTTGGCAGCCTCCCGGCTTCTCTCCGACGGGGGCGGGAGAGCCCCGGGGCTCTCCTCTCTCTCTCTCGGGGTCTCGGTTCCTTCGGCGGGTTCCTTCTTCTCTGTCGTCGGCGTCCCGGTCTCCTTCTCCTCCGGCCGCGCACGTCGAGATCCCACTTCCGTCTCCTCTCTCCCTTCGTCCTCTTTTGGTCCGTCTTTTCTTTCGGTTGTCGTCCAGACGCCGAAGGCGTCTGACGTCACAGGCTCGCGTCCGTCCCGCACAATGTCCTGGAAACCGGCGTCCGGAGACGTCCGGTTACACATCCCCTCCCTTGAATGGGGCTGTTCGAGGCCCAAAGGTCCCGGGAACCGGGATAAATAGTCAGCCTGTCCCATAAGATCACCAGGGAGATGGCAAACCTGGAAGGAGAAAGGTTGAAGCTCCATAAACCATCTCAATATGCGACTGTTAGTATCTTTATACCTCGATAGCCAGGTGAGGGGAGCGTGGTCCGTATATAATAGAAAGGATCTTCCCAGGAGGTAATACTGGAGGCTCTCAAGTGCCCACTTGATGGCGAGACATTCCCGCTCAATAATGGGATAGTTTCGCTCCCTGGGAAACAGTTAACGGCTAATAAAGACCACGGGGTGACTAATACCTTTTCCATCTTTCTGAAAAAGCACGGCCCCCAGACCCACGTCTGAGGCATCCGTTTGGAGGTGAAAGGGGATAGTGAAGTCAGGACATTTTAAAATCGGTTGGGTAGTGAGGTATCTTTGTAGGGTACGGTAACTATGGGATTGTACGGGGTTTAAATTCGTGATATTTTTTTTCTGTCCTTTCCTCAGGAGATCGGTTAGGGGAGCGGCCACGGTGGAATAATGGGGTATAAATCTTCGGTAGTAGCCTACTAAGCCTAAGAATGAGCGGACCTCCTTTTTCGTTGTGGGTGCCTCTATCCGTAGGATGGCTTCAACTTTACTCATTTGTGGTCTAAGTATACCTTTCCCTGTATGATATCCTAGATAAGAGATCTCATTGAACGCCAACCGGCTTTTGGAGGCATTGGCTGTTAACCCAGCCCCTCGTAACGCTGTAAAGATTTTGGTTAAATGTGTCAAGTGGTCCTTCCAAGTCTCGCTGTGGATAACGATATCATCCAGATACGCGGCAGCGTATCTGGTATGAGGTCGTAGAATGGTGTCGATGAGACGCTGGAAGGTGGCGGGTGCCCCATGTAACCCGAAAGGGAGAACCTTAAAATGGTATAACCCAGAGGGGGTAGAGAAGGCCGTTTTCTCTTTATCTTCTGGCGTCAAAGGAATCTGCCAATAGCCTTTGGTCAAGTCGAGTGTAGACATGTACCTAGCTTTTCCCAACTTCTCTAAGAGTTCGTCTACCCTTGGAAGGGGATAGGTGTCAAACTGGGATATAGAATTGACTTGTCTAAAGTCAATACAGAAACGTATGGACCCATCTGGCTTTGGCACTAATACCACCGGTGAACACCAGGGACTCTGGGAAGGCTCTATAACGCCTAGGTCTAACATCTTTTCTATTTCGTTTTCTACCAGGATCTTTCTAGCTTCTGGGATACGATATGGCCGTAAGCGTATGACCTTGCCAGGTGGGGTTATGATTTGATGATGCACCAGCTTGGTCTTGCCTGGTATCGAGGAGAACACATGGGCATGAACATGGAGGAGCTGATTTAATTGCTCACTCTGTTGGATCGAGATTTCGCTATTTATGGGAGGCACCTCGTTTCCGCTAGGATGCTCAGTGGGACACCACCCTATCTCCAACTCCTTAACGGTGTTAACTAGGCATCCCCTGGTTGGTTCTCCCTGCGGCTCTTCCCACTTTTTCAATAGATTGACATGAAAGATCTGTGACCGGTTGGAACTATCTGTGAGCTGGACCTTATAGGTCACGGGGGTTATTACCCCTATCACTTTATAAGGTCCCTGCCACTTTGCCAGCAACTTGTTGTCTGAGCTAGGGAGAAGCACTAACACCTTATCACCTATGGTAAAGGTCCTTAATTGGGTATTCCTGTCGTAATATCTTTTCTGCTTTTCTTGAGCCTTCTCCATATGTTCCCTTACATTTTCCCACACATTTTGGATGTTGGTTTTTAACTCCTGGGTATATTCTAAGAGGGATTTTTCTCCGTCCTCCTCCTCCCATAACTCGGCAGCCATATCTAACAAGGTCCTGGGCTGTCGTCCGAACAATAATTCAAATGGACTATGGCCCGTGGATGCTTGTTCATGGGTCCTGATAGCGTATAACATGAAGGGGAGTTTTCTATCCCAGTCCTTACCTGTCTCTGAAATAGATTTCTTTAGTAGAGTTTTCAGGGTGCGGTTATACCTTTCTACCAAACCATCCGTTTGAGGATGATAAACCGCAGTCCGTAACTGTTTGATCCCCAGAAGTTGACATATTTGTGACATCAAGTTGGACATGAACTGGGTACCTTGGTCTGTTAAAATTTCTCGGGGAAAACCTATTCGGGAGAAGAACCCTATCATTGCATGAGCTACGCTCTTGGAGTTAATACTGCTGAGTGGGATGGCTTCTGGGTATCTGGTGGCATAATCCACCAATACCAGTATATAACGGTATCCTCTAGAAGAAGGTAGGAGAGGACCTACAATGTCCATTCCTATTCTTGAAAAAGGGATGTCTATAATGGGCAACGGTTGTAAGGGGGCTCTTCTTTTGGGACCAGGATCAATCATTTGGCATTTGGGACATTGCTGACAAAACCTCCTAATCTGTGAAAAGACCCCCGGCCAGTAAAACTTCCTCAACAGATATTCTTCCGTTTTCTCCCTGCCATAGTGACCCCCCCCTGGCTGGCTATGGGCTAGGTGTAGGACTTGTGGTCTATAAGGTTCGGGGACTAATAGCTGCTTCTTTTCTTCTCGGTTATTACCAGTGACACGGTACAACAGGTTTCTGATTATGGTAATAGAGGGGTTTTTGTCTTGGGGTTCCCGGGGTCGGGCATTTTTCCAGGCATGGATCAAACTCGGATCTTCCCTTTGACAACTACGGAATGGGGGAAGGTCAGTAAGAGTAAGGACCTTTGTAATTACCCTATCTGGACTCATGTTTCCTTGGGCAAAGACTCTTCGGGTTTCTCTCTTTTCTTTTCGGGAGGGTCGGTATTTAACCACCGGTGGTGTTATTGGTGTACTAGAAAAAGGAGCTCTTTTCCACCATGTGCTCATGTTTTCAGAGTCTTTTGTACTGTCAAGAAGTTCCGAAAAGTCAGGGAAGTCGGTTCCTATGATAGCTTCTTCGACTAATCGTTCCACCACCCCCATCCTTATGGGACTTCTTTTCCATCCCAGGACAAGGTTGTCCAGATTAGGGGGTATTCTCTTGTATCTCCATGAATACAACATATGGATACTGTAAGCCCTGAAGCAAAAAGGGGGTTTTCCAATAAATCAGCACGAATTACAGATTGGCTGCACCCTGAGTCGATGAGCGCTACGGTGGTTCTTCCATTGATAACAAGTCTCTTCTTGTATCGGGTTTCCTTTCCCCCTGTATAGAAGACTCTCCCCCTGGTGATTCCTATTTCCATCGGCTCTGACTTTTCTGATTTCAGTGGGCAAACCCGGGCGATATGTCCCCACTCTCCACAGCTAAAACACTGTGGTTGTTGCATATAGGGTCTTTCTGGACCTCGTAATTTTCCCGGATCCTCGGTTGGTTTTCGCCCTAGGGATGGGGAGGGTCCGAGGTTCTGTCGGAGGGGGTTAAGTGTTGGCCGTACGGGAGGGATTTTGAACTCGAGGGAGCGGTGAAAGGCACAGGCTAATTCAATAGTGGTGTTAGTATCTGGACTTGGGTGTTGCTTGATCCAATTATGGGTATTGGTAGGTAGGGCATCTAGATATTGTTCTAGGAGAACAACCTCAATGATATCCTCCCTATTGGTCCCAATGGGACCTAGCCATTTGAGTCCTAAGTCCTTAATTCGAAAATATAGGGCCCGGGGATTCTCGGAGGGTCCCCACTTGGCTTTCCTAAACCGGACCCTATAATGTTCTGTATCAAACCCCACCCGCTCCAGGATACTCTTCTTAATATCCTGATAGGGTGTCGTTCCGCCGGGGTTTACCGCTTGATAAGCCGCTTGGAGAGTTCCTGTCAATAACGGGGCGATGTATTGGCCCCACCTATCCGGGGGCCAGGTGGCGGAAGTAGCCACCCGCTCGAAATTCGTGAAAAAGGCATCCGGGTCTTCGCCTTCCTGATATCGCTGCAGGACCGAACTGGGTACGTTCGGATGTACCCGGGTAGCGGCAATAGTGTCCGTGAGGTTTTTGATTGCAGTCTCATGGACCAACTGATTGTTGGCCATGATAGTGGCCTGACTTTTCAGAGCGCTTTGTAGGGCCTCCCTTTCCACTTTAGCCTCCTTCTGTTGCTCTTCCCATACTACTTGCAGATGCCTCTGCCCTGCGGCTAGCTGCTGCATCATCTCCGATAGGCTGGGTGTGCCCTCCATCGTCTTTGGTTACCTGTAGTTATTCCAATATCCCCCTTCTGACACCACTGTAATGGGTTCTTTATCCCTGAAGCAATAAAAGGGATATTGGAATGAGATAACAGGCGCAGAAGGTAGGGTTTAGTTAGTTTATTCGTGTTTTGGTTTTAAGGATGGCTTTTTATCCCTTGTTTTGTTCACACGGATAACGCACTTGCAATCCAGAAATAATTAACAAAAAGTTCCCCTTTTTTCTCTTTCAGGGTTTTGGTGGTAGTTCGTGAGTAACGCGGTCCAGCCTTGGGAAGGTCTCCGGTCTTCCTCTTCGTCAGGGGGCCAGGCTCTCCAAAGAAATAGAAAGGAGGATAACAAAACAGGTAAGTGGGATATATATATATATATAAGGTAAGTATATAGGGTTAGTAGGGCGGTGAGGGGGGGGGGTAGGTATAAGTGAAGGGAAGTGAGGGTTTAACTGTCCTTTGGTTTGTGGTTCCCCCCCCCTATGGGTGTTCTCAGACCTTCTCCTCCTTGTAGAAATCCTCTGGTGGTTGGTTTTTGTGAGGTTAGGTTTTATTTTAGGGGTCTTTGTTATATGGCCTCCCCTTCCCGGCAGGACCTCCCTTCCTTTCCCTTGGCTCCCCTTTTTCCTAACAACCACCCTCTAGCAAACCCCCAGCTGCGGTACGAACGTACCTGAGGTGGCCACGCCCCTCCTGGGACGTGGCCGGCGCTTTGGCAGCCTCCCGGCTTCTCTCCGACAGGGGCGGGAGAGCCCCGGGGCTCTCCTCTCTCTCTCTCGGGGTCTCGGTTCCTTCGGCGGGTTCCTTCTTCTCTGTCGTCGGCGTCCCGGTCTCCTTCTCCTCCGGCCGCGCACGTCGAGATCCCACTTCCGTCTACTCTCTCCCTTCGTCCTCTTTTGGTCCGTCTTTTCTTTCGGTTGTCGTCCAGACGCCGAAGGCGTCTGACGTCACAGGCTCGCGTCCGTCCCGCACAATGTCCTGGAAACCGGCGTCCGGAGACGTCCGGTTACAGAAAGTTTCTCTTCTGTTTTAACAGAAACTTCTGTTGAGTGTTGTAATTCCTGTCTCGGTTTCACATACTTCTTCACTCTGACCGCCCACCTCACTTACTGCATTTTTCCGGTGAGTCCTGAAGGGAACAAGATTGGCATGTATCAATATATTGATATCTGTCAGGTGTTTATATATTATCTCTGTTTCAGAGATTATGGCAGTCATTATGAACATGGCGGTAAACACCGCCGGCCACAGTAGCGACGGTGAACAGAAGACCGCCATTGGCGGTGAACAGAAACCCGCTTTATAAAGATGCAAATATCAGATTTCGCCAAAAAAGTCCCAGCCACCAGTCACCGCCAGGCTACCACGGAGTGCACAAGCTCCCCGCCCTCCAAATAATGATGCACAAATCAATGTGGCGGTCAGTGGAAACTGAACGACCATTGGTGGTACAGACCGCCACGGCCAGCAATGGTACCCAACAGTAAGAACTGCACACTTTGGCAGTTCTGAAACCCACACACCTGACACACATCCACAAAACTATAAAACATTCACAGACACACCCCACAATCCTTTGCAATGACATTCGGACAACTGATACAGAGAACTCCAGAAGCAGACCCTGAACGCCACAATACATACACCCAACCACAGAAGGGCATCCTCACCTAGATCCACACAATACACCACTCACAACACACACCATGGCACCTCCCAGACACCCACGCTTCACAGAAAGGGAGCTAAGGACCCTGGTGGACGAGATACTGTGGGTCAAGCCACAAATATTCGGGGCATAGGTCCAGCACACACCCATTGCCAAAAAGATGGAGCTATCGCAGACAATAGTGAACAAGGTCAATGCAGTGGGTCACCATCCATGCACGAGGGACGACATCCGCAAAAGATGGAAGGACCTGAGCAGGAAGGTGAGGTCCATGGCATCCCGGCACAACATTTCATTCCAGAAGACTGGGGGAGGACCTCCACCAACACCACCGACTACACTGAGTGGGTGGAAAAGGTACTGGCCTTCCTGCACCCTGAGGGCCTTACTAGACTCATGGAGGAATAGACTCGGGTTATTTGTCTACAATTACCTCTTATCCACCACACCTGTATTGCATGCACCACCCCACCCCTCCAACAGCCACCAGGACCACTACCCCACCCAGACCACATTCACAACATCCAGTCACCCTGCATGGCCACAAACCCACTAACAGGCCCACATCCTTCCCCCTGTGCACAGCCACCTACCCCTGCAAGGAATCACAAAGGCACTACACCACCCACAATCCACCTCCACATCCTAAGCAAAATGCAATGCAAACCTCACAAAGGCACCCTGCATGACCCCAAAGTGTAAAAAATGCACAAAACAGCCCATCCCTATACACCCCATCTGATCATGCAATTGTAATAGACATGCCATTCTCCCCAACAGGCACCACCATCCATGCCGCCCTGATGGACAGGACAAGGAGTGGCAGTGTCCCACATGGAGACAGAGGCACCACCCAGGACACTGGAGAGGGAATCCTGGACAGTGATGAACACCCTGGCCCCTCACACAGTCCTGGACTGTCACCATCCAGCAGCCCCACCCAGGACAGCACTGGCACCTCTACCACCCAGCTAAAAACATCAGCCCAGGACAACCGTCCCCACACCTGTGTATCCAGGCCACAGACTGGTGGAACACCTGGACAGACTCCACAGTCACCCCCTACCAACAGGCAGGAAGACGATGGTCCCAGTACAAGTATTACCGCCAGACCTGTGCAGGGGACACAGGCACAGGGGGCTAGGCCCAGTGTGAGGGCATCAGTGGCCCAGGAGGGATGCCACAGGATGGATGTTGCAGCCCAGGACGAGATATCTGAGGTCCTGGGAGCATACCACCATACCCAGGACAGATTGGCCCAGATTTTTTCCATCCCCGGAACAGAGTCAAAGGATGCAGGTAGCACACCACCAAAAGGCCATGGAGCAGTGGAAACTGCACAATGCCACCATAGCCACCATAGCGGGTACGCTGCTGCAACTTGTCCCACCCCAGCCTGAGGCCCCCACAGACAAGGAAGCCCCTACTACAGGTCAAGTTATAGACTGGCCAACAACATCAGCAGCAACAACTGGACTTGTGCCACCCTCTCAGGATACACAGGAGACCTGCATCTCAACCTGCACAGGCCAACACCATGCACCGAAACGGTCCCTCAGGCCCAGATATGGCACAGGGACACATGCCAAGACCAAGGCCCCCTCAAAGAAGTGACTCTGGCAAGAACTGTCCTCTGAGTGTGCCACTGAACCAACGTCCACACCGTATAAAAACAACCCCAAAAACTGTAAATGATAGATGGACAAACCACAACTGCAAACAAATGCTGCAACCATATAGCCATATTGGACATCCACCAGTAGCCCACTCTCATCACTGTAAACCGCACAATGTCATCTCTGCACCAAACAAAACACCTGTTCACCAATGTCAAAGTCGCCTGTCATTATGTTGAAACAAATGGAAGTGTGGATGCAATAGTCTTCGAAATCATTTATTCTTATCTGAGTTGCAGGAATTGCACCCCACGCATAACATGTGGTTGTGCCAACAGAATTGTCAAAAATGTGACCATAATGTTACATGTCCCATGCAACCCTGGTCACAGTGACAATGTCTATAGACCCAACACCCCAATAGAGGAAAAGGCACACTGACAGTGTGCTGCACAGGCAGCAACATCATGAATTAGTCCCACATAGTTACTGGAAGTAAAGTTGTATCAGTTGGTTCCTGGAATGTACATCTTCCCCCTCCTTATCATCACCATCCCTCTCATCCCCTCCGTGAGGAAGCTGGTCTGGATATACAGCACCCACCTCCTCCAAGAGGGGGATAGAATTCCTCACAGCCACGTTGTGCAGTATGCAGTAGGCCACCACTATTCAACACACCTTTTCAGGCTCATAGGCCAGGGATCCGCCAGAGATATGGAGGCAACGGAATCTAGCCTTCAGGAGACCTATTGTGCGCTCTATCACCGTCCTAGTACGTCCATGGGCCTCATTGTAATTCCTCTCTGCATTTGTCCTAGGATTCCTCACTGGTGACAGGAGCCAACGCATGTTGGGGTAGCCATAATCACCTAAAAAAGGGTGCAAAACAGGACTGTCACTGACAACCCTCAGTGGTAGACAGCCTGGCTGCCTGCTATGTGCCATAAACTGTTAGCCACACTTACCTATGATCCATCCTCTGCCCCCTTGTAGTTGTTCCATCTTGTGTGGCACACTACTGTTCCTCAGCACAAAGGAATCATGGACTGATCCAGGGAACATGGCATTCACATGGGGGATGTACTGGCCTGCAGTACACACCAATTGAATGTTCATGGAGTGAAAGTTCTTCCTGTTTCTGTATACCTGTTCACTGACTCTTTGGGGGATGAGAGCAATGTGGGTGCCATTGATGGCACCTATCACATGGGGAATGTTGGCAAAAACATAGAAGTCCGACTTGATGGCAGGGAGGTCAGCACTTTGGGGAAACCTCACATAGGACTGCAGGTGTCGTACAAATACATTCAGGAATCTGGACAGTATAATGCTAAACATGGGCTGTGAAAAACTTGCAGCCATGCCCACTGTCACTTGAAATGAGCCCGTGGCAAGGAAATGGAGTGCAGAGAGCACCTGCGTTTCAGTAGGGATGGCATGCTCATTCCGATTAGCTAGTCTCAGTGCTGGATCCAGAAATGCACAAAGTTCATGAAGAGTTGCTCAAGTGAGTCTGTAATTGAAAATGATGTGACGCTCCACCATGGTCCTCAAATCAACAAGTGGTCTGTACACCGATGGGGCCCTCCCACGCCACAAGGGTCTGTACCTAGGAGGAGTTGAGAACACATGTGAGGAACACACATACATCTGCCCACAATGTTTCATATTCAGCACAGCTGGCATACAAGTTGACGACACATATGCATAGTAGGTGTGACACTGGAGTAACATGTCCTCAATGATACATTAGGAATGTTGTGGTGAGTAAATGTATATTTGTTAATGTCTATGGGGGTTTGGGGACAATAGGGCCTGCATGGGGCAAATGAGGATTTAACAACTGCATAGTAAAGGCCCAAAATGTCTGCCCCATGTAATCCAGAAATGTTGTAGTGTACGTGACCTCATACTGCTAGCGGTTGATGTAATAGCATAAGGCAGTGTTCACCGCCGTGCGACCATTCATTGGATAACATGGTTGTCAATGGGGATTCTAAGCGTATCATAATTGCCGCCAGAGTTGACAGTGCACACCGCCGCGGTGTGTACGCTAACTCGTCATCCCAACTTCACTTGACTACAAGATTTCCTGCATGCAGGTACTCCACTGAGTGTGCTGCAGTGTCCTGCCTCTGGTCATGGAAATGGCACGTGTGGGAGAGGAAAGGGTCCCGGCCTTCATCAGTGAGGAATTGTAAAAGCTTGTGGATGGGGTCCTGCCCCTGTACGCCAAGCTCTACCGTCGACCAGAGGTACAAGTGAGTAGGAGGATTGGGGGGCATGGATGTGTGTAATGGCGGTAGATTGCTGTAAACATGTGTGCACGTTTGATACCGTACAGTCCTGGGTTCCTGACATGCTGCGTGTGTGTGTGCTGTTATGCTGTTGTAAAATGTCCGTCCCATAGTGGATGTATAGCCAGCTGTATGTAATGGCCATTGTCTGACTTCTGTGTTCCTTTTTCCATGTGTCCCCTGCAGGTCAGCGCCCATCAGAAGAGGGGACTATGGTAGACCATCGCAAGGGAGGTGCGGACCCTGGGGGTCTACAACCGGCGGAGCACCCATTGCAGGAAGCGGTGAGAGGACTTGCAGCGCTGGGTGAAGAAGATCTGCGAGGCCCAGCTGGGGAAGTCCTCCCAACGAGGAAGGGGTTCCCATTGGGCACTGACCCCCCTTATGCGATGCATTCTGGCGGTGGTGTATCCAGACATGGATGGGCGCTTGAAGGCTGCATAGCAGTCACAAGGGGGTGAGTACAGAAACCATAGTATGGCTCCTTGATGGATGTGTGAGTGTGCTGTGGTATGTATGTTGTCTAGTGGCAGGGACTCTGACTGATGTCCTTATACATAATGGATCCTGTGGGGAGTAGAGTTGTGAGGCTCTAGTCTGCAGTACTTCAGGTACTTCATTGCTGTGGGGAATGGCTGTAGAGCAGGGTTGTGGCCTCTAGTCAGGGGCATAGCCATGTGTATAGCGGTAGGTGCTGCCTGGTGGAATATTTGCAGGGTGGGTGTATGTGTGAACCAGTTATGTACCTCATTCAGCTATTTACAATTGTCTCTCCTGTTTTGTCTCCCCATCCATGTTCTCTTGTGTTGTCTGTGTACATCAGCATCATCAGGCGAGGGAGCTGAGGCACCGGCGAGTGAGGATGCAGCAGCCCACAGTTCCACAGAGGCAGAGTCCTCCGACGCCAAGGGGACCAGTGGGTTGGAGGGCGAAGGGAGTACTACAGGGGAGGCAACTACCACTGGAGGTAGTGACTCTGATACCTCCTCCGATGGGAGCTCCCTGGTGGTGGCGGACCCTAGTGGGCCCACCCATTCTGTGTCGTCTTCCGCCACCCCCCACCATCACCGCCCTCCCATTTGCTCCCCACCAAGTTGCCTGTGCCCACTCACCCAGAAGGGTGGGCGTCTCCTTCGCCCCAGGCACCTCCTCTCCTGCCCCAGTCAGCACTGCTGCCCTCACGGAGGAGGCTATTGACCTCCTGAGAACCATCTCTGTAGGGCAAACAACGATTGTCAATGCCACCCAGGGGCTAGCATCAAAGATGCAGCAGACCAATGCCTACCTGGATGGCATTCACGGTGCGGTGTCTGGCCTACAGAGATCTTTTCAGGCTCTGGCCTCCTCTTTGATGGCAGCCAGTTTCCCTGGTCATTCCGTCCCCCCTCCAACCACCTCTACCCCTTCCAGCACCTCACTCCCTTCACCTGTCCAAAGCACACATTCTGACACGCAGGCACACACCTCAACACACAAGAAGCACACTTCAAAACACAAGCACCACACAGGCATACACACAGCCAACATACACAGGCACATACACCAACATCCATTTCCCCAGTGTGTCTGCATCTTCCGCCTCCCTTTTTGTCCCCTCTACATGCACACTCAGAGGCACTGCACCCTCATTCAATGTTGCTGACCCTATTCCTGCAGTCACCACAAAATCAGACATCCATTCATGCACCCCAGACACCACACCTGCACTCACCACAATGACTTTAGTTGACACGTGTAGCACACTCACCAAACTTGCAGACACACAGACAACATACATTTACACTGCCAGCCTGTTTTGTCCCACTGTGTCTACCCCCTCCTAAGACACTCAGACACACTAAAACACCCACCCAACACACATTCACTACACCTCAGCATACTGTCCAGTCACCTGCAGCCACGTCACGCACTCTTACACCTGTCACGACCACTCCATCTAACTCCACACCCACGCCTTCTTCCAGGTCCACCCCAATTGCCCCTAAAAAACTTTTCCTATCCCGTGTTGACCTACTCGAACCCACTGGCCCACCCCATCTCGTCCCTAAACGTGCCCACCTCCTTGCCCTGTCCACTCCTCCCATGTCACAGCCCCCGTCCGCCATTCCCATTCCTGTGCTACCTCCCCTGTGAGCAAGAGACCCCGTGCTGGCCTGTAACATCTGCCGCACCCCAGGCCAAGTCTGCTCCACCAGCTTCAAAGTCCACATCCAAGCCCCCTCCACCTCTAAAACTTAAAGACAAGCCCACCCCCCCAGTTGTAAGTCCCCACCCCCTCTCCTCCTGCACCTGTTCCCTGAAGTGCCTGGATGCCCCATTGTTGTCTCTATGAAGTGGAGTACCTTTCCACTTGTGGGAGTCAAGTTGGGGCCATTTTGGCCCATCAGACTATTTACTATGGACTGGCCATTGGCCTTATTTTTCACTTCTGTTGCTCATTGAGCTGAATTAAAATTTGTGTGGCCTGTGTTGTTTTTGGCACACTCTGGATCCGTGGTTCATCGTTTCTTTGGGTGGGGGAGTTGGGCACATGGGCATGAGCAGGTTGGATTTGCCTTGTGTCGTGTAAGTACCTCTTGCTGTGGGGTGTATGGCTTGTGCTGTTGTGAAAGGTTGTGGGTGCGTTGCAGGGTGGGTATGTAACTGTGCCCTTGTTTGGTAGGTTGCGGTTCTTACCGTCGTCATCTTTGTCGGCGGCCTCGGACGTGGAGGTATATGGCAAGGAACAGGGATGGCATGATCTGCAACTCTCTATCTATTTCTGCTTCGGTGTGTTGTGTGTGCCTCCGGTGAGTGTTTCCTTTTATTTGGTTCATTTGCGCCTGCCTTTGCATGGTAGTGGTTCCCGCCCCGGAACTGACGGCAGTCTAGTGCTTCATTATTTGATGGGCGGGTAGGGCCTTTCTGTTGGCCTGTGGGCGGGCTCTCCCGTCGTTGTCGCCACTCCTCTGCTGGCAGTGAGTGGTTTTCAGGATGCCTGTCTTTAAGGTGGTTCATAATTTGGTGGTCCAGACCGCCAGACTGTTGGCAGTTGTTACTGCCACTGCTGCCAGATCGGTGTTTACCGTCGTGTTTATAATGAGGGCCTATATCTGCTTTGAGGGGTCTCTGAATGCGTAGATTCTCTCCTATCTTTTTTAAGTGTTTTTTTTAACCCAGCATTTTTTAGAACTCTCAGTTGCTTGCTTAGTAGAATCTTGATTAGATTTAACCTGAAACTGTGGTTTTGTGGGTCTGGCCCCCTGACCATCTCAACCAAACTAGAGTAGGTCTCCACAATAATCTTTGCCAGCTCACGTTCTTGATCCTGTGGAGGATTGTCCCGGAGCCGCATGCTCACTGCTAGTGCAACTGCTTCCCCTTTAAGGTTACTTAACATAATTGAAGATGCTGTGGCAGAATTGCCCATAAGTAGCATCCCCAAGTCTAGGGCCGGGGCAACCCCGTAGTCATCTTTAATTTGTTTCAACACTTCCGATAGATTGGCAAGTGTCGGTGTACTGTGTGCAGTAGTATAGAGCGTGGCAAATACCGTGCCCCAAGTATTGCAGTTATCAACTGTGGGAACTATCCCAAATGGCAAGCACATAGTTGATATTTCATGCTTATCCTGGGGTCCCGTATGGGGAAATAGTGCTTCTAGTGCATTTATTTTTTGAGCTAACCAAAATGGAGTCTCTTCCCGTTTGGCAGGTACTTTACTCATAATCGAATTAACAGTTCGGATTAATGCCTGGCGTTACTGCATGTGGTTGCCCCGGGGCAGCATATGCTGGGTTTGTATTTAATGTTTACATTACAAACTGTACTGCCGTAAACTTAGTATATAAGCGACGAACCGCAGCTAGCGTTGAGATTGCTGCATCAGGGTGCGGTGTATATGTGGCCAATAAAGGCCAGGTAGGACCATCATTACTTAGAGGACCTAACATAACATGTAGGTTTGTATGTGGTCGGGTGCCATCAAGCCAATTTTTATGGTCTTGGTCAGATAGAGGTATTTCTAGATATGCATAAGCTCTATATTGTGCAGGTATGTTTGCAGGTGTTTAGTGATGAAATGTATTTGTGTTCCCATCAGCTGCTGGAAATGTGGCCCAAGAATAGAAAGTTTCTGTTCTATAGGCTGGATGAGCCTCAACAACAAATGTAACTGGACCTCCCTGGGCCGTTAGGCCATATGCCAGCAAATGAGTGGTAAGGGGTGGTCGCATATTAACTGCAATTTCTATCCGTTGCGGGTTTGCCATGGTGAATGGTAAATTTTGTTCAGCGATAAGCCAACCAAATGGGGATTTTCCTTTTAGAGTTCAAGCTTGAACAACCTACAGTGTTAGGTACTTCCTACTTAGCTCAGGAGGAAAATCCTCAATACTACGGCTGTCTCCGTAAATAGTACTGAGGTGTCTTTGCATGTAGTGAGACAGAGATACTCAGGAGGACCTGAAAATTAGTGCCTGACCAAACGTTGGCAGTGCCATGTCACGTAGGTTCTCATTATCCTAATGAGACTACTGGATTTGGGCGACAGAATCACCTGAAATGAGGGGGACTGATTCTGATCCTGTACCATGTGACACCTCTCGGCCTAATCCAGGTTTGTTCCGGCTAACTAGCAGTGCCCCATCTCCACCCAAGAGCAGGGATGATTGGGGCAACCGGGTGCATGACATACATGACTCCTCAGGGGAATCGTGGTCACTCAGATCTCATTAGTTTCTCTCAGTTACATTTGTCTCACATATGCAAGGACAATCAGAGGCAGAGTACAGTTAAATGACATTGTATTGAAGCAACTCGTTCTTAGATAATAGTATTGCAATAACCAGGACGATGAAGCACAACAAGATTAAAATTGTGACAAGGAGAGTAAAACACAAAAATAACGCTACCATATTGTCACTAAGATTGTTAAAGGATAGTTCCTACCTAAGCTATGTTAGAGCACAGCATGTTAAGCTCTAATTCTGCCCTTCAGATTTCCCCTGGGAAGACATTATCCCTCATACCTGAGCAAGAGGCCTGTAGACTACATAAGCAGCTGCAGCAAAGCAGTCAGCAAGCAGCATACAGTTGTGGTCATTTGGCTGGAATCTTACTCTAACGTACATGGGTCAAAGTAGTGTTTTTCTAATAAAACAGGTGATGTTCTAAGAAAGGATCCCCATGTAAGAGTGTGTATGTTTCTGTGAACATTGGACACAAAGGGTACCACTTTTGCTGGCAATCTTACTGCAGCCTTGAGAAGAGCACTAAGTGAAAGAAATACCTTGGTTAAGAACGCAGAGCTGACCTAGGCGAAGAACAGCTAGATAAAGAAAATAAAACAGGACCGCAAATGTGGCTACTGTTAAAATAATATAACAAAGCTAAAATAAAAGATATCTAGGTTAAAGTGCACAGCGGCAGGCCTAGTTTGCTAAATTAACATGTATGAAGCTATAGCTAAAATGGCTACACAACAGCCTAAAGCTAGCTGTTGGACCACAGTTTACTCTTTTGCTTATTTGAATATCTCTGGCCACAAAGCATTCGCAAAAATCAAAGATGAGCTCATGCAGCAAATGCCCAGCTCTGATTAGCTGCCAAGACATGAAACCAGGAAATGTTGGCAGCCATCTTAGGACTCGACTTGAGCCGAGTCCCAGAAAAAACAGTACATTTTTTTTTTAAAAGGAGCCACAGTAGAGACATGCTGACCCCTTAGCACTGCTGGAGGGTACTAGAGGAACACCTTCATATCAAAAAACTGTTTTCAAATGATTTTTTTGCAGAAAGTTTGTGATATCAGGATTTTTTTTTTTTTTTTTAAACAAGCAGGGGAGCCTGCGGTCCCCTTGCTTCCCTGGGGATAATCTCCTCCCCAGGGCTTTCCTTAATAAATAAGGGGGGGGGGCGGTGTCCGCTCACTGCCCTGGGGACAGCCAGCTCCCCATGGCTTTCCTTTTAATGTATGTTGGGGGCCCACAGCCCCTTGCGTCCTGAGGAATATCACATCCAGAGCATTAATAAAAGTATATGCAGGGGGCTCGTGCACCCCGCTGCCCTGCGGACGGCCACCTCCTAAGGGCTTTTGCTTTTAAAATATGCGGGCGGTCCGTGACCCCACCACTGCCCCAGGGACCACCATCCCCCAGGGCAAATATTTAAAAAAAGAAAGGCGTCCCGTTGGGACCTCCAAGCCCCGGGGAACACTACCCCTAGGGCTATGCACTAGTTGGAGGGGGCCATGTGGCCCCCCCCTCTTGTAGCCACTGATGGCCCTGGGGACCATCACCCCTCAGGGCTGGCTCCTGCTATGTCCTGGGGTACCCACCCCCAGTTTGCTGTAGCTCAGCTGCAGCACGGCAAGTCACAGCAAACACTCTGCTGTTTGAAAGCGGGACCTTTAAAGCAGGTCCCACTGTCAAACAGCAGAGCTTTCACCTCTGTCCCCTGCATGCGTGCAGGGGACAGAGATGGAATGCTTCAGCAAGCAGAGTGCTGTTGTCAAAGCAGCTCCCTGCTTGCTGAAGCAATAGCACCGCAGGGAGGCCTTATGACTTCCCCCACAGTGCCAGGTAGCTCGTAAAGAGTGTTTAATTATGTTTTTTAAACATTTTTTTAAAAATTCATAAATAAAAAATATATATAGGGACCATGGGGAAGTCCTTGAGGGCTCCCTCACAGTCCCAGATCGCCCATAAAAGGCTAACAATGTTTTTTTTTTTATTTAAAAACCCATAGCTCAGTATGAAGGTAGTAGACCTTCAAAATGAACTTTGGGGGTTCGAGTCCAGCTGGACTTGTTTCAGTTTAAAAAAAATTATATTAAACAAAATACATCAAAGACAAAAAAACTATCTCTCTCCCTTCCACTTTCTTTCACTCTCTCTGTCTCGCAATCAATTCTCCCTCTCACACATCCACTCAGACACTTACACACCTACTCACAGACTCACTCAGACACTCATATACCCACTCACAGACCCACTCAGACCTTCATGAACTCACTAACAGCCCCAGTCAGATCCTCAAGCACCTACTCAGACCCACTAATACAGTTATTCACCCACTCACACACCCACTCAGACCATCAAACACCCACTCACAGACCTACTAACACCGGGCTGCACCCACTGGCTTCAGGGACAAGCTACGGGCCAGCCCTTCTGGGCAATCCCTACTACACACAGGAGAAGGCCGTGCACTGTGCAAGTTTGGTTGCTTATAAGGGGCTGGCATCAGGGCCTGGCTTGCCAACCACTGCAGCACACGGCGTTTGGCGGTAGTTGGATTCACGTATAGCAATGAAGATTACTATACGTTAAAAAACATAGAAATTCCCTGAAAAAAACAAAGGTTACAGGAACGTTATAGTTAGGTTCTGAATTTACTGGTACAAAACCATAGAAATTCAGCACTTAGAGTTCTTTCAAGTAACTAAAATTTGCGCACTAAGGTACCTATAACTCACACCTTCACTATGCACAGCTAAATGATGAGATATTCTATGCCATCTTTCATATTCTCACTGCAACATTTCTGATAAAATTATTGATGAGACAACTGTGTATCGCAACTTATACAAACAGCTATACTGAAAGTACATCTTTTAATGATGGAGAAGCAAAACACTATAGTTTCTCCCATACCTACAGCAAAAGGAGAAACAAAAGAAAGTAATCTAAAGATTGTGCACGGCACCTGTGTTGGATGCAGTGGACTGCATTGTTATAGACAACTGACATTAAAATTGAATAGGACCCTACACTTTGTATGCAAGTAACTTTGCACACAAATACACAAAGTTGTGTTGTTCAGTGTAGCGTAATCATGTGGATATTGTTATAAAATCTGCAAGATTAATCTTGAATTATGTGAGAATAATAATTCTGTCAAGCTTTATTTCTTAGCACACACAAAAAAGCCCCCTCTGTATTCAAAATAGATGCATTTTGTTCTAACAAATAGCGGTTAATGCAGCAGAACACGAAATGTTCTCTTGGTGTGAGATTTCCCCCAACCTACTAGCGACATTTAGCACTAATTTCTTAGTGCAAATTACACGATTGCGTTCAAAATAAATGCAAGGATGCATGTTGCACTAAGAAACAGTGCTAAATACAGCAGAACTCGAGTAGTGAGTGCGAGCAGTTGCATGCCGTCACTAAATGTTTTCTTGCTTTAGGATTTTTTCCCTTAAATAAATTACTCTTAAATACAAGAGGAAGAGTAATCCCATAATTATCAATAATTCTGTATCAAAGAGTCATGTGAAATTACCGATATTACTCTAAATACTCTTACATAATTGAAATTCAGCCCAGGCCTTTTCCTGATTTTTTACCCTTACATCAGTTTCCGGGCATGTTCTACATGGATGGCTCTACCATATGCACACTTACATTTTAGGTGATTCTACCACAAAACATGCAGAAATATGTGCCCTGCTACTTGCTCTATAGAAGAATGATCTGTAATTCCCACATTTATTGTGCCAGAGTCAGCATTCTGTGTCCAAGGATACCATATAGATGTACTGCAATGGTGCCTAAACATCTTCACAGATTCAATGAAGAATTCAATAAAAAGTAAACAACTTTGGAGGCAGGTATCTGTCCTACATGATGAGCTTCCTTTGGTCCATGTACAGCACACCATGGTCCATAGAAATTAAGGATTCAAGTTAAAAGGAACTCTGCAGCAGATCTGGCTGTAGAAGCAGCAGCAAACCTTTAAGGTGGCAAAGCTAAGATAAATGCAGACATTTTTGTGGTATTTATAGGGAAAAAAACTCCTGATAGTTCCCCCTCCCAAATATCCCTATACCCTCGCTCAATATAGTGTTCCTAGGTTTATTATGCCCAGAGTAGGAAATAGACACATTCCGAATGACTGAGCTAGAATAGATCATCTCAGCTTATGCCAGCACCAGCGCTACAGTAGCGATACTGGTCACCATATTTACCAAACCCCCAAAAAATATATATGATTCAAATTACCTGTTTGCGATTGCTAATGCACTTGGAATATATTTTCTACTCGAGATGCATCTAGATCTAGTCAAAAAGAGGTTTTTGAGTGGATATTCCTCACCAATGGATCCTTCAAGTTATTTTTTAGTGTAAGAAGCCTTTTTTCAAACAGGAAGGAAGTGCCCCAGAGACTCCAGCTTCCTGTTCCTGTCCAGAAGGCTCCTCCCAGTGCTTAGTCCATCTCCTGATCACTTTTCACTTGGCTTTCTAAGTGGGAAGATCTCTCTCATTGAGTCCTTGATATACCTTTGGATTTAAGGACTGGTGATTATTTATTTTGCATTTCACTGATTTTTCAACATTTAGCAAGGAAAATTGTTGCACATCTCAGTACCTTTTTTACATGCTTGTTCATTTGCAATATTTTCTACTATGTGGCCTAGATTTCCAAAGGGCCATCTAGCCAGTTGGTGCAGTAATACTAGTCATCAGTACATGAAATAAATGTTTCCGTTGTATGTTTTCAAAACGTCATTTAGTGCGGGATGTCAACTGATTAAATTACAAATGTTGACTATTTTTTGCATTTCATTTTGTTTGTAAAAAGTGTATATGTTGTGGAGTGGCAAAGGGTAAAATGTGTTTTGTTGAGAATTTTTTTATATCTTAAGTAATTTTCATGTTCTGCACCATGCCTCCTCATGGCCAGGCTGTGTGTGTGTTTGATATAGTCCACTATTTGTCTTTCTTCTCCATGACGTGTGGCCAGGGACCATTTTGTATAGTCACAGGCTTGCATCTGTTCTTTGCTCTCCATGCCTCCTTGTTAGAAATTGCTGTTTGACCACGTGGCTGGCAGCCACTTTGTGCATCCAGCCCGTGTGTCTTTGTCAGAGTTTCCATGTGTTTTTTCATCTCCTTGTTCCTTGTTGCTGTTGTTGGAACATGTGTCTGGCAGCCGTTTTGTGCATCTAGCCAGTGTGTCTTTGCCATAGGTTTGCATTTGTTCATTGTTCTCCTTGCTCCTTGTTGTTGTTTGACCACGTGGCTGGCAGCCATTTTGAGCATTCAGACAGTATGTCTTTGCCATAGGCTTGCAAGTAATCTTTGTTCTCCTTGCTCCTTGTTGTTGTTGTTGTTTTACCATGTGTCTGGCAGCTATTTTGTGCATTCAGACGGTGTCTCTTTGCAGTAGGCTTGCATGTGTTCTTTGTTCCCCATGCCTCCTTGCTCCTTGTTGTTTTTCTTTGACCATGTTGCTGGCAGCCATTTTGTACAACAAGGCAATGTGCCTTTGCCATAGGCTTGCGTGTGTTCATTGCCATGCCTCCTTGCTCGTTCTTGTTGTTTGACCATGTAGCTAGAATTCATTTTGTGCATGCAGCCAGTGTGCCTTTGCCGTAGGCTTACATACAAACATCAGCAATTATTGATCATTAGTTTAATTTATGTTTATATTTTATTATTGTAATTTTATTTTTACTTATTTTTTATAATTTAATTTCTTGCTTTCTATTTACATTTTTAATAACATTTTTTAATTTTTGTTTTCGATTTTTAAATGTTTTCGTATTTTAATTTATTTAATTCTGCACTTTGCCTTAATCTATCCATCCATCCATGCATCCATCCACCAAAGGTGCACAGCCGTGCTACAGCATTTGGGTCCAGATTTTAAAAAAGTGTCGCTTCACATCATGGGGCACTACTTTTCTTGTGCCCCCCACACCCTACTAATGCTACCATGTGTGCGTCGTATCTAAGATATGGTGCACAATGTTGGTAGTTAGGGAACTAGCATCAATATTTTTGACCCTAGTTCGGCACTTTGCAGGATTAGCGTCAAAAATGTTGACGCTAATCCTGCAAACCCCATTGAGGCCCATTGTAAACAATGGTATGACTCTTTATTATTGCCTGCTCTGAGCTCCTTTTGCATACATTATGCCAGACGCAGGCGTAATATAGCGCAAAGGGTTACAAAGTGGCGTAATGCATGCCTTGTGCCACTTTGTAAATTTGACAAAGCAATTTTGGCCTTGTTGGGCCACATTAGCGTTAATAAACAAAATGCTAATGTGGAGCAAGGAGGCGCTAGGGGCTCTTAGATCTGCCCCTTGGTTTCTTTAGGTGTATGATGATTCCATTTCCTCCTGGACACCCTGGCTGTAGTGCACTGCAGACAAATCAGCAACATAATTCATTTTTTTAAATGACCATTCCATTTCCTCTTGACCTCCCTGCTGCCATAGGTTGTTTAATGGTTGTTCAATTTACCCATGCACCTCTCTGACTAGTACAGGTGTCTCCTTTAAAGCAGACGAAGATAAAGCAAAGAGCTATATCTGCATGCTGTGTTGCCTGCTTTGTAATGAAATTTCATAGTGTGGAGGTGTGGTTTGACTTTACAAATTTTGATTAAATTGGCATTTATTACAGAAGTGACCAACCACAATCATATTGCATTTGTCTGTACTATTTCAACCTGCAACAATGCCATGTTTCACTAACTACATGTTTTACTTGCCTGGTTGCTTTTATGTGCAAAAAAGAAGAGAAGTCACATAACCTGTCAAAGAGAAGGTCCATACATTTATTGCAGTCCTTCAATCTCTCCCACTTGTGCAACTTAGTACACCTGCCAACTAAGAGCTTTAAGATGGGCTCAAAGAAATGTGCGCCCAAGAAAGTGGACAGAGAGAAGAAGCAGCTATCCATCAGTCGCGTGTGACTGCAACTTTTTTCAGGAGGCTTGTGCCTGCCACACTGGCCTCTTAGGACAAACCTGGGAGCAGACCTACTGCATCTACAGAACCACCCAACCCAAGCCCAAGACCATGCCCGTGAGTGAGGCAGCCACTGCAATCATGGTGACTCCAATGAGGAGTGAAGCTAAATTTGATTTGTCCCTTACGCAAAGTAGTACCCAATCATTTCAGGAAACAGAGCAAAGTGCACAGCAGCCACAGCCAGCAATAGTAGATCTTCCCGAAGTTGGAGCAGAACAGAAGGTCAAGTTTCCTGCTGAGTAAGAACATACCCTTTAGAATCAATGTCTCCCAGATCTCCAGCAAGAAAAAGGAGGGTGATACTACTCCACCATCTTCCCAAGCACCACTTCTAATGATAATAGTGTCATGGAGTGGACCCTGACAGTCTGGGAGACACCAGGAGAGGCAAGGGAAAAGAAAAGTTCCAGAAAGCCTTAGAATCATGGAAGGGGATGATGATGAGGATTACGACGATGAACTAGTCATTATTGAAGCTGCCACAGAGGAGTCCGACATTACTATCCAACCTACTCTGAGGGATGTGGCACAGGCAGCACCGCCAGCTTCCGTGTTTGTAAGGCCCCAGGAGAGACTAGCACCAGCCCTCTACCTCAGAAGAAGTATGCACTGCAGAGAGGCAGTCAACACACCCACCTACCTCCAATTCCTCATCAAGCATTGGCAGTGGACCATGTAAGAAAGTACTTCTCTCCAGTTTGAGAATTTTGATCAATTAGCAAACAGGAGGAGAACAATGCAATATGCTTAATTTGCCTACTCAGTGTTCGTCTGGGTAAGCTTGGCTCACATTATGGTACTGGAGGCCAGACGACTCATGTAAAAAAACATCACGCAATCTGGTGGGAGGAGCATTTAAAAAAAATTGCTGATTGTGGTTACTGTTGTGAAGGTGAGGAGAGCTGAGAAACATCAGCTACATCTGGTCAAATCACAGCGGAAGGTGAGGAAGAAGAGGGTGACATCCTCACACAAAGCAGCCCATTCCCCAGCAGTGGCCAAAAATCACCTACCTGGGGGCATCACATGGCACAGAAAGTCAGAGTCAAATGGAGACACCACAGCATTCAGTGACTGCACCACGACACACATTGAGTCTACCACTACCTACTTCTTGAAAGTCTCTTGATTTAGTAGCCACATAAAAGAAGAAAATCCAGGCTACTATTATGGATATGTTTCGGAAGGAGGGGTGCTACGACCACAACCACCAAATGGCACGTTTGTACAATGGGAAGCTGGCGAAAATGTTAGCACTGACCCTCCTTGCCACTTCTTTTGTGGAAGGAGTGGGATTTTTAGAATATGTGTTAGCCATCTGCCCAAAATTTAAAGTTCTAAATCAGACTTATTTTGCCAGAGTTGCTGTTCTAGCACTGCATTATGATGTGATGTAATTGGTTGGACAAGCTTTGCAGCAAATTAATCTGCCCTTATTTCAGTCATTCTTTTAAAACCTAGAAGCACTTGCAGATTATTCAGCGTGCTAAGAGAGTACCAGTTAGAGCCCTGATACAGGAGGTGCCAACACATTGGAACTCAACCTATTATATGTTGCAATCTCTGTTTGAGCAGTACAGACAGATTAATGACTATGGTAGTCATTTTGACATTGGTTGTAAAAAAGTGCTTACCGCCACGCTACAGCCGAGGTGGCGAATATCCGTTCGGCATATTGTGACACACACACACCAAACCGACAGAATACAGCCACATACACAAATCTGCCAGCCCAAAGGTCAGTGGTAAACTGTTGGTACCAACACCCACACCGTTATGCCAACAGAACAACACCCACCACATCAAGACTCACAAATCACCATGGCGGACATTAAACAGCAGTAAACCATTGCAGTACACACTGCCGCACTCAGAATGGACACCCAAATACTAAACAACATAACATTGGCCAATTCAAACAACCACTACTATAAAACACATACCCACATTACCCGCAACCCTTTATGAATAAAAATCATTGCCTCCAGACAGACATCAAGACCACTGCGACAACTACACACATACATACATCCCTCACGCAATCCACTACGCACTCCCAATCACACCACCCAACACCCACACACTTACACATACCACACAATACCCATGGCCCCACAAAGGCACCCCTGTTTCACAGATGAGGAGTTGTGGGTCATGGTGGAGGAAATAGTCAGGGTAGATCCACAGCTGTTTGGAGCACAGGTACAGCAGATATCCATTGCAAAGAAGATGGAGCTATGGTGGAGAATCGTGGACAGGGTGAACGCTGTGGGACAAACAACATCCAAGAACAAGGGAGGACATCAGGAAGAGGTGGAACGACCTACAGGGGAAAGTATGTTCCGTGGCAGCAAGGCACTAGTTTGCCATACAGAGGACTGGAAGTGGACCCCCACCTCCTCCCCCACAGCTCATAGCATGGGAGTAGCAAGTCTTGGCATTGCTGGATCCTGAGGGACTCGCTGGAGTAGCCGGAGGACTGGACAATGGTAAGTCAATATTTACCACTTATCACCCCGCCATACCTGCACGCCATCTCACACCCTCACCCTCATCACTCCACTCCATCCCAAACACGCATCTACACATATGACTAACCTCACTGTCAAGCCTTTCATGCCATACCAATGCATGGACAGCCCCCCCATCCTTGCATGGACAAAAGCATGCACAGCATGGAGAACTAACAAGCACACAATACACCACCATACACAAAGGTGGCAGGGCAACAGCAACGATAGAAGGGAAGATAGGGGTGTACAACATGTCACAGGCGTGAAGCATAATCCATCACTTACATCCCCACAGGTGCCCCAGCCAATCTCAGTGGAGAGGAGGTGCCACGACTATCCAGTCCCCCAACAGAAGATGTCCCCAGTGATGACAGTAACTCTGGACTCCAGAATCTGGATCAACAATCTGGCCCATCAGTAACCACTGGTGAGTCTGTCACCCCAGTCCACTCTCAGCCCAACACAGAGCCTCCCCTATCAGTTACCAACATCACAGCACCCACCCAGCGTCCCCACACCTCTGTCCCCAGGAAACATCAATCAGCAGTGTGCCCAACTGTACAGGGAGCTTAGTCTACACCTCATACCCACGAAAATCAAGGACCTGGGGTCAGTGGCAGTGGGCACACCATTCAGGGGACAGGGCACAGGGCAACTGGGACACTGGGAGGACTGCCGTGCGCCAGGGGGAGGTCAGGCCCAGGGAACCGATTCTCCAGGGGGCACTCACTAATGTCCTGGGTGCCTACCTGCAATCCCAGGACACGATGGGCTAGATCCTGAACAACATGCAGGAAAACAAGTGGCTGCAGGAGGAACACCATCATGAGATCAGAGAGGACTTCCAGGCCCTCCACACCACCATGATCTCCATAGCTGGCAGACATGGCCAACATCATGAGGGAATGGACTGCACAGCAGTGGTCCACCACCACTAGCCAGTCTATTGACCAGCCCACCACATCCGCTGCAGCTATTGGGCAGGAGACCCTGCCACAGGACCCACAGCCCACCATCCACCCACCCCCGCAGAAGGTGAACCACCCCACAAATGTTCCCTGTGAACCAGACAGCAGCCAGAGCCACTTTCCAAGACCAATACCAATGCTAGGAAATGAGACTGTCCTGATTGTCCCTCTTGTGTCCCACCCTGTCACCTTGTCCACTTTGAACTGCCTTTGCTCCCCTTCCTATGGCCACTTGGACACTGGACCTGTGCTACAAAAGACTGGAACAATACCCTGGACTTTCCTCCACCATCACCCCATTCCATTGCACTTTACCCTCAATTTCATAGCATTACAATAAACATCCTTGAACACAATTTGAGTAACACTGTGTTTTGTGTCTTAAATGTGCATTTGTGGGAACCATCCCACTGAGTACAAATGATCTGAACACTGTAATAGCTAACAAATAATGATCTGTAACTGTCTGTAGTGATCACATCAGGGCAATGTTGTCCAATCACCAACATCTGGAAAATGAGAAGCCATAGGTGACAGTAAGTTGAGATGCAAAGGAAGTGAATGCCATCATGCTACAGGCACACAGATAAATCAATAGTCAGAGTAATGATCAGTTCCACTATCTCACCTGTGTGTCAATGGAAGTATTGTCGTATAACTGACGCTCTGTTGTCCTTATCCTCATCCAGTCACGGCTTTGGGTGGGTCTGATCAGTACTCTGGTTGGGACACCCCTTGAGGTCACCGAATATCCTAAAGAGGTAGTATACTGGGGAAGAAGAGCAGCTAAAGGCATACACGGAAAGGACAGCTATGGATAGGCACAGGAAAGTAAAAGCAGAGCAACCCTTGTGAGAACAAACAGGAAACAGATTACTAATGGACAAACACGCTGGGGTTGTACACAGAGTAAGGTGCAGAAACTCCCACAGTGACAGGGAATGTCAATGCCTCTGTGCAGTTTGCTCTTACAGATAGTCACCCTGCCAGCCCCATAGACAGGAGGCAGCAGAAGTGATTCTGTCTCTGGACCCTAGAGCACAAACAAGGAAAGTACTTACATACACAAGACACGCTCTTGTGGGTCCAGCTGGAAACACAGTGGCGATTCCTGAGAAAACAGCAATAGCACACTGTCACTGTTAGGCACGAAAGACAACGTATAGCACTGGACAAGGATTGGGGCAAGAATCGTCTCATGGAAATCAGGAGCCAACCCCAGAACAAAGGAGGACACTTATACACTGGTGAAGACTGATAGAACACTTACCAGACACAAATAACCAAGAAGAAACAGAAACAGAAGGGAACAAACTAAGAGGCAGAGGCAAGAACTAGGAACAGGCTCAGGCTGAAGCAAAGGCGGGACCAGGACTTGAAAACAGGGTGCAAACTTCTGGCTGGGACAAACAGAGACAGGACTGGGAAACTGAGAGCAGGCTCTGGCTGGAACAGGCAAGGACAGGGCTGGAATACAGGGAGTAGGAAATGAGCAGTAAACAGGACTGGGAAACAGAGAGAAGGTTCAGGCTGAAACAAGGCAGGAGCAGGGCAGAGAAACAGGGAGCAGGCTCTGGAAGAAACAAACAGGTACAAGGCTAAGAGATAGGGAGCAGACTCTGGCTGGAACAATCAGGAGCAGGGCAGAGAAACAGGAAACAGGATCAAGCTGGAACAGAACAGGAACAAAACTGGAACACCATCCGACAAAGGGTCTGTAAAACAAAGGAATCGAACTCCAATGCACAACGGGGATCTTGAGGAAATGGCTGCTTATAAGCAGTTCCAAGCTGGGCTGCACAGGAGAGGTTTCAGGTGTGTGTAGTTTCAGACACTTACAAGTCCTGGAGGACAGTGCCTCCTAGAAATGGGACGACAAAGTCGTAACACATCCTCATCCTCTGCGACCCTCACTCTCACTGTCCTCAGGGTCCACTGCTGCCACAGGTTCAACTCCAGTCCCCTCCTCCTGCAGAAAAGGCACATGTCGTTTGAGGGCCAGGTTGTGCAACATCCAGCATGCCACTACTATCTGGCAGACCTTTGCGGGTGAGTAGCAGAGGGATCTACCTGTCAGATGGAGGCACCTGAACCTGCCCTTGAGGAGGCCGGAATTCCGCTTGATTGTTCTTCTAGGTCACCCCTGTGCTTCATTATAACGGTCCTCAGCCCCTGTCCTGGCATTCCTCACAGGGGTCAGCAGCCACGATAGGTTTGGGTAGCCAGAGTCACTTGCAAGTATTGAGGGACAACATTTAGCCTTACACAATCCTATGGGGAGGACACCGGAAGGCATACTCTGACATACAGTGGGTGGGGGATCTAGCTCACCTATTAGCCACATCCTGTGCCTCTGTAGCTGGGCCATCACATATAGGATGCTGCTATTCCTCAGGATGAAGGCGTCATGCACTGACCCAGGATGCTTGGCATTGAGGTGGGAGATGTACTGGTCCACCAGGCACACCATCTGCACTTTCAGCGAGTGGAAACTCTTACGATTCCTGAACACCTGTTCATTCTGGCGGTGGGGGGGACTAACGGAATATGTGTACCGTCAATCTCCCCATTTATATTGGTGATATGGCCCATTGCATAGAATCCTGCCTTCCCAGTGGCCACATCTTCCACCTGGGGAAAAGCAATGTAGCTGCACATATGTTTCACCAGGGCAGGCAAGACACTTGCCAGGATGATAGAAAACATTGGCTGTGATATTCCAGCTGCCAAGCCCACTGTCACTTGGAAAGAATCAGTTGCCAGGAAATGGATCACTGATAGCACTTGCACAAGAGGGGGGATCCCAGTGGGATGACAGATATCTGAAATCAGGTCAGGCTCCAATTGGGCACACAGCTCTGTGATTGTGGCCCTGTCCAGTCTATAAGTCAGTATAATATGCATGTCGTCCTGTGTAGCCAAGTCCACAAGGGGTCTGTACATGGAGGTTCGTCCTCTACTCCCACTCATCCGCAGCGGCAGGTATCTAAGGGAGACAAGAGTGAGTAGGCTGTCACATTTTGAACAATGGAACCACAACCTCAGTGTACATGTTGCATTTATGTGATGGGACGTTGGGAGTGGCAAGATATGTGCAAATCTAGGCAGTGACACGGTAAAGATTAATCCGATGGTTGTCCATCAGAATGACATGGCGACCGCCTGTCCTGTATGTAGGGACAGTTGAAAGTGAGGTAACTCTGCCGACATTGGATAATATGGGGCTCCATGTAGTTCGGTTGCCAATAGGGATCTGCGCTGGTGATGAAGGTGTCCACCGCCTCGGACTTGGCCGCCATTTTCTATCTGACTCCTCACTTGTTTCCTGACCTTCAACAAGAGAACATCTACACTGCGTGTGGTGCTGTGACCTGTGTCTGGAGCCTACCATGGCTCGTGTGACCAGGAAAAGGGCCCCTGCCTTCACTTCGGAGGAGCTGGAGTGATTGGTGGATTGGGTCCTACCCCAGTACGGACTGCTGTATGGGCCTCCAGACCACCAGGTGAGTACACCTTGGGCACAATGCATGTGGGAAGGATGCATGGAGATGTGTGTGCAAGCATCGTGTCATCGGGGTGAATGTCTTGTGGTGGTGTACGCTGGGTGACGTGTGTGCGAATGGTGAAGGAAACGGGATTGGTGGGCCATATAGTGACAGGCTGGATTGTATGTGCAATGCTGTCCTCTCGTCTGTATCACCTCTGCAGGTCAGCGCCCATCAAAACAAGGGATTATGGCCTGCCATCGCCAAGGACGTGCGGACCATTGTGGTCTATGGCAGGCAGAGCACCCACTGTCGGAAAAGGTGAGAGTACCTGAGGCGCTGGGCATGGAAGACCATGGAGGCCCAGCTGGGGATGGCCTCCCAACAAGGAAGGGGTGCCCATCGGAACCTGACCCCTCTGATGGCCTGCATACTAGCAGTGGCCTACCCAGAGCTGGATGGGCACTCGAGGGCATCACAGCAGCGACAAGGGGGTGAGTACAGTGGCCGTTACAACAATAATTTGTAGGTGGCATGGGATCGGGGTGGTGGGTGCCAGTTAGTGGGTGCCCCTTATTGCCATCCCAGACATTGCAGCGTGATCCAGTTCCAGGGTAATAGTTGAATGGGAAAACTAGGTAACCTAGCGAGGTTGCATTCCATGTGAGACAGGGCTTAGTGGGTCCCTGGAGGGGTGCAGTTGGCGGTTGTTGGCCCACATCTTGCTGTGGCATCTAGCCAAATCAATGGCAGTGCAATGCATAGTGCTCAACCTTGATCCCTGTGTGTGACGGTGCTGTGTATGTCAACTATGGTGCAGTAATTAACCAAGGGTTCCCTTTCTCTCTCTCCCCCCTTTATCTTCTGTCATCTTGTCTGTGTGTGCATTAGCATCATCTGGCAGAGGAGCAGGGGCACCGGTGACAGAGGGTGCTGCATCCCACAGGACCTAGGAGGCAGACACCACCAACGCCAAGGGAACCACTGGGACGGAGGGCAAGTGGAGATTGGAAGTGACAACACAGACTCAGATACCTCTTCCGATGGAAGCTCCCTGGTGGTGGCGGACACCAGCTACAGGTACAGCTGCCACCCCTTGTACCAGCACCACCCTCCCAGTAGCCCCTCAGTGAGTTGCCTGTGCCCGCTCAACTAGGAGGGTGGGCATCTCCTTCGCCCCAGACACCTCAGGCCCTGACCCAGTGAGCCCTGAGTGAGGAGGCTATTGACCTCCTGAGATCCATCTCTGTACGGCAGTCAACCATTGTGAAAACCATCCAGTGGCTGGCATCCCAGATGCAGCAATGCAATGCATTCCTGGAGGGCATCCACAGTGGATTGGTGGCCCAACAGAGATCGATTCAGGCTCTGGCCTCCTCTCTGATGGCAGTCATTGTCCCTGTCCCTACCGTCCTCCCTCCAACTACCACTTCCCAATCCCAGTCTCCTCAACCCCAACCCATGCACACATACAAATGAGAATGCGCACAAGACATCACACAAGAGTGGCACAGTCAAACATAGGCACCACACTTCAGCCCACAAGCACTCACGCAAACACCAGACATTTGCAGACACAACCACATCCATTGCCTCCACTGTCTCCCCCTCCTCCTCCTTCTCCACCTCCCACAGAGTCACGTCCACACTCACACCTGCATGCACTGCTTCAACATCCACCACCAGCATCACCACACCAATCAGCACACACACCTCACTAGCAGACACCTCCACAACATCCATGCACACGTCCCCTGTGTCCTCTCCAACCCTGTCTGTCCTCCCCCCGCTAAAGGTCACAAACTCAAGCACTCAGACACCCAACAGCCATCCACCTCACATCAGCACACTCCCCATATGCACCTGCACCCAATTCCAGCAGATGTACTCCTCCAACAACCACTCCCTCAACCTCCACTCCCATCCCTCCTCCCTCTTCCCACCCCACCATCCTTAAAATGCTTTTCCTTGCCCAACTTGACCTCTTCCCTCCCCCAAACCTGTCCTGCCTGTAAGAGCAGGGTCTCAATGACCCAGCCAAGCACCTCAGTCAAACAGTCCAGGCGGACAGTGGAGGTACCGCCTAGTTGTGGAGGCAAGACAGTGATGGATCCCACTCCACCAGCCAGGAAGGGTAAGGATCACACAGCTACCAGCCATGAAGGAGAAGAAGCCCTCGACTCCTGGCGTGAAGGAGAAGGAGGCCGCACCTCCTGCCATGAAGGGGAAGAAGCCCTCCACTCCTGCCATGAAGGGGAAGGAGGCCGCACCTCCTGCCATGAAGGGGTAGAAGCCTTCGACTTCTGCCATGAAGGAGAAGAAGCCCACGACTCCAGCAGAGGCTGGCAGGATGACACCACCACCAGTAGTCCCAGAGCCCTCACCTCCAGCTGAGGCAGTGCAGCCCACTCCTCCTCAAGAGGCTGCCCCTTCACTTACTGAGACAGTGCAGCCCTCACCTCCAGCAGAGGGTGCCCAGAAGGCACCTTCACCTGCTGACACAGTGCAGCCCTCACCTCCAGCAGAGGCTGGCAGGGTGACACCAGCACCACCAGTGGTCACGGAGCCCTCACCTCTAGCTGAGGCAGTGCAACCCACTCCTCCTGCAGAGGCTGCACCTTCACCTGCTAAGACAGTGCAGCCCTCACCTCCAGTAGAGGCTGCCCAGGATGTACCTTCACCTGCTGACATAGTGCAGCCCTCACCTCCAGATGAGATAGTGCAGCCCTCACCTCCAGCAGATGGTATGTAGGCTACCCTCCTGGGACTGCTGTGCATGGAACCCCCTCCAGAACCAGCAGGAAAGTCATCCACCTGAGAGACTGTGGCCTTACACTCCCCAGCACAGAGAAATGGGCCAGGAGCCCCCTCCAGAACCAGTGGCAAAGTCACCCACCTGAGAGACTGTGGCCCCGTACTCCCAATCACAGAGAAATGTGCATGGAGCCCCCTCCATAACCAGTGGGAAAGTCACCCACCTGAGAGACTGTGGCCTTGCACTCCCCAGCATAGAGAATTGGGCATGGAGCCCCCTCCAGAACCAGATGGAAAGTCACCCACCTGAGAGATTGTGACCTTGCACTCCCCCGCACAGAGAAATGGGAATTTAGCCCCATCCAGAATTAGTGGGAAAGTTCCTGAATTCGGCTGAGGTGCCCCCCCACCCACCATCCCCCTGAGGTTCCTGCCCACTTGCGAAGTGATGCCTCTGCTGAGTTCTGTGCAGTTGATGTCAGGAGACAATTTAGGCCTTGGACTGTGCCCTGTGGCCATGTGGGCCCTTTGTACTGGGCATTGGCCCTTTGTGGACAATTGTACATATCTGGTTCCTGTGGTGGATTTTCCCTTGCTAATATATTTTCAGTACTTCAGAAATCTGGTCCTTGTTTTATTGTGCTGTGTGCCATGTGCCATTGTTTTTCCTCTGCAACTGGTTGTGTGTATGGTGTGTGTGTGTGTGGTGTGTGTTGTGCGTGTGTGTGTCACTCTCGTTTTCCTCCCTCCCTCCCTTGTGTGCTAATTGGCTGTACTCACCGTCGTCGTAATCGTCCGCGTTGGTGCTCCAGGTGGAGCATGTGTAGAAGCGCATCAGGAAGACTTGAAGTTCTGGTTCCATGGCAGTGGTGGAGTCCTCTGTGTACTTGTTGGTTAGTCTTTTTTTTCTGTGTTCTGTTTCTGCCAGGCTTTTGATGGAATTTGTTCTGCCCTGGAGATCCTGGTGGTTTGCTGTGTCATAATATGGTGGGAGGTACTTTGTCTTCCGCCTGGCAGTTGATGGCGATGGCCGACGTGCATGGTGTTAACCCCCTGGCGGATGGTGTTTTACATTGGCTGTCTAAGGGAGTTCTCACCAATATGGTCATGATTTGGCAGTAATTACAACCGGCCTGTTGGCGGTATTCCTGCCACTTTATTACTTTCCGCCAATGTCATGATGAGGGCCTATGTCATTCAAAGAGGAGGGGATGCAATTGGGAAAGCCATGACCATGGATGTGGACAAATGAGGCCTATTCAAATTCCTGAAACAGATGCTGCTCCCTTTTGGGATTTTCACATGGGAAGTTAGCAAGGAGGACAGTATGAAGGGCCAAGATATCACTTTGCTGCATCTGCTACAGGAGCTGCTAAAGAAGGTGTGTGAAAGATGTGCATTTGGAGGTGTGATCTTAAACTCAGAAGAACATGCCTTGGTTCAGAGCCTAAGCTATCGCTTGACTTGTAATTCAAGGCTGCAATGTGACATTATCTCATCCACAGAGTACATCTGTGCTTCCCTACTTGATCCACGCTATCATTTTCTTTTTCCATTTTCATTCCTTTTTCTGAAGTGGATGTCTCAAAATACAAGAGGTGGAATGCTGAGTAAGCTTGAGAACTGGAAGAAGAACAGCTGGTGTGTAAGTTGAACGTGTGTTCAGTGCAGCTTGCACAGTTGTCACAGTGAGAATGACCAGTATCTCACCTCAAAATGTGGAGACATTCACCATGATCAAAATGAACCAGTATTTTATACCATCTGATTACACCATTCCAGAAACACCACAGTAGAAGGATTGATCAGAATATTATTGCTGGGTTTATATTAGTTTAATTAATCAGCGCTGATCAACATATCTAAAATTTTGAATCCATCCATTCAATATCCACCCTTTCTTTCAATCATCCTTTCACCCATCTATCCATTTTCCCAATACTCACCCACGCATCCTTTCTTCCAATGATGCATGCTTTCCTTTCAGTTATTTCATCCATCCTTTCTTTTAACCTTCTGCTCTTTCTTGTTTCCATCAAGCCATCATTTTTAATGTACATTATGTGAGCTTTTCCTGAGTTGCAGATAGAAAAGGTCATAACTCAACCACCATTGTAGCTGGTAAAGCGGAGGGTTCACAATCACGAGTCACGACAAAGCCATTGTAGCTAACGAGATTAACAGTAACAGCCACTAAGCA
Organism: Pleurodeles waltl; assembly: GCF_031143425.1. Classification (NCBI taxonomy): domain Eukaryota; kingdom Metazoa; phylum Chordata; class Amphibia; order Caudata; family Salamandridae; genus Pleurodeles; species Pleurodeles waltl. The sequence continues at coordinate 630,494,755 of NC_090439.1, forward strand.
AGCAATGTGATTTATCACAGCCCCTCCCTGCGACCGTTTCTCCCCCTCCAACTGACTCTCCTGCAGCAGCACTTGAGCCGGTGGCACTGGTGGTTGGTGCAGCTAGAAAACATTAATAAAAAAAACACAACCGCAATACATCACTAAGGATTAGTTAGCACTGCAGTATCTTCTATCAAAACCAACTAAAAACTTTTCACAGTGAAGGCGCAGAGCTATAAATTATAATGATGATAAATTTGAATCATTGAAGTTCAATGAAGGGGTGGAATAATAAGGGTCAGTGTAAGACATACGGTGTTGGCTGGCAAATGCAATTGGACCTCATAGTTTCTAGTCATGCTGCACTGTCATGGGAACTGCTGGTATACTGTATCAATTAATTACACAGCACAACATTGGGGTTTCGGGGTGGTCTGTGACCCTGGCCACTCTCTTGTTAACTGTTAAGAGTATGAGCAAGAAAACAAAAGCCTTCTCAATCAACATACATGGTGAATATTATTTAGAATACTAGCTTACCTGTTCTTAGTTTTACAGTACCACCAGATATATATAGTGGAGAAGGAAAGTGTAGCAGGGTTAGGCTTCAACCAGACATCGCCACGGGGATGAGGTCGACAGCTGAGTACCCCGGGGGAACCATGAAAGGACAGCAGCAGGAGACCACACGCATGAACCCGGAAGTACATGGTTTGGAAGCAACGCAGGCAGAGAGGGTCATAAAAACAGATGGAGGAGACATGGAGGCATGCAGGAGAAAGGGAGCAGAACAGCAGGGAGACACAGAAGGAGATGCGGGAGAGAGAACATCGAAGCAGAGAGACGTGGAAGGAGGAGATGCGCTTGGAGGTGGAAGCAGGAGGAATGCAGTCATCGCAACGAGAGAGGAAGAGCCAGAGAAAGAAAACTAAGCAACCTGCCACACGTCCCTCATGCAGGTATGTGCCTGCATTCCTAATCCGGCTCATTATTTCTTAAGGTGGGGAGGAGGGGGAGATGGAGGAAAGGGGGAAGAGGAGGAGATTTACGGATATAATAGAATAGGGAGTCACTCCTGAAACCACTGAGTACTTTCAGGTACATTTATTTTTTATTATTATTTTTTTTCCCCGCATCGGTTTGTTGCACTTTGCGAATCTAGTAAACAGATAAAATAACGACATTGGAGCACTATCCAGCACAAGTCCCAGAGGAGTCAGTTGTCTTTTCGGTTCTATCTTTTCTATTAGCCTTTTTCTTCTGTTTCTATTTCTTTTCTTTTGTCTCCTCCCCCATTATGAAAGACCACACTTAATTCAGAAAACAACCATTCACTCACCTTTTGTCCATCTGTTTCTGGTTTTCTCGTGGATTCTTCCTGTGATGGAGACCTCTACACAACGAGACCCCAAAGATACCTAAGGAGAAGAGAAAGAGTAGAGAAGGATCCATGAAAGGACAATTTCAGAAGTAATCCTCAAACGTCAAAAGAAATAGATAGACCTAAAAGTGAACAGCCAAACAGAAAATCTGTGAGTTAATATATATATATACATATATATATATCTAATTGTGAGAAGAATAAATACAATAACATCAATTACCATATCTTTCTACCCTACAAAATTGTCAGAACTGTTCTTTGTGCCTGCATACAGCCAACCCACAACAGAAAGATTACCAAAAAAGCAGAAAAAATCTACAGACAGGTACAGACCAGAAAAAGTCAGCTACCAAACAAAAAACATGAAATAAGGAAAAAAAGATAATGCAGGGATAACAGAAATTAAACAAAAATTGGATTGGGGAGTTGGGAAAAGGAGACAGTATAACAAATTAACAAGGCAACATTAAATGTACTATAATGGTGGGCAGAGGTAAAAGTTATGGAAATAATAATAGTAAATGATAGGACTTGCTGGGATGAGCAGAGGCCTCAGTATTGGTGCTGGTAGTCAGCACGTTTTTCCCTCTTCTTGCCCTTGGATGCTGATTTAAGAAATAAAGAAGATAAAAAAAATAGATTAGCGGTACAGTTAATCTCCATAAAATTATTATTACAGGCAAACACAGTAATATTATACTTATCTAAATCAGATCGCCTATGGTACTAGTATTGACTACTGTTGAGTTGGCCATACTAACCCTGTAATTCCTATTTCAAGTTTCCTTAACAAAATCTGCATTTGGAACTAATGCATTGCAAAGAATGATCTTTGATTCTATTCTCATTTCTCACCCTTCTAGATGGACCAACTAAATCTCCATTTTTGGCAATGAATAGATGCATACTAGTGCTACACCTCACTATGAAATTGTTGCTTGGGACTGTATGAGCTACATTAAAAAAGTCATAGAGAGCACTAACTTACTGATATCACCAATTCACCATGGTGACAGGATGACAGAGGAGTCTGCAATGGCTACTTAAATAATCAGCCAAAGCGAGAGCCGACGAGTATGATTAGGTAACGCCGAGCACCTGCCTAGCACAAACTGGATCACATAATATTATTCTTAACATAAACTAAACGTAACTTACCTCTAAGTGTGAGCAGCATGCTATTCGGAAAAAAAAGTTAGCATTGTAGAACACAAACGCAACAAATAATTAATACTCATAGTGCCCCGGAATCTCCTTTCGTAGCAGGTCCTGCTCCTGGTCCAAGATATCTGCCCAGTGGTGTATTAGCTGCTGGATAGTGTGCTGGACTTGGCTGGTTTAACGCACACATTTGCGTACCCTTCCCTAACACAGCTGATGCTCCTAAGATGGTATCCACTGCCAGGCCTGCCTCTTGCTGCCAGCATGGAGGGAAGGAGGTGTTGCATGAAAAGACACAGTCCTGCCACCTCCACCTCACAAAAAATTTCCCAGGGCTGCACCCCTTGGCGGTGCCACCATCTGCAAGGTAGATGGCTGCTGCTGCTAGCTCTTTCAGTGGGCCTGACGCTGCCACTCCCCTGGTCACCCAGCTCTGCCATGGAACTGGGGGGGTAAAGAAAAGAAACAGGAAAAGGAAGGAAGGAAGGAAGGAAGGAAGGAAGGAAGGAAGGAAGGAAGGAAGGAAGGAAGGAAGGAAGGAAGGAAGGAAGGAAAAATTGGAGGAAGAAAGGATTGGAGGAAGGAAGGAAGGAAGGAGGGAAGGAAGAAGGAAGGAAGGAAGGAAGGAAGGAAGGAAGGAAGGAAGGAAGGAAGGAAGGAAGGAAGGAAGGAAGGAAGGAACAAAATAAACAAAAAAAACAAAAAGTCATGAAAAAACATGAAAATAATTTGAAAAATATAAAACATAGAGACACAAAAACACAGTAATACAATGAATAAAAATGAGGGGTAGATTAATTAGGAGGATGGAGGATTGAAAGGTTTAAGAAGGGATTCAAAAACAGGCCCAGCACCAAGAACAGAGTAAGAAAACAAGATGGCAGCACCCATGGGAACCACGTGGTGCTGTTCACCTGTGATTTTCAACACAAAGGCGTACTCTGCATTGTGTTTGATGTAAAACACAATGTGAATGGGTGTGCTGGAAAACTCTGCCCACTTGTGGAATTCCACGTTGCACAATGGAGTTTTTTGGCCACTCTCCAGAGTTCTGCGTTGCACAACCCCGCGAACACTGCCAAGGTCTAAAGGTAAGCATGCCTGTTACCATTCTAACACAGAAAGCAGTGTCTTAAACCTCTGCAGCAAAAACATTTGCCTTCTAAATAGCCCAGTCTGCATCTGAAATCCAATGACTATTGCAGACACGATTTTCAATTCAATTTTTACTGATTTATTACACAACGTATTCCATTCATCAAACACAACAGGTATAACCAGTTTTTTTTAAACCATTGCATCGGGGCTACTGATGGGCTGTAAGACTCTTTTTTGCTCATTCTTTCAGTTTTTTATTTCATTGTTTCCAAGTCTGTTCGGTGGTTGTTCAAATACACTGCTTATAGTTGGTTGTGCAATTATCAATTTTCGTCTAATAAATAAATAAATCCAGCATAAATGCAAAGGTGAAATGAAGTTACTTTTACCTGACTCAACAATGTTGTGAAACTATGGCATTTTACTTCACAGTAGAAATATTGAACCACATAATTGCAAATTTGACTGAATTATTTGGCAAAATTCAATCACCTCAAGTGAGACTTGTTTTCTGGTGTCTGAACTCTTTTGAAACAATTTACTTGGATGTGCTATTAGAACAACCACTGATCACATCAATCAACATGAGAGACGTGATTAAATCAATAAGAATGCATCAGCATACTGCGCTGCAATACACTTGTTGATCATAAAGAATGCAGCATATAATGACCCACAAATGACAGTGGCAACTCCTATCTCAACTTCAGTATCATCTCTAGGGAGAGTCAGACCTCCAAGAGTGTCTGCATTCTCAGATTTCATTTATGTTATGATTCAACATACTTGCCCTTCATCATCAACAAAATCAAAGCTCGCAGATTAATTGGGTGCTATTCTTCAGGATTTACAGCTCCACCTTCATCATCATGAGCTTGTCCCACAACTCTGGTGCCTTTTCAACCTTTGATCTCAATGTATTCATTACTTGAAAGGTTAATGTCACCACCATTCACATCTGAGAAAAGATAACGAGACCATACAGAAAAATGGAAAGTAGTTTTCCTACGCTCATCCATAAACATCTCTGACAGCTAATTTCAGTCTGATCATGGTTGCTATTAACAGTCCACCAAATTAAACTATCTTTGCATAAAAGCTACCAAACGTAATTACTTAATTAGGGCTCTATTCATAACCTTCACATATGACCGGCAATTTTAATGACAGGTTTAAGGATGTCAATGATGTAAATCCGGCCATGATTGTTGAGCTCTTTGTGAGCTTTGAGTCAATGGGCCAATGGCCATACCCACCACTTAAACAATAACTTGTGGAAGGTTTGGACACATTCATTGTTTCTCAGCCAGATAAACTTTGATGTGAACATTTGGATATGTCATTTCTTCTTTAAATCCTGCATCATCTTGTCCTCTTATCTGATCACTGGTAAGGTGGTCAAAGTCATTGCCCCTAAATAGATGACTATTACGAGCTATGCTTTCACCATAGAAATAATTCAACTGCTCCCAATACTCTAACATCTTCTTCCAAAGAGGTATATCTTCTTATGAAAACAGCATCTAAAATTGTTAACTCACTTCAAAATCAAGGTTACCTCTTTGCAGGCTGGTGAATTGTTTTATGTAGAGGCTGTCTATGGTAAAACCAAGACATGCTAAGCTCAGTGACTGAAGCACAAACCTCTGCTACATTGTCCAAAAGTAGTATAAAGCTGCACCCTCTGCACATTGCTCCATCCCAACCACCGAATAACTCTCTTCTGCCATTGAAAAATTAATTCTGGTTCTAATTCAGATTCTTATTTTTGCATTTGTAAAAGAGAATTAAAAGATAATTTCTGGCCCCTCATACACATGTTCAGTGGCAATGAGTTGGAGCAATGTGTGAACTCACTTCACAGGAGCAATCAGAATACTTCCTTTTCAGTCCCTGGTTCTTGCAGGGGAATCTAGCCCGGGATGGGACTACATCCCGCAGGCTCCTTTTCAACTTTACTGGGCCTTAATATGAGAGCGTCCCTCATGCAGCGCGGGATGAGCGCGGGACGCTATTGGAGTTTGTGAGGTGAGAGGCCCCTTGATTCCATCTAGCCCGGGGTGGGACTATATCCCCCAGGCTCCTTTTCAACTTTACTGGGCCTTAATAAGAGTGCGCCTCTCACGCTGCGCGGGACGCTGTTGGAGTTTGTGAGGTGAGAGGCCTCTTGATTTCATCTAGCCCGGGGTCGGACTACATCCCCCAGGCTCCTTTTCAACTTTACTGGGCCTTCATAAGAGCACACCACTCACGCTGCTGGGGACAAGTGCGGGACGCTATTTGAGTTTGTGAGGTGAGAGGCCCCTTGATTTCATCTAGCCCTGGGTGGGACTACATCCCCCAGGCTCCTTTTCAACTTTACTGGGCCTTAATAAGAGCGTGCCCCTCAGGCTGCGTGGGACACGCGTGGGACGCTGTCTTTGCCCGTCATTGCCCGACAGAGGCCGGGCTGGACTTATCCCTGTCCGTGAGAAGTAAGTACACTGAGGATTTCTAACTGGTGCTTTAGGATCCATTATACTATTTCTTTTTGCTGCCTACAATGGGGAAACGGAAAGCTACAGATTTCGCTGCCCCTCCGAGTAGTATAAAAAAACTGAAAAAACGATCAAGCAATCAAGTAAGTTGAGGAACTACTAAACATTTGAGCCCCCTACATGCACTTGACTTACTATTTGAAGAGGTCGAGGCCATTTTAAAGAGTAATCCTCATCCATTGGCTACTAGTAGTGGAGTGCCCAAGAAGGAGAAAATTCCAGGAAAATTTACAAGGAGGAAGAGGACGCAAGCAATTCATACTACTGCTGAGACTAGTATGAGCAAGGACCTTCACGCCCCTGGGGGAAATCCCTTGCATTCTCTTACATCTGGAGTCGCTACTGATATTAACATTTCGACTTCCTTTCCTTCTGATCTACATCCCTGAGTAAAGGGATTGACTTAGCTCTTGTCCTCCAGAAAGTGGATGAAGTAGAGTCCATGGTGTCATTATTAATGGGACTTATGAAGGATAAACTAATGCAGAAAAGCAATTGTAGATGCCTGCAGCCCCACATGGAGGCAAGAGGGTGTGGGAATATGGTCCCGTTAGGTTCAGGGCCGGAAATAGACACCTCTCCGTTAGTGACAACTCTGACCCCGCCCCCAGACAATCCATCCATATCTTGCATTGAGGATAATCAGCCAGTATTTGCTAATGCAAGGTGGAAGCACAATCGAGCTTCCAACAACAGGAATCACCAGGGATTTTATGCTCATGCTCCTGTTCAGTCACATGCTATCAATGATGGGCCTTGGAGGGAGGATATCTCCCTGCTCCCTGGTAGGGTGGTTAGCCACCTATATCTTCTATCCATCTTCCCAAACCTCACACTGATACTAATTTCCAGTATGATCAGAGTCTGGGAATGGGATGTAAAGACAGTGGGCCTGATTACAACTTTGGAGGAGGTGTTAATCCGTCCCAAATGTGACGGATATACCACCAGCCGTATTACGAGTTCCATAGGATATAATGGACTCGTAATACGGCTGGTGGTATATCCGTCACGTTACCATTACTTTTGGGACGGATTAACACCTCCTCCAAAGTTGTAATCAGGCCCAGTATAATTTATATGATTGATGTGCCTAAGATATTGCCAGGTGCTTTTGAGAATCATGAGTCCTTGACCAACAAAGCCATTAATTGGTTATGTACCCGACGCAATTGCCTTTCAGTTATTCGCTCTTACATCCTTAAGGTGGATAGATGTAGCGTTTCGGGATCAAATCATGGTTTTTATTTCTGTTTTTTTTTCCGATAGGGCTTTGGTGGAGCAACTTATGGATTTTGAAGCACGCCCACATTATCTAAGGCCTTCGAGAGGGGTTGGCATTAGTCTTGCTCTTAATCCTCCTTGAACTCGTTCTATGAGAAACCCAGTCCCCATTCTAGACTGTGAATCACATGTGGAAATTAAAACCCCTCCTATACTGATAGTTACTGAATGACTAAATGTTGATCAGGAAGTGCTTCTGGGGGCATTTAATGGGGTCACACACTCTGAGGAGACTGTTACTTCTATCATTGGAACTGAGTTAACTAATGCTGAGATCTCTTTAATGTCATGGAATTTAGCGGGATTAGGTAGGAAACTGGGAGATCTAGAGTAGATTACCTATATCTATGGTCAGGATGTTCGTTTTTTCCAGGAAACCTGGGCTGAGGAACAGATCTATATGCAAGGGTTTACAGCGTATAGCATCCCAGCCCAACCTTCAGATAAGGGTTTAGGTCATGCAAATAGAGGTTTATTGATGTTATTAAATAAGGAGCTACATTGTGTCCATTCGCCACAAAAAATAGATTCAGTGGATATAATGGGAGTCCAGCTCACATTCCATCGGGATTTTAAGATGCTTTTAACTACTGTTTATGCCCGTTCGGTCTCCCGGGGATCTGTGTCTCAGACTTAAATCCAATTGTTTGAATTCTTGGATTCCCTGCACCCCTCGATCCTGCTAGTAATAGGAGGTGATTTGGATTGCACCTTTGAACCCTCTATCTTCAATAATGGTTTAATGGATGAAGAAGATGAATTGTGGGGAATCCCGCAATTAATGAATAGTTGTCAATGCACCCGTTCCTGTGTGGCCTCCCAGTTGGCCAAATTATGGCCCTCATAACAACCCTGGTGGTAAAGTCCGCTGACCGCCGTGCTGACGGCCGCCAACATACCATGCCCGCGGGGAAATCCGCTACAGGTATTATAACCTACACTTAGAAATCCTCCTCAATACAGACACCCACACAAGTCCGCCATACCAAAGGTCAGTGATAAACTGGCGATAGCAAAACCCACACCGTTACGCCAACAGGAATATGCCCACACTATCACGACCCACGAATCAATGCGGCGGTCATTCAACCACGGTAATCCATTGGCGGTACACACCCCGCGCTCAAAATACACACACACTTAGAAAACACAACCACATTGGACAATTCAAAATACACATACCTGATACACATACCACACCCACACACTCACACCACTATAAAACACACACCAACACTACCCACAACCCCTTACAATGACATTTGTGGAAGAAGCAGAGAGACAGAAAAGCTACGACAACACCAGCATCCAGAGGCACACAACGCCATCACTCACACACCATCCACGCACATCAAAGGACACACCCCAACACATCACCAACCATCACCTCACACATCACCCACACCACATCATGGCACCTCAAAGACACCCCCGGGTTTCTGAGGAGAAGCTCAGGGTCATGGTGGAGGAAATCATCCAGCATCCAAGAACACGGGATGACATCAGGGAGAGGTGGAACGACCTACAGGGGAAGGTACGTTCCATGGTATCCAGACACCAGATTGCTGTACAGAGGACTGGCGGTGGACCCCCACCTCTTCCCCCACAACTAATAACATGGGGGCGCAAGTCTTGGCGATCATGCATCCTGAGGGCCTCGCAGGAGTATCAGGAGGACTGGACTCTGGAAAGTCAAAGCTTTACTATTATATCCCCCCACCCTACCTGCATGCCATCACAAACTTCTACCCCTACCCCTACCCTCACACCCATCACCCCAACACCTCACAGATATCCCACTATCACAATCCACTCATCCCAATACCAAGCCATGCATGTGACAACAATGCATGGACACCCATCACAGACCTGCATGGACACCCATCTCCACAGCATGTCCAGTAGAGAGACTCAGCCAGGGCACACAATCACCACTCACACAAGGGCCAAGGCCATAATGCAAGCACAGGAGTAGAGGGAAACTCACCCATTGCACAAGATGGCACACACAGATACAATAACAATGCATTTACACCCAACAGGAACCCTACCCAATGTCACTGGACAGGAGGTGCCAGCCATATCCAGTCCCCCCACAGAGGAGGTCCACAGTGACAACAGCAGTTCTTCACGCCTGGATCAAGATGACCAGCCCCGCCATTCAGGGACCTCTGGACAGTCGGTTCCCCTGCCACAGTCCCAAACCACCACTAAACCTCCCCACTCCGGAAACACCACCACAGCATCCATCCAGCGGGCCCATGCCACTGTCCCCAGGACACATCAATAAGCAGTGTGTCCACCACTACAGGGATCCAGGCAACCCCACTAACCCAGGATGATCAGGGACCTGGGGTCAGTGGCAGGGGGCACATGGTTCAGGGGACAGAGGCACAGGACAACAGGGAAGCTGGGAGGACTGGTGTGCTACAGGGGGAGGACAGGCCCAGGAAACCCACTCTTCACAAGCCACTCTCCAACATCATGGGAGCATACCACCAGGAGACCATGGGCACGGTACTGGACAAGTTTCAGGAGACCCAGCAGCTGCAAGAGGAACAGTACCTGAGGATCAGGGAGGACTTGAAGTCCATTAACACCACTCTGGTCACCATTGCAGGGGTGCTGGCAGACATGGCCAACACCATGAGGGAGACAGTGGCATACCACCGGGCCACTGACACCAGCCCGAACGATGAACAGTCCTCTACGTCCGCCGGCGCTAGTGTACAGGAGGTCCTGCCACAGGACCAACAGGCCAAAAGCACCCCACCCCCTGCAGAAGGAGAACCACCCCGCAAACGGTCCCTGCAATACAGGCACAAGACAGAGAACATTGCCAAGACCCCCGCCAGGAAATGAGACTCTCCTTATTGTCACCCTTCTGTCCCACTATGTCACCCTGACCACCTTGAACTACCATTGCTCCACTTCCTATGCCCCATTGGACAATGCACCTGTGATTCAAAGAGACTGGACTCTACCATGGATATTCCTCCATCATCACCCCAGCCCATTGCAAATCCCCCTCCACTTATTAGCACTTAAATCAACACCCTTGAATCACAAAACAATCTGGAGTCAGTCTGTACTTTCACAGATGTGTTATTAGAACCTCCTATGTCCATTTGCACATACCAAAGTATGACAGTTGTTGGGCAGCAGTGAACATAGCAGAAGGCAGAATGTGGTACCCAGATCTGTGAAAAGGAAAGCCAAAGTGAACTGTCAGGGTCCATGCACAGAGGTAATAAGGCAGACTTATTCAATGTCCTACTGTAGTCTGATATGAGATGAGCAGTGCCAGTCTCTTACCTGTGTCTCACTGGAAGTACTGCTTGATGATGTTGTTTCTGTTGTCAATATCTTCTTCTTCTGCCTCCTCTTGCTCACTGTCCACAGGCTCCACAGCTGCCACAAGACCAACATCAGGCCCATCCTCCTACAGAAAAGGCACCTGGCGTTGCAAAGCCAGGTTGTGCAACACACAGCATGCCACGATGATCTGGCACACCTTCTTCGGTGAGTAGTTTAGGGAGCCACCTGTTAGATGGAGGCACCGGAATCTGGCCTTCAGGATGCCGAAAGTCCACTCAATAATCCTCCTAGTTCACCATGTGCCTCATTGTAGCGTTCCTCTGCCCTTGTCCTGGCATTCCTCACTAGGGGCAAGAGGCCATGAGAGGTTGGGGTAACCAGTCACCTGCAAATGTCAAAGGTTATTTGTTAGACATACACCAACCCTTAGCGACTATCCCATACCCAGACACCTATTCATACTGTGTGGGGACCTTGACTTCACCTATTAGCCACACAGGGTGCCTCTGGAGTTGCCCCATCACATAAGGGATGCTGCTATTCCTCAAAATGTAAGTGTCATGCACAGAGCCAGGAAACTTGGCATTCACATGAGAGATGTACTGGTCTGCGAAACACACCATCTGCACATTCATTGAATGGAAGCTTTTACGATTTCTGTACACCTGTTCAATCCTGCGGAGGGGACAAATGCCACATGTGTGCCATCAATGGCACCAATGATGTTGGGGATATGTCCCAGGGCATAGAAGTCAGCTTTCACTGTGGGCAAATCCTCCACCTGGGGGAAAACGATGTAGCTGAGCATGTGTTTCAGCAGGTCAGATAACACTCTGGACAACACGTTAGAGAACATTGGCTGTGACATCCCTGATGCCATGGCCACTGTTTATTGAAAGGAACCACTGGCCAGAAAATGGAGTAGTGACAGGACCTGCACTAGAGGGTGGATACCTGTGGGATGGCGGATAGCTGACATCAGGTCAGGCTCCAATTGGGCACATAGTTCTTGGATTGTGGCACGATCAAGTCTGTAGGTGATAATGATGTGTCTGTCTTCCATTGTCGACAGGTCCACCAGGGGTCTGTACACCGGAGGATGACGCCATCTCATCCTCTGCCCCAGCGGATGTGCCCTATGGAGGAGAATGGTGAGCAGAGGGTCATGTACCACATAGGTTGCACAAGGGTTTTTGCACTCATGTGATTTAATCGGTGTGTGGCGTTGTCCTGCCCAAATGTGCTGTGACACAGTTAGGTGCCCTGACATGTGCCACCCTGAAATGGCGGCTACCTGACCTGTAAGGAGAGACAAGGGGAAATGAGGTAACCGCGCTGACATTGTGCAGCGTCGCGGCAGGCGGTCGAATACCGCCACGCAATTCAGCATTGGTTATCATTGGGCCCTATGGGTTCCAGGAGCCAATGACGATGTATGCCGGCGGTGACGGTACGCACCGCCGCGGATATGACCGCCATTTTCTATCTATTCACTCACATGATACCTGAACTTCAACAGGAGAGGACCTACACTGCAAGTGCTGCTGTGACCTCAGTCGGGAAGCGACAATGGCTCGAGTGTCTGGGGAAAGGGCCCCTGCCTTCACTTTGGAGGAGTTGGAGAGACTAGTGGATGGGTACACGCTACTCTATGGTCCTCCAGACAAACAGGTGAGTAAACTGTGAGCATGATGCATGGGACATGAATGTATGGAGTGGTGTGGATGGAAGATACATGTTGGGGGGGCTAAGACCTGCATGTGAGGATGGTGAGTGTATGTATGTCAGGGCACGGGTGAGAACTGGTGGCCAATGAGTATGAAGAACCAGATGGGGAGTAAGTTAATTTCTTACTTTAGCTTTCCTCCAGGTCGGCACCCACCCGAAGAAGGGTATTTGTCATGCCATCGCCAAGGAAGTGCGGACCCTGGGGGTCTATCATAGACAGAGCACCCACTGCCGCAAGAGATGGGAGGACCTGCACCGCTGGAGCAAGAAGACAGTGGAGGCCCAGCTGGGGATGGCCTCCAAACGTGAAAGGGGTGGAAGGGGTGGAAGTTGTAACTTTTGTCTCCAGGAGTTTGGAATTTGCGGGGACCACATACTATGTTATTGAACCTTAAGCCCTAGATCCTGGTGGGTAGCTACTTCTGGGGAGTGCAATTTACCATCAGAGTTGATTATAAACCCCTCATTGATTTGTTCCCCATCAAGGGTGCAGGAGAGTCAACTCCCTTAATTGCTAAAAGGCTATACAGATTGTCTTAAATGCATATTTATGAGAGACTTGCACCACCTTAGTGCCAAACGTTTTCATGCAATGAAGGCTCAAGCACTACTTCATATCTATGAGATGACATACTTGTCCAAATGTGTCATTTTTCAAATGTTGCTGCGGGCAAAAGCTGCACCTAAACCATCTGTGCCACACAGAAATTAATATATGCAAGATAGGCATTCCTCATGCAAAACTAACACAGTGATATTTATGTGTTTGGCAATCTGTGACACATCATATGGATGTGGTACGCAAAGCCTGAAATTCACTAAAATATCTGCACATCTGTAACCATACATAGGAAATTATGCATTGGCTGTGGTATAAAAACCTGAAGATCCAAAAATACTTTTGCAAGCTCAACTACAACATGGGAGTTGTGATCCTACAGCTCGGTGTTGCAAGGAGACCACCACCACTTGAGTGTAGGCAGAAAAGGAGGAGAGAAGGTCTGTTCCAGTACCGCATCTCCCTCATCAATCTCAGGAAGGATGAGCTGATAATATTCAATAGGCTCAGGAGGGACTCCATACTAGAACTGCTCCAAAAGATTGGTCCAAGTGTGATGCCATTAACTGCCAGGATGACCAACATTCCTCCCCAGGTGAAACTGATGGCTGTGTTCCACATGCTGGCCTCTCAGACATTCCAGGTCACAGCAGGAATAATGGAAGTAACATCCCAGTCATCATTTCCTGCCTTCTTACCCATGGTCCTGGTTGCCGTCATTTGCCTTACACCTAGACCCACCAAAAACAGACGGAGACCAACTAAGGCTTCCATGCCTTTGCAGGGTTTCCACAAATATTGGGTGCTATGGATTGCACACATGTGCAATGGGTTCCCCCATCAGAAACAACATACCTGTTCCAGAATAGAAAACATACATACTCAATCAACATTCAGGCCATCGTATTAGGCAACCATTGTGTGCCACTGCATGCTGGAAGGACATGAATATACCATAAGGCTTAAACTCTGTGCCTTCCTCCCCTTTGCCAGTGCAGCACAGCAATGTCATTTATTGTACTGCATGGTGCCACTTGGTCAAATATTTGGCCCTTAGTGTCATGTGCACATAGTGGGAACAACTTACAGCAATGTGTAGATGATGATTTCCCATTCTGTGATATCTTCACTAATCCTGTATTGGCAGTAGCAACAGAACATCCGTGTGTAGTATTGTCTCATCTCACACTGTCTGAATGGATTAAACCACATCATCTGCACTGTTTAACACATCACGGTAATAATCAGGTGGTATACAAGAAAACCTAATATAAGTACAAAATGCACATGATGTCTAAGTGTGGGATGAGAGATTGTTCAGTGGTCTACCTTGATGCAGTATAAGTTAAACTTCCCAAAAAATTAATAATGTTGGAACTAATCCTGTGTTCATATGTAAGTGTGTCACACATGGCAGAAGATATGTATGTTCCTGGGGCATCTCTGGAAAAACGAGTTGCAAATTACATTTGTGTCATGCAATGAAAGTGTAGGCCACAGTCATGTCATGTGTAAAAGTGTACTGAAAGTCAACATGACAAAATACACATATATCTCTGCAATCTGCAATACTGATAGTCTAGGTACACACAAACATATATATGTATCAGGCCACATTGACATATGTAACCAATGTGATACATCAGTAGTGTTTTTTGTAACTAGGCCAAATTCCCAGCATATGAATCCTTCTATATTCAAATCACAAACTCAAACACAATACTGTCAAACATGTCACATGCCAGTAACTAACATGGAAAGGAATGCAATCAGGTTGATGTATCCCACTGTACACAGCATCCCAATCTCAACATTCTCAAATCACTTCAATGATGACAGAATCAAGACATAGAACTACAGATTCCTCTACAAGGTAAAATCAAATAGAGATATTGTAAAAAAATAAAGTATTGTGTTCTGGTTTGTAGTAGAAAGATACTTGTATTTACTTCAGTGTTTCCTACATACTAATGGCACACATTGACATACATATGTGTCCATCTAAGTTCAGCATTACTTGTCTGACAACAAGCATTAGCTAAAGGCTGACAACAAACTACATAACTAACCATGTCTCATGTGCAACATAAAAGCATGTGGGCAGCAATTTGCAACATCAAAGTAAGTGAACAAATCAAATGCTGGGTCAAAGTCATGCAGCCAAGCAACAAAATTTAGAAATTTGAAGAGGACATGTGTTTGTGTGAGTGTCAAACAGTAGCCACTGTCCAAACCCACCTAGTGGTAAATATATGATACGAAATTGAATCACTACTCTGCATCTCTGCACATGTAGTGAGTGCAACAAACATAGACCCATATTTATACTTTTTTTGCGCTGCATTTGTGTCACTTTTTGACACAAAAGTGGCGCAAACTTACAAAATCCAATGATATGTTGTAAGTTTGTGCTTCTTTTGCTTCAAAAATGACGCAAATGTGGCATAAAAAATGTATAAATATAGGCCATAGATTTGTCTACAACTTCCATTCACAATAATCTACTGCCTCAACATGAAAGGCAGCATGTGCAACTTTCCATACTACCAGGACATGGACAACATTAGTATTGACACAGATAATTGGAAGAGACATGCTACAAACCATGGTCAACTGTATTTATAACCCATACATTTCTATAATGTAAGCGATATCTGTGAGTTAGTCAGTATACATAACTTACTTACAGGTATGTCTCTGAAGCAACATGCAGAATAACTATCATATTTTTTTTCTACTTTCAGCTGCCCAAGGTTATGGTCTGCAGTTGTGGGTCATGACCTCATTTCCCCTTCCCCAGGGGGAGTCAGAGAAAAGGTAAAACCAGGCATTGACCAGGACTCAGAACATTGTGGAAAGTATGGTCATTGTTTCGAAGTCTAGATTTCAGAGCCTGGATATATCTGGGGGTAGATTGCTCTACTCATCCCATATTTTGTGCAAGATCATCTTGGTATTTGATATAGCACACAACATTTCTGTCCAGACAAATGTGCCATCCAACTTTGAACCAGAGGAGAGTGAGCCAATGAAGGAGGAAGAGGACAAAGTTGGACAACTCCAACACATGATGGCAGGATGAGAGTGACGCAATACCATTGTATCAAATTTCTTCTGCTAATCATTTTCCACAATGGATAAAATGTTGAAAAAATGTCAATGTTCAACATGTAAATAAATGTTTGAACTCACTCATTGTGTTGTCCGTATGTCATAGTCAATGTAAACATCAAGCCAATCACAGCTTGTCAAGTAGAAGTAGGCCTAAATATGCTTCCATCATGTTGTGCAGGCTGGTTACAGATCATGAAATTGCCCCCCACCTGCCTGGGGAACCTCAATCATCCTTGGAATTGAATACTTGCTAAGTGTGGAACTACATGCATGCAACTTTGTGCAACTACTTGAAAAGTTTGAAAACCATAAATCTCCCATTTCCTCTTACTCCAGGGAGGTATTGCTTTGTTTGAGTCAGCGCTCCTGCTCCGAATCAGTAATATGTGTGTATATCGTACATTTGATGTCATGTGTGGTTACACTCACAATCAATGCATGTAAGACCTCTCAGAGGCAGAGTAACACATTTAGCCTAAGCATCCCAGTGTACCTTTCAACACCATTATCATTTAAAACTGGACCCCAAAATTAACTAGCACGCGGACATCCATGGTGTTGGTCTGACCTTGTATGTCCCTGTGAAGCATAGGTATGATATTAATTCAAAAGGTGTCTGGGAATGAGTATTTGCATATTATCAGTGTAAGCATAATTTAAGTTATTTAGGGTCTCTTCAGTGTAAGCATTGAGTAAACGATATGTGCTTAATCACATGTTCATGTTCACTGAGCTAGAAAAATATGGAGGAGTAAAACTGTGTTATTAGTTCACATGCCTCTCAAGCCCCATTTTGAACATTTGTGTGTTTAGTCAGGCATTTTCACTGTGTGGTAGTCAAGTAACTGAAGCTTATTGTCACAGAATGACGTTCAATCGGTAGACAAGACATGCTGCATAATGCCATAGCAGTGGACGAACATGACATTTGGGTATATACAACAAGAGCAGACGATAGTGACTTTAACTCCACCTCACTGAGATGCTAAGAAGTTGATTTTGTATGTACACATAAACCACGGTATGAGTAGACCCTTTCTCCAACAGACATACAACACTTAGGCCCATATTTATACTTTTTTTTGCGCCACATTTGCGTCACTTCTTGACGCAAAAGCGGCACAAACTTACAAAATACCATTATATTTTGTAAGTCTGCATCACTTTTGGTTCAAAAGGTGGCACAAATGCGGTGCAAAAAAAGTATAAATATGGACCTTAGTTTTAAGGGAGTGAATTCATTTACACGTGATGGTTGGTCAGCATGAGCATTTTTGTATTGTTTGAGACAACAACAACAAAATTGACAGTGAGCAAAGGATGTCAAGATGTTCATTTGGGTCATGTCATGCGAAATGTAGAGGTGATAAGAATTTCAGTGAGAAGGTATAAATTGTCACTAGGGAAGGTAGGCCACTTCACCTGTCAACACGTAGATAGGATTAACAGATGCACAAGCACAAAGCAGCAGTTCTGGGTGAAGGGGACTGGCCTGGTTTGTAGTGTGTATCTATGGTACTTCACGTTATACCAGGTCCAGTTATCCCTCATTAGTGAAATGTAGGCAGTGTCTAGAAGCCAGGCTCTCTAGAGGTAGCTGAGCAGCCAAGGCTTATCTAGGAGACATGCAAAGCTCATGCAATACCACTATAGTAACACAGTATTCACACACATGAAAGAGAATACTCAGTGTTACAAAAATAAAGGTACTTTTTGTTGGTGACACAAATGCCAAATTACCATAGAGACTATACTCCCTTAGGAGTTAAGTAATACACCAATTATATATACTAGTATGCAGAAATATGCATAAAAACAGTTAGAAAACAGTGCAGTTAGTGGAAAACACAATAGTTAGAAATGGGTCCAGGGGGAACATAAACCATATGTTAAGAAAGTGGAATGCGAATGGCGGTTTCTTACCTAGGCAAGTGTGGTGTGTAGAGGGGCACTGGGAATATTAGAAAACACCAAAGGTAAGTAATAGAACAAATCCCAGAGCCCAGGAAAGCAGGAGTAAATCAAAGTAACTTTCCCAGAACACACAAGAACATGAGAAAGAAGATATTGCTAGAGCCAGAGGAGACTGAAAGACACCAACAGTGGATTCCTGGACCTGAAGACCTGTGGAAGAAGGGGACCAAGTCCAAGAAGCACAGAAGAGTCGAGGGAGTACAGGAGCCCCTACTAACCCGGATGAAGGCGCAAAAGAAGAACCACCAGTGAAGAAAAACAGTCAGTACTGCACCCAAGAAGATGGATGCCGGGTCCTGGTTGGTGCAGATGATGTCCCACACAGGATGGAAGATTGCAGTCTGGTTTGTGTTGCTGGATTCCGCCACAAGCTTTGGAACACGCAAAGCTTGTGGTTAGCAGAAAATGGTGCTGCCCGGGCCCAGGAGGTACCTGGTGGTCTCTACTCATGAGGCGGAGCCAGAGGGAGCTCTCAGCATCTCAGAGAGCCTCAGAAGACCAGGCAGTGCGCACAGGAGTCCCACAGCATGGGGACAAAAAAGGTGCAAAAGGAGGCCCACACAGCATGACAACAAAGGATCCCACGCCGCCGGAGAACCACTGAGGAAGCTGTGCATTGAAGGAAGGAATGCTGGGGGCTGGAGATGCATGGTGCACAAAGAACTTCATGGAAGGATGCCAACAAGCCCTGGCCACTGCAAAACACACAGTGGAAAGGGGTACTGTCTTGCGTGGGGAGGAAAGCTCTTACCTCCACCAAAGTTGGACAGTAGAACACCAGGACCATCAGGACCACTTCAGTCTACCACCTGTGATGCAGTTTGTAGAGTTCCACATGCAGTTTCTTTGGTGAGAAGGTGAAGTAAAGGATGCAGAAGATTCCTGCTGGAGTCTTGCAATCTGAATCTGAAGAACCACCCAACAGAGAGACCCTAAATAGCCCTGAAAGGGGGATTGGTCAGCTAAATAGGTAAGCACCTATCCGGTGGTGGGATCTTACATCACTTGCTGGCACTGGCCACTCAGATGGTCCCAGAGTTCCCTGCCAACTTGGACTCCAAGATAGCAAAACCCAGGGACCCCTCTGGAGGAGCTCTGAGCACCACCCCCTGGGTGGTGATGGACAGGGGAGTGGTCACTTCCCTTTCCTTTGTCCAGTTTCGTGCCAGAGCAGGGACTGGGGGTCCCTGAACTGGTGTAGACTGGTTTATGCAAGGAGGGCACCAAATGTGCCCTTCAAAGCATTTCCAGTGGCTTGGGGAGCCTACCCCTCCCAAGCCTGTAACACCTTTTTCCAAATGGAGAGGGTAGAACACCCCTCTCCCAAAGGAAATCCTTTGTTCTGCCTTCCTGGGCTTGAGCTGCTCAAGCAACAGGAGGGCAGGAACCTGTCTGAGAGGTAGAAGGAGCTGGGGCTGCCTGGAAAACCTCAAAAGACTGGAATGGCAATACTCGGGGTCCTCTAAGGAGCCCCCAGAGTGTATGGAATCATACAACCAATGCTTGCAAAAGCATTGGAGTATGATTCCAACATGTTTGATACCAAACATGCCTATGTTTGGAGTTACCATTATGTAGCTGGACATAGTGACCAATGTCCAGTAGACGCGTAAATGGCGTCCCCGCACTCACAAAGTCTGGGAAAATGGTCCTGGAGGTCGTGGGGCACCTCTGTTAGTGCAGGTGTGCCCTCACACACAGGTACCTTGCACCCTGCCCTCAGGGTAGGAGGGCCTGCTATAGGGGTGACCTATAAGTGACCTGGTACAGTGTAAATGGCAGTGAAAGGGTGCATGCACCATTTCATGCAGGTTGCAATGGCAGTACTGCAGAAGTCTTTGCATGGGCAATTAGTAATGTTGCTGACCAACAGACTTTATTATCATTCACTTTATGGTACACATAGATGTGGTGAAAATATGTTACTAACGTTACATGAAGCATATTTACACTATTTTTGCTCTCCAAATGGCAATATCTGTACATTGTTCACACAACCACTGTGTGACAAAGGGGGCATTTTTGTGTCATTGCACACATTGCAATGCAGTTATGCAGCTTGAGGGCCTGTCAAGGCTGAAAGAGTGAGTGCATGTAAGGGTCCCAGTTAGCATGTTGCTGGACCTATTTTCATATCATGGCCATATTGATGTAGGGTTCACTTATTAACACTACTACTGGAAACATTGCACCACGTCGCCAGGGTGCCTGCATTCCTTCAAGCCATTACTTAGCCCACAGCTGCTGAAAAAGTGATGTTAGTTTCGTTATCTATTAGTTTTGGTCCACTACTTTGCCTTTCACACAGTACACCACACCAACCCGACTTTCAGTGCTGTATTGCATACAATTGGTGTATTCATGTGTCCAAAGGCTCACACTTGACACACATCCTCGCAAATCTACACAGCAAGTGGCTTGCTACACTGCAGGAATGTGTAAGGACATGTACTTACAATGGTTTATTTATTTGTGTGTACTCCTGAGATTTCCTACCACACACAGTCATCTCTAGAGTCCAGACTAATAGGCACTGTGAATCATCTTTCAAATGATAAGCACCATCACACTTGTAAATATGTAACCACTGAAGCTCACCCAATTTTGTCATTACCCTATTTGGCCCTCTTTAGAGTATCACAGATATCTTCACTCACCCTGCTTGCTTTTGCCTCTATATGACTCCTCTGCCAATCATAATTTGGGCCCAGGGCCAGGACTAAGGGCCACTTGTACAAATGTCAGATTTTGTGACTCACAAGTTGTGAGTCTCAGAACCTGATGTCCAAAGGTGTCTCAGACACTGTTTGCGATTCGCAAAAGGGTTGCTAGGGACTTGCTGTATTAATATTCATGAGGTAGGTTACAATTTGCGACCCATTTGGAAATGGACGCACTCATACAGATGATGGCCTGGTGGGGTAAGCAGACCACCATGTCTGTGACTTCTTTTTAAATAAAGCAGCCTTTTTTAAATGTAGCCCGTTTTTTTTAATGGGATGCATTACAAAAAAACAAAAAAAAGTTTGTGTCTGTTGAACCACTGCCTGCTCTGAAAAATTGTTGGAGCCCCCATTCACAAAGGGAAATGGGTACATTTCAAATGGGTTACCACCAATTTGAAGTTGGTAGTAACTGTGATTGTTTTACAACCGCATTCCCAGTCTCAAAACAATCGTACATCCGTCTGCTAGTTGCTAATAGGAAGGCCTCTTCCTAATAGCAAGTTACAAACCTATTTTGCAATTCGGTAATAGGCTACCAAATCACCAAATAGGGTTTGATATGTAGGAAAAAGCTATTTTTTGGCAGCAAACATCGTGATTCTGCAAATTGCACTGTTTGCAACCTAAGAAAGCTACGGACATGTGGTCTTTACTTTCAAACACAGATGGCACCCAGATTATACATCGATTTTCAGGAGACACAAACACAACATATATTAATGACAACATGCAAATGCTCAGCATGCCTACCTGTATGTCAGAGCTATGGCTCATGGTGAACCTCATAAGTGAATAGTGATGATAATTTGTAACATTTGCCTAACTTGCTTGCCCACATGACTAGGCCCTGACACCTCACCCTCCACCAGTCTCCAACCCCTGCCCAGTGTTGTGCACACCTGGCTCATCTTGTCACTTTAGAATTCCCCATTTAGCCTTCTCCTGCTTTGACATATGTAACATAGTCAGACTTTTTTGCTTACACCCCCTTCCTGACACCTGCTACACCTTCTGCCAGGCCCATATCACATGTTAAGTGTAGTGCACCAATGCTCTCTTCTACGTCATCTCTTCACATCTACTACACAAACACAATCAAAAATCAGAAGTGCATTACTGTCACTCAGGCCACCTTGCGGCACAAACATTATCCCTCTCCTCCTTGAGATCCAATGGCTCTCCATTCAGAGACCCTGCTAATTAAAGGTGCTCAGCCATACCTACAGGGCACTAGATTACAAGAGATGCACCAAGCTCAAACATCATCAAAGCTTCTGACAAACACTCATTGACCCTTGGTGTGCATCACTTGCATCCACCCACCCCAATATTCATTTGCACAAGACAGGAGGTAGTGTGGTCTCTAACATGGCAGTCAACACTTGTGAGATCTCATTCAACATATCAGGACAGCTGCGTGCAATGTGTTTTCATGCTAGTGACTGTACACATTGCTCACATGATCCCACTTGGAGATACTCCACATGCTCAACACCTGGAGCCCCTCTACGGTGAAAGGTTGATCCTCTGGCAACCCCATTCCATCCGATTAGTTTACACTCTGCCTTTGGCTG
Source organism: Pleurodeles waltl (assembly GCF_031143425.1). NCBI lineage: Eukaryota > Metazoa > Chordata > Amphibia > Caudata > Salamandridae > Pleurodeles > Pleurodeles waltl. The sequence goes on from NC_090439.1 coordinate 630,517,194, forward strand.
CATAGCACACACATTTGCCTCCTGGTACAAGGTGGCCTATATTGTCACAGTAAGGTTGGGCAGGTTTCTCATGTCCAACATGATGTGCTGCTCCACTCCAGGTTTTATGCTTTGAACATGAGACACTTGGCTGAGCTAGACTGAAATGGAAAAATTGTTGCTGGGCAAAAAAAATCTAACATTTATGTGATGTATGGGTTGACATGTTAGACATTCCTGCTCTTGCAGTGCAGAGCAGCAAAGTATGTTTCTGCACTGTATGGCATGTTTAACCGTATTGTTCCTTGATGACACCCTGTAGACCATCCTGGTCCTCAATTGTAGCACTACCTTGTCCGGAAACTCCTGCCACCAACTCAGTTGAAATGAGTGACACTACCTGCTCCTCCCATGGGTCCAACTTCTCTTGGTCCTCTGGTCCTCCTCTGGTCCCCATGGCTATCCTCAGGTTCTTTGCCAGTTTCTCCTTGGTCCTGCACTTATTGTCATGCCACCCTCAATTTAAGTTCTGACCCTCTGCTTTTTCCTTGGCCAATACTGTTGATCTTATCAACTATGGCTACCAAGTGTCTTCCTCCTTCCCTAGTGGCAATTTGGAGGTGACAAAGAGAAGGTGTTCATTTTCTATCACCTAAGCTATTAATATTTGTTTCTCCTACTCACTGAAATTGCTTTTCCGCTTTCCCTGGCCTGCTATCTGGTCATCTTGGTGGGGGTTAGGATTGTTGCCCTCCTGACTTGTAGATGTTATTGCCTCCATTTTCAGCATTTATTTTGGCTTGCTGTTCTGATTCTTGTTATGCATAATTTTTTGATGCATCCCACAACGCAACACACTCCTAGGTGCCACAATACTGATATGCAGCAATTCTAAGTGTTTAAGACATGCAAATCAGCTTTGCGTCATGTAAGTGCTCGTTGCTTTATGCCAGGTTGCATCATTTTTTGGGGAATGTTCCAAACTTTTTGTTGCAACTTAAAACATTTTATTGAGTTTGTTGATTAATTAATTGCTAAAGGGAGTATTCCAGAAGAGATTGTTACTGATAATGGGACACAGTTAGTATCAAGAGAATTCAAAGATTATCTTACCATTGTTGGCATAAAACATAGTAATACCTCCTATAACACTCCAGGAGCAATATTGCAGTGAAAAGCTACTACAGGCTGATGAAAGATAATCAGCAGTTATCCTTGATCAATCATTTGAATTGCATGGATGAATTAAAGAAAATGCAGTGGGATGTTCACCCTTCTCCCAGGACCAACACAGGTGAGTCACCTTGTGTGTCAGTGAGAGGACAAGTTCTGATGTTCAGGGTTGTGAGGCCGTGGATGGATGTTTCAGATATGCCAGTTGAAAAATGTTAAATGGTTCCATGGAAAAGGGTTATAGCCCAAGAAAAGGACATTGATGTGCATTTGAGGTTAGATTCTGTTACGGACAGAGATATAGTCAAAGTGAAGTTACCTGGTATTCTAGAGCAGGGTTATTCTAAACGTTTGATTCCTAGGAATGTGGTGTATGTGAAGAAAGCAGTTGTTGAGTTGGATGATGGCAAGTGGTGAAATAAGGAAAGGTTGACGGTTATTTCCAAGGATAGTGCTTCATTTAGTAAGTTTAAAAAATGTGGATGGTCAAGGTGATGTTGCAGGCAATGATGAGGTGAACACTCGTGTAAAAACACAGCTGTAACATGTTCACAGACTTCCACAAATGTGGTAAATGGTTGAGGTAGTATTCACATCTGCTTATATGACGTATAATTTATGATCCTTTCTGTGCCATGTAATATAATACATGTATTTTTATGTGGTCTATATCATCAAGCCTTTAGATAAAGGCGACAACATTGTTTTGATAGACCGGAGCACATATCTGTTAGAAGCAAGGAGACAGTTGAGTAACACCACACACTACAGTTGCCTCTTAGTAAATCCAATAGAAGAGATGGAAAAAGATTATCACCTGAAATTGAAATTGTGGTATGACCGCAACCTTTTAGAATGGCATGAATTTCAATACCTGAGAGTGGGGCATGTGAGGATTGCAAGAATTTATTTTCCTCCCAATATACACAAAAACATCTGAACTCCACCCTGGAGACCAATAGTGAGTTCAATTGGGCCCTTGTTAGAGAATAATTCACGATATTTGGATATGTTCCTACAGAAATATATAATTAATCTGCCCTCATATTTAGAGGACCCCACAGGTTTTCTAAAGAAATTGAATGGCATCCCATGAAATTAGGAATACATAATGGTCACTCTTGACGTAATATCATTATATATATCTATTGATCATGATAAAGGAATTCAGTCATGTGAGTATTTCTTAAGGGATAGACCTATAGAATTTTTTGAACACACTCAAATGTTATTTGAGATGTTACGGTACTGGCTCATACACAATGTTTTCATCTTTAATAAAAAAACTATAGTCTGAAAAAGCAAGGTCTGGCGAAGGGCACCTCCATTGCCCCCACCTACGTGAACGTGTTCATGGGTTGGTGTGAGAAGGAGGTGGCCTGAGCCGGTGAAAATGAAGAATTTGTCCAGAAAGCAGCATTTTGGAGGATGCAAAGGAAGATCAAGAGAACAATTTATCATATTCACAAGGCAACAGCTGAAATAAGAATGAACATCAGGTGAAGAGGTTGTTCCTGGAGTATAACATGGCTGAATCCAGTATTAAGAAGATACTGCAAAAGAACTAGCATGTATTGAGTAAAGACGAACATTTGAGAGAAATTGTGAGTCTGGGCACACAGATAACCTTTAAGAAAGCGAAATCGTTGGGAAATATATTGACGTCCAGCTATTTTGACCCTCGAAAAGGAGAGAAGAATTGGTTATCAAATAACACCAGGAGTTTTAGCAAATGTAGTTCCTGCAAGGCATACTGGTATGGTTTGAATTGCAAGAGTTATCAAACCCTTGAGGGACAGAACATTACAATAAATGACAGGATTACCTGTAACACTGACCATGTGGTGTATGTTTTGAAATGTTGATGTGCTAAATTTTATGTGGGGAGAACCCTTGAAAGCATTACAAATCTGAACCCTTCATCATATGCAGGCGATCATAAATGGTGATAAAAATGACACCATTTCTTGTCACTTCGAGCAGTACCATGATTGATCCCTTGCAACGTTCAGATACTACCGAAATAACCACATTAGAGTTCACCGGACATGAGGGGCTAGAGAGAAGGAAATGCAGAGAGATGAATCATGATTGATAATGGAATTTGTCACAGATATTCCATGTGGCCATAACACAGAGGCTGAGTTATATGTTCATTTATAATATAATTATTTACCTGGCATCCTTGGCGTAGCTTCCCTTGTCTTTTTGTCTCTGCCTCCTGTGTTTTTGACTGTGTGCTGAGCTTTGCTTTTGGTGGTTTCGGTACTCTGGGCATTTTACCACTGCTGACCAGTGCAAGTGCTCTCTGTATAAACGTTTTGTATAATTGGCTTTTCCATGATTGGCATATATGATTTACTAGTATGTCCCTAGTAAAGTGCACTAGAGGTGTCCAGGGCCAGTAACTCAAATGCAACTACTGAGCCTGCAGTCCTGATTGTGCCACCCATAAGTAGCCCTGTTAACATGGCTCAAACCTGCCACTGCAGTGCCTGTGTGTGCAATTTTAAACTGCCAATTCCACCTGGCAAGTGTACTCACTTGTCAGGCCCAAACCATCCTTTTTTATACATGTGAGGCACCTAAGGTAGGCATGAACTGATGTGTTTTACATGTCCTGGCAGTGAAATACTGCCAAATTCGGTTTTCACTGGTGCAAGGCGATCTCTCTCATAGGTTATCATGGGGACTGTCTTAAAATATCTTTAAAATGCAGTTTCCCATAGGGGAAGAAAGAGATATGGAGTTTGGGGTCTCTGAAATTTACAATTTAAAAATACATCTTGTGGTAAAGTTGGTTTATAGATTGTCAGTTTGAAAATGCCACTTTTAGAAAGTGGGCATTTTCTTGCTTAACCATTCTGTGCCTTTGCCTGCTTGTGTTTCCCACACCTGAGTGAGACTGACAAATGGGCTGTTGTGAATTTCCTCTAGATAGTGACATAAAGGAGCCGGGTTGTAGCCTGTGTATCCTGATGAGTCTTCTGGGCTAGAATGGGGAGGGAGGAGCTGACACTTACACCTGAAAAGGCTGTGCCTGTCCTCACACAATGATGTCTCCAGCCCCCTGGTGTGTGTCTGGGGCCAGGCCTGGGCAAGACAGGAGCTTGTGACCAACAGAGACTTTCCTTTGAAGTTTGCCTACTTCAAAGGCAGAAAGAAGTATAAGTAGTGGACCAAAACCTGAGATTTTTAGATTACTTCTGGATCAAGAGGAACCTCTGCCAAGGAGAAGAGCTGAAGAGCTGGAGGAGGAGTACTGCCCCTTTGCCTGTAAGTGTGCATTGCTGGGTTGGTTCAATTTTTTTATTTATTAATTTCTTTATTTATTTCTTTATTTATTTTTTACATTTTTTTATTTTTAATAAAATGCCTTTTATTGGCTACCTGACACTGCAGGGAAAGCCTTAGGGCTCCCCCGGCAGTGCCATTGCTTCAGCAAGCATGGAGCGGCTATGACTGAAGCATTTCATCTCTGTTCCCTGCACGTGTGCAGGGGATAGAGATGAAAGCTCTGCTGTTTTACAGCAGAGCTTACTTTAAAGGTCCCTCTGTCAAACAGCAGAGCATTAACAAACAGCTATGTCCCGGTGGTAGGCACCCCAGGACATAACAGGAGCCAGCCCTGGGGAGTGACAGTCCCCAGGGCCATCAGTGGTTCCATGAGGTGGGCCGCGCGGCCCCCTCCAACAAAAAATTAGCCCCATGGAGGTGGTGGTCCCCAAGCACCAGAGGCCACAGGCCCCCCTGCATTAATTACATTGATAGCTTTGGGGAGTTGGTGGTTCTGGGGCCATCGTGCCTACCTCACTCACTTAAAACTATTTTTGCCCCAAGGGGTGGTTGTTCCTGAGGTGCAGGGAGCTTGCTGCCCCCCCTCTTATTGGGACATCCTTCGAGGGAGGTGGAGGTCCCCGGGGCTTATTAAAGTCCAGGGTGGTGGGCCGTGTCAAGCCCCCTCCTCTATGATGCCCCTGGGATCTGGCCCACCCTGGAGCAATACAAAAAAAAAACACAGGGAGACCAAATTAAAAAAAATATATATCTGAAAAAGCTGAGGAAGAATCCTCTGTCTGTAAAAATCAAATGCTTTTTAGCTCTGGCAGGGTCCTTCAGGGACCCCACCACCAGGGCTAATGGGTCAGGGTGACTCTACCCTGGCCCCTTTTATTTTTTTTCATCTTTTTATCTGGGACTCTCAGTCCCAAGATGGCTGCTAACACTTCCTTGCTAAAGTGTCCGGAGCCAATCAGATATCAACACAGGAACAGTTGTATTCATGGAGGATCTGCCTCCCTATATATATATATTTTTTTGGCCTTAAATTTTTCCAAAACTACTGAACAGATTCACACCTAATCACAAAAGGTGTAAGCTGCAGAACAGAATCTAGCTTTGTGCCACATTTGGTGTAATTCCATTCAGTAGTTCGGGCTGTAGGTGTGTCTAAAGGTCCCATGGAAAAATGGATGGGAAAAATGCATTTTGGGATGCCCTATTTTGTCATTCCCTGCTTGACAGATCACCCCAAATCTTTGAATACAGAAGCTGAACTTAACCAATTATAAGTTTTGAAAATGTTGTGAAGATTTGTCAAGCGGTGCCAAAGTTACACGCTAAACAAAAAACGTTCTTTCTATAGAAACTTGAGTCCAGATGTATCCAGCTCCCAGTTTGCATTTCTTAAAGAGTGAATTTTAAGAAATGCTATTTTAGAAATGCAAAATGGGATGCATCAAAAGTGCAAGTAAGTATTTGCGATTTCTTAAAATTCGCAAACACAATTTGGGATTAGCAAATACCGAATCACAAATCATTTGTGATTCGGTATCTGAAAATCGCAAAATGCGAAAACGGAAACCCGGAACAGCCTGATGACATCACAACCAGGAAGTGAGTCAGCCCATGTTGTTTCCAGGAGCCACACCCACAGGAGCAGGCAGGGAGACACAGACCAGCACCAGGAAGCCAGCCTTGTGATCCAGCCAGGACCAAATTGCAACATGGCCACTGATGGGAAGGTGAAGGACAAGGGAGACAGGAAGCGCAAGCTCAAATTCAGTGAGCTGGAATTGGAGGTGCTCACTGAGGAGGTTGTCAGGAACCATGACAAACTCTTTGAGAAGAACTCACTACAGGTCCCTGAAAGTGAGAAAAGGAAACTCTGGTTGGAAATCTGTGCAGTGGGTGTTGCACAGCGCTCTGTGGAGGAAATTCGCAAGAGATGGTATGACCTGCATTCCCGTGCCAAAGAAAGGGTAGCCAACAGGCTAAAGGAGGCAAGGAGCACAGGAGGAGGACCCCCCCCATCCAGACACCATCCACACCAATGGACGACATGGTGGAGTCCAAACTGCTTCCGGAAGCTGTCAGTGGTGTCACTGACATTGACACCTCAGGGGCACCCAGCACCAGCAAAGGTAAGGGCAGTAATGATGCGTATCCCCATATGTGCATGTACAAATGCCCCCTAGAAATAGCTATTCGCTTGACGCAGCGTGATAAGTAGTCCATGTCACATCTTACTTACAGCATAACAATGCCTTATGGGAGTGACAGGCTACAATCCGAAGGTCAATAAACCACATTCAAAACAAGTTAGTGTTAAGCCACAGAGAGAAACAACACACACACGTCACAGTGATACAATGTCAGAGTAGAAAATGTACTATTGTGCTACTTATTCTGATATATACATTAATGACATGCTGCACATTATCGTTGCAGATGTCTCGGGCCCTGCTGCAGCAGAAAGTGGAAATGTGGGGTATATTGAAACACAGCCATAGTCCGACTCCAACACAACTGAGTCTCTCAGTATTGCACCAACCAGACACAGGGCAAGGGTGTTACCTCTCCCAGAGTACAACCTGGACTCAGATGAGATGCCGGATGAACTCCCCATACCACCCCCAGAGGATAGATCCACAGGAACACAGCAGTCCCTGTCCCAGCGTCAGCCAACTCCCCTCAGGAGGGGTCACGATGCAGGCAGACAGTGCACAGAGGAAAGAGAGGGCTCATCAATCTTTGGTGGGCTTGAAGCTTCCATGCTGAAAGTGCAGCACCTGCAAAGCAAACACATGAAGTCAATGCACAGGTAGTTGGTGTCATTCTATTAGAACATGGGAACAATGAACAAGCATTTGGAGTCACTTCATGAGGGACAGCAAACAGCAGCCGAAAACACAAAGGACTTGACCAATGCCATTAGGGACCTATGCACTGAGATTCATCAGGAGCATGTCAGCCACCATAGGCGCCATAACCAATTTATGAGAAGGTTTGATGGGTTCTGCAGATCAATCAATTGGCTTGCTAGCTCAACGGCCATGATGTCACGACGTGTTGTGGACATACAGGTGGAGGTGGCACACTGCAGTCGGGCGTTGCACAGGCTTGGTGCAAATAACCAATGTCCCGGATGCAATGCAGACAGCATGCAGTGCTGCAAACAGCGAACTGGGTGATGGAGATAGTGAGGAGTTCTCTAGCCTCAGCAGTGTTACAGCCCCTGTGATAGATGCTAGGCGTCGCAGTACCAGACATAGGACTGCCAGTGAACCCGCTACAAGAGGTGCCACTGAGGCCACTGAGCACTCAAGTGGAGTGCGTGGACGTAGGAAGTAATGTTATGACCTACAGGGGACTACCTAACATGTACAGTTATACTATGATGCTAATAATGTCACACTGTTATTTGCTTCTGGTAGCCTATGGTTCATGGCTGTGTCGTATTGACACATATGTTACCTGAAGTCAAGGTAATAATGTTGCTAACTGCAGAAAGACAAAATTGCAGTAGTATTGTCATTACTTACATTAGAAATGGTTGCACGTGATGTCAGCACGTCTTTGCCTGCCTTCTGCTCCACTGGTCCTGTCTACTGGGTGATGGGGTGGTAAGGGATGACCATCTTCATCTGAGTCCGGCTCCATTGGTTCAGCTGGTATGCCCCTTCTTGCTGCTATGTTGTGCAACATTGCACATGCGGCCACTATTTTACATGTCGTCTCTGGGCTGTACTGTAGTGCCCCTCCACTCTTATGGATGCACCTGAAGCGGCTCTTAGGAGACCAAAAGTCCGCTCCACCACACTGTGGGTTGCCCTTTGTGCAGCATTGTACCTGCTCTCTGCAGGTGTTGCAGGGTTCGGGTGGGGCATCAGTATTTAGGTGCGCACTGCGTGGGAACTGTCTCCTGGAATGAACAGAGGGTAAAATGAGAACTGTTGGAATCTGACTTCACGATTACTTCAATGCAACATAGCCATCTATTACTTTACCCAGTAGGTATACTTCGCCAAACTCCCCAGCTAGCAGTCTTGTATGAATCCCGCTGTGCCGAAAGCTGTGAGTCATGTGTGCTACCTTGGAATCTGGCCACAAGATCGGTGATGATGTTAGAGGCATTGCTAATCACCTGTATGTTCATGGAATGATGGTTTTTACGGTCCCGATGAACATACTCGGTGGCCGATGGTGGACAGATAGCTACATGTGTTCAATTGATGGCACCTATGACATGAGGGAATCGTGCAATCTGATAAAAATTGATTTTCGTTTGTTGTATTTCCTGTGGGGTGTTGGACAATCTTATGTGCTCTTGTACTTTGCTCAACATGGCATTTAGGAATGATTTGAAGAATCGTGAGAGAGCACTCTGTGAGACCTGCTGCTGCTATGACCACTTGATAGCTCCCTGAGGCTAATAGGTGCAGCAAGCATAATACCTGCACATGGGTGGGTATGCTATTGGTCCTGTGTGTGGTACGCTGCAGTATGGGTTGTAGATCAGCTATCAGGTCAAGTATCATGGCAGAGCTTAACCTGTACTTCTCATAGATTTCCTCCTCGGTCTGGTCAAAAAGGGTTATGTGCACTCTGGAAATGCGCTCCTGTCTTCTCCTCCCTCTCCTCAAACCTGCCAAGATCCTCATCCTCCTCGCCATCACGTAGAGTGTAGCCATTGTGGAATAGGGGCTGGGCACTGAGGGCCTCTTTATATAGGTTGCACCTGGTTACCACCTGATTTCAATTCATGGTAAATTGCATGTGCAAAAGGCCATCCTGCGAATTTTCGCAATTTGCGACTGTTTGATGCATCCCATTGGGACATGGTTTTGCGTGTCGCAATCAGCGTATCGCAAATTGCACCATGATTTTGCCGATCGCTATCTGCGATTCGCTAAGCTGTGTCGTAGTTTGCGTCTCACAAATAGCGATTCGATATTTCATGTTGCTATTTACGATATGCTGATTGCGACACGCAAAACCATGTCATATTCGCAAAAATTCACAATTTTTGCGATTCCGTATTTTCACACTGCGAATGCCTTTCATACATCACAGGGACCATTTTTGCATTCGCAAACAGACGATTTTTGCTCTTTGCACCGTTTGCGAATGCAAAAAAGCTTGATTCATCTGGCCCTTGGTCCTACCTATAACTACTTAGTGGCAACCGCCACTAGGTAATATTTATTTATATTTGTATTAAAGTTTATGGGGGAAGTGTGTTGGAGCTTGATTTGAAATGGAACACTGCCATCTGTGTTCCATGTTCGGGTAGCGGTGCAATTTTTATGTTCAAATTGGGGCAGTTGGCGAAGTGGTTCCTGGCAGCCAGTTTCCTTGTTCACAGCACTGAGCAAACCCTCCTCTTTGTGCATCATGAACTGAAGGAGGTATTGATGGCCTGGTTCTCTAAGGCGTATCTGTGGCATTCAACTCCATTGATCAAATTTTTCACCTCACTTGCCTTATTATGGGCAGAATCACAAACTTGATGATGAACTGGACCCACGTTTCCTTATCAGGATGCTCTCAGACTGTGACTCGCCCTTTGTTTTTTAGACTGTCCCTGGAATGCATTTCTGTCCATTGGCTCAAAATGAAAGAGGAAAAGTCTGAGATCCTTACAGCATGCATATCCATCTGCTCCACTATGAGGAACGCTTGGCCACCTGGAGTGAGTCGTTGTCCCATTCCAGTCAGCATTCTCCAATATTATTGCATTTGAAATATACTTCTTAAAAATATCATATCCAAAATATCACATGTGTGATGTGTATCTTGAAGATATTTGTATTTTCAAGATAATTAATTGTGGAGTTAAGAATAGTAAACCTATAGTTAACTATTGATAGTTTATGTTTTGAGCGATATTTTGAAAGCACGTTTTTTGTCTACACACTTTTCAGTCTTATATGGCATCCCAAAGTTCCTCAATTGCACATTCCATATACGTCGCTGAGGGAAAATGAAAACGGCGAAAGACTTGCATTTACAACCGTTGTAAGCTTTATAATTGGTTTTTCGGACTCTAACTATCTAGAGCTTCAAAACTGTCAACGAACTAGAGTTTAGGCAATTAACAGTCAAGCAGCTCGCCTCATCACGAATTCCCTTTGCTTCAGCTATTCCTTTCTTGAACTGTCTACACTGGCAGCCTGTGTTAAATCACATGTAGTTCAAATCAACTTATATCCTTTACAAAGCCCTTTTGAATCTCCTGGTCATTTTTTAAGGGAACAATCTCACTGTAGCGACTAAATAAAATCCTCATTTTCCAATATGCGAGCCCCTGTTTATGAGCTCTCCCGTTGGTGTTCATCATGTCACTGTTTACGCAAACTCTGTGAAAATTCATACTATCTTCAGCACATTTTAATGATAACACAGTCTTGTGCGGGAGATGTTAAGTTACATGTAGACATATTAAAATATTAAGTAATAAAGGAATCCCCTATGTCAGTAGGCCTGGTTTATGTTTTGCCTCCACTCTCTTATTACTGTGAAGTGCACATGAAGTAAGATATATAGGCCACACATTCCAGCAGAGTTTATAATTCGTGTGAAACAATGCCAAATATTTTGTTGTCAGTGACAAGTCACATTGAATCCTAACGATCAGGCCCTTAGAAAACTCTGAAGCAGATTCCTAATTTATGATGCCTAGTCACCAAACAATAAGCAGGTATTTCCAAAACCAATATGCCTCGTCTTTAATACTGAACACCAAACCTATTGGCTTTGACACTGTATTTATTTTCCCTAGATGGCCGACAAGCATGCACACACATACATGATGGACATCATGTGAAAAAACATTAAAAGATGGTCGACAGCATTCGCAGACACACTCGTATGTTATCAGGTGGGAAAAACTGCATGATTTGTCACCTGCTGTTCACATATCCTGATTCTAGTTTTTATTAAATGGTGCTTGTTTCAATTTCCCATTTTTGTGCATAGTGGTGTTATTGGCACTTCGAATAGATGTTTTGTAATATTCCTTTCACTGTATTGAAAGTGGTGTGAAACTCCCTTGTGAAGGATCTTTATTGAGAAGTTTGAAAAAAGCTAGGGCTGAAGACAGATGGGTGGTAACGTTATTTATTGGCGATCGAAAGAGAGAACCATGAGTGGTTTGTTCATATTTAAGGGAGTATCTACATATTTGTTGACCATGTATCAAATAAGACCACCAAATTCCCCACCCCAATTCATAAAAACCCAGCACACTTGGGTATCCAACGGCCAGTGACAAGATATGAGAAATTCGGCAATTTGAAGCAAACGACATATCAATCCAGCTTTAACAAATAGTCTTATGTGATACAGAGGCCACAGTAGTTGCATGTCAGAATGTCGAAGACAAAAATATCGATCTGCCAAAATGTAGTTTTGAAAATATTGAGTGGCTCTATAGTGGCAGGAATCGAGGTACTAAGATGCTGATGTGACACCTGGACTGAGTTAGACTTGGGCAGATTCAGGTCATCTGCCAAATAGTGGTGAATTTCTCTTTGCTATATGAAGGGGCATATTTATGTAATGAGGTTGCGTCGCTTTTGCACCATACAATCTGGTACAAACCCAAAATGAGATTTATGAAGCCACGCAATGCCACCTTGCATGAGCCTGAGTGGCTTCATAAATCTGGAGTAAAGCAATTCAGCGCAAATCACTGCATTGCATTACCATGCCCTAGGGAGGCATTCCATGGGTGTTGCATAGGTTTTCCCATGCAACATTCATGGATTTCTACACATTCCCAGAGTTACCAGAAGTGGTAACATGCCAAAATGCTACGCCTTCCCAGGTGAAGCGTGACGAGCAGAAACATCTTTATGTCTCCTTGTTTTTTCTCTTTCTATGTGTGCTGAATTCTGCAGCACACACAGAAAGAGAGAAAGAGGAAATGTCTCAGGGGATTGTTTTTGTGCAGGAAGGGATTCCTTCCAGCACAAAAACAATCCTCCTGATAGCAGGCTCCCAAAACTGTGCCAGCGCAGGTAGAAAGGGAAGGAATGAGTTGTTATCTTTTAAATACTACACATTCTTGCCCTTTCCCTGCCATGCAGCGCAGCAAGGTGACTTGTTGCGCTCAGTGACTTGGCCATAAATATGGCCCTAAGTGTGCATGATGGCACTAAATACTACACACAGGACATCCTCCACATTTTAGCGTAGATCTTGCTCTGGCAAACTTTAAATAAGTATCTGAGACATTTAAGAGAGGCTTTATTTAAAAAAACAGAACTATAGAAATGTATTAAAGTGCCCTCTCTGTGCACTTAGGTTAATTAGAGATATTAGACTCAAGGAGGCATGTTATGGAACTCAGCATTAAATGAAAGGTCTGACAAATTTGATAAATTGGCATTGCTCGACTAAGCAATTGAGACTAACCAATAATACAGCCCATACTGACTAACCAGGATACAGATTACAGGTAAATATGCAAACATTATCACCACCTTTCTTCTATTTTCAATTTTACCTTCCTAAGTTCACACCTTTCCTAAATGTTTCACTTTTGTTTGCAATTATAAAGTTTATTTATATGTATTTGCTAGGAATGGCAAAGTCGAAAATGTAAATAAAATAGTGCTCTACCACTATATTGTGAGTGTAACAATATAGGTTGGTATAATTGTCCTATCCTTAGCTCCACATCCACAAGCCCTAAAGAAAAATATGTATACTGCCAAGGTACATGCATATGGAGTTAAGAATAGGAAATTCCTCCTTATTGACAGACACCTTTTTGAGATTGTAGTAATTGCTACTTTAGCCACAACATTTTGGCAGACTGATATTAAGATCTAAAAAACACAGTTTGTAGTAGCACTGCATTCAGAAAGGCCCCACAGGCTCATTTCACTTTCCCTTCCTCAGTGTTCAAGGGGCTATCTCAGGTCCCCGAGCACCGAGTCAGATGGGAGAGGTATCATTGGAAAGGGGAGAATTTCCCCTTTTTAATGGTACCCCTTCCTAGTGGATCATTGGATGGGGATCACCCAGGGAGGTTGATTACCAAGCAGAGATCCACCTACTAGAAACCAGGGAGAGAGGAGCGACCCCTTGAGAAAGGCTTTTGCTCCCCCTGTTTTTTAGGTGACATTTACAGTCTTTCTGCCTTCAATGTGTCAGATGGGAGCAGTAGCCCACTAGAAACCAGGAATTTATTATATATATGTGTATATATATATATATAGATATCCGGGGGTGGGGTAAAAGTGGCACAGTCTTTCTGCCCAGCCCACTAGCCACCAGGAATTTCATTTGTTTAGACATCTAGGGGTGGGAACTGCACAGAATGGGCATTTCAATGTCCCCACCAAAAAATCAGCTCAATCTTTCTGCCTTTCCTGGGGGACAGGTGGGGGCTATAGCTCCTTATCTGTCCCCCCGGGCGGGTGGGGGGGCAAAAAGCCCACTAGGCAACTAGGCACCAGGGATTTTCTTTCATTCATCTAGGGGTGAGGACTGCCAAGAATGGGCATTACATTACCCCCACTCCTAACCCCCAAACAATCAGCACAGTCAACCCCCCCCAGGATGCAGATAGGGGCAATAATCTCCTCCAATCTGCCCCTCGTGGGTGCAGGAAGCCCATTAGGCACTAGGGTTTGGTGCCTGTGATAGAGAAGGGCCAAAAACGTGTATATTGCCCTTTTGGACCCACTTTCTTTCCTCTCAGTTTTTCATTTTATACATTTTCAGGTTGACTCTGCTTTGGGCACCCACACACGTGAGGTATCATTTTATCGGGAGACCGAAGGGAATTCTTGGTGGTAGGAAGTTTTTTAGTGGTAAGAAAATGTTGGGGGCTCAAAGCAAGACACATCTCCCTGGACTCTCCCAAGTATTTTCTAGATGGCCGCAGAGCCTAGGACCAAAAACGCAGGTGGCCCCCTATCTATAACAAAACAACTTGTTTTTCCCAGACGGTACCTGTGTTTTTGTGGTTCCATGCTTGGAGGCCATTTATGGAAACCTACCAAACCAATGCATTTCTGAAAACTAGACACCTGGGGGAGTCCAGGGAGATAGATAATTTGATGTCTCCACGATATGTTTTGGGCCTTTACCTGTCACTGGCACTAGGCCTATCCACACAAATGTCATACTATTTTTATCGGGAGACTAGGGGGAATGCTAGGTGAAGGAAGTTTGTAACTCCCCTCAGAGTCCAAAACTTTGCATCACCGAAATAATTGGATTTTTTTTTTCAGAGACATTTTGAGGTTTGCAAAGGATTCTGGGTGACAAAACCTGGTGAGAGCAGCTCAGGCCAAGTCATCTTGGATTTCTCTAGGCGTCTAGTGTTTAAAAAGGTACAGGTTTGGTATGTTTCCCTCAGTTCTGGCAGAGCTAGAGCCAAAAATCCACATCTAGGCACTTTGCAAGAAATGGGTCAATTTTCAGTGGAAAAATGTGATGTGTCCATGTGGGGTTTTGTGGCGTTGCCAGTTGTGGGTTTATGGGAAGACTTGGGGGAATGCTGGGTAGAAAGATGTTTGTGGCTCCCCTCAGATTCCAGAACTTTGCATCACCGAAATATGAGGAAAATGTATTTTTTTTCAGGAATCTTTTTTATTATCATTTCAATTATATCATAACAGTTTGATTCTATTGTAATATTGAAACAGTGGACAAGTACAGCTGTTATACATTGCACAGACTTGTGAGTCTTTCCAACAATGATTAGTAGATATACAACGATCACAAAGAGGACAATGAGTTATTTATCCTAATTCATACATCGCAGCGTGCAGTCAATGAAATCTATTTAAGCCTGCATATAAGAATTTTACATGTAAAGTAGATGGACCTCTGGGTCGAAACACAGGGCATCAGTCGTCTTATCGCTCCTTTGCCTGTCCGTTTAACTGCACAGGCAATTACGCATTTGTATATAAATGCTAATCCTGGAATAGTAACGAATAAAGAACAGTAACAGTCTTAAACAATGGAGTACCTTATCTTTAAATATGCGATGGTAGTATTGCTGTGTCTACGTGCGTGTGGAATTCCTGCAATGTTGTGGGGGTGCATTTGTGTGCTTTGAGCCGTGTTTGAAATCCTGGTGCTTAGTGTCTTTCTTGTCCCAATTTAATTGTATGGCATTAGGGGGCAATAAATGGTAAACGTGTCAGCAACCCTTTCATGGTGCTCCCAGTGTTCAATAGTCGCTAGACCACCTTAAATGCTAGGCTATCCCAGCCAAGTCGGGATCAGTTTCTGGGGTTTTTAAGAGTGACAACATCCCTCCCCAGCTACCTGAAAGGGGGTGTTTGCGCAGACCAAGTGCATCCTCCCGCCTCAGCGCTACTCCCTCGGCTCCCGCCCAGGTAAAAAATGATTGTTTCCAGGCCGATACAGTTGGCGCCTCGGCAGCCCTCCATCTGCGGGTTATCAGCCTTTTGGCTGTTATAGATCCCAGATCCAAGAATCATGCGATAACTCTGTGACGTAGTCCTCTAGGAAATAAACCCAGCACGCAGGTCTCCCATGTGGGTGGTAGTGTGCACGCTGTGCATGCTGATAAACAAGCGACTACAGCTCCCTAATAGTTGTGCAAGGAAGGGCAGGACCATAGCATGTGTAAGATATCTGCATCTAACTGCTTACAACGGGGACAGGCTGCATCACAGCGAAGGAAGTATCTGTTAATACGAGCTGGCGTCAGGTATGCCCTATGAATAATGTAGAATTGTATGAGTCTAAATCTGGCATTGCGCGGAATAGTGGTGTGGCTGGAGAGGGCAGACCTCCATTGCAGATCCATGAAGGACGTGTCCGACTCTCTCTCCCAGGTAGTACGCAATGTACCATGCTCCTGCATCAGGTGAGTTCGGAGTGCTTCCGTGAACCACCTGATCAGATGTCTGCCCTGTCCCATAATCTGTATATATTATTATAATAATAAATGAGTTGGGGGGCAGTCGTTAGGTCTCCCCACCTGCTCGATAAAGATCGCAATAGTGAATTATACAGCAGAAACTGTCCCACCAGGAGGCCCGCGTCAGCGACCAGGGTGGAAAACATAATCAACTTACCATCACTGTACAGATCGCCCAGTGTGTGCAGATCTGCAGTGTGCCACGCCCGGAGCTCAGCTTCAGACGTGGCCCCAAATAAGGTGGGCCCAATAGCGCCAAGGCCGGGGCAAACAGGACTGTCCCCTTCGTGAGCTGCAGGGACCTGCGATAACAGCGGTGGGCCACCTTGAGGAGGAGCTCCTCCGGGGGCACCAAGAGTGTGAGTGGGTGGAACTGGTGCGTCAATCGCATAAGAGGCCAGGGCCCTGTGGTAGTTGCTGTGTCTGAGAGATATAGTCCAGCCAACCATCTGGACACCCACTGGTGCTGGGAGGCCAAGTAATAATGCTCAAGGTTAGGTGCTTAAAGACCACCCTGCTCTAGAGGCAAATAAAGTTTCTTAAGCGCAACCCTGCAGCGTCCCTTATTCCAGATGAATTTGCATAGTTGAGGTTCCAGTTCCCTAAAGAAACTGACCGGTATGTAGTATGGCAGATTGTAGAAATAGTATAATAGTCGTGGTAACACAATCATCTTCAATAGGGCAATTCTACCTGCTACAGAGAGCGGCAGCATTCGCCAAAAGGACATCTGGGATCTAATAGACGTCACCGCCTTACCAAGATTTTCGTCAAACAAATCCTCTTTTTGGTGATAGATGCGAATGCCTTACTATCGGAATGTATGCAGCAGCCAGGGAACTTCCACACCAGAGAGGTGCAACCTTGGGTTGCAGAGGTTGGGGTCAAAGGGAAAGAGGCATGACTTTGCCCAGTTAACCCGTAATCTGGAGAGCGTGGCAAAGTGTTGCAGTATTGTCCCGACTTCTGAGGGACATGCGTGATATCCCTGAAATACAGTAAGAAGTCATCCGCAAACAATGATATAGTGTGCTGGCGGTCTCCCAGCGCAGCCACGGCCACGTAGCACCGCCACAAGGGGCTCCACAGCAAGGCAAAACAGCAAGGGAGAGAGGGGGCAACCCTGTCTCGTGCCCCTGCACACCTCAACCGGTTCCTAAATACTCCCACCCACCCTGACCCGGACCTTGGGGTCAGTGTATAGCAGCCTAACCAGATGGAGGAAGCGAGGTCCCAGGCCAGACCGCCGCAATATTTTAAAAAATTATGGCCATTTCAATCAATCAACGGCCTTTTCCAGGTCACAGACCAGGCATCCTGCCAACAGCCAGTCCTGTTTCGAATAGTGCATGACCCGGAACAGCCGCCTAATATTATGGGAGATTACGCGTGCAGGCACAAATCCGGTCTGGTCGGCATGCACAAGGTCTGGCACCATGGGCGCCAACCACATCGCCAATGTCTTGGCCAGTACTTTATAATCTGTGTTAAGCATTGCTAATGATCGATAGGAGCCAAGCTCCAGTGGGTCTTTGCCCGCTTTGGGGAGTGACACCAATAGTGCTTCGTTCTGCGATGCCGACAGACATCCCCTCTGCACTGACTCCTCATATCTGCAGAGATGATGAGGCGCAAGAATAGAGAATAAGGTCTTATAAAAATCGTCTGGAAGACCATCTGGGCCAGGAGTTTTACCTGCAGATAGATCACGTATACTAGCCTGGATTTCGGAGAGCTCTGAAGGTTCCTCCAGTGTGTCCAGCTGGGCCTCTGTCAGATGGGGCAGTGTAATTGATGAGAGGAATTCTGCACAGGTCTGCCGAATCGGTGAGACAGCAGAGCCATAGAGGGCCCTATAGTGCTGTGTAAATGCAGAGTGTATCTCTGAGGGTGTATGGAGCACGGTTCCAGATGCCGAGCGAATCTCCACAATCGGGCCATGGTCTCGTTCGGGTCTAGTCAGACAGGCTAAGAGTTTGCCCGACTTGTCAGCAGAGGTATGGGTGCATGCCGAATGGGCGGCATAATTTAAACAGCGTAACTGCTCTAAAAGAGATAGATGCTCAGCCCGAGCTGATGACAGGCGTGCCATCCCCATAGGACTTCGGGTAATTTCCTGTTCAGGCCGCAGTAAGGTCTGCTCTACCCGAGTGAGCTCACCCTCCACAAAGCGTTGCAGACTCCACTGCGTTCCCAAACAGTGACCTCTAATAAAGATCTTGAAGGCATCCATTCCACCAGACCGGAAGATGCAGCACCCCTGTTATGTGTGAAGTATTCAGGAATTGCCCCACCCAATGATGCTTTAAATGCCGCATCTTCCAGAAGCTCGGGTCTGAGCCTCCAGACAGGGATAGCAGGGGGAGAGGTATCCCAGCCTAGCTGTACAAGTTTTGGATTGTGATCTGAGTGTGTGCGGCCTAAATATTCAGTATCCAGTACTGCAGAATATAAATTATGCGTGCACAGTATTCTGTCGAGGCGCACATGCAGGGAATGAGGGGCGGAGCAATATGAGTAGATTCTGTCAGTGGGGTGGCGGTGACGCCATATGTCTAGGAGGTGCCAGTCTTGAGCCCAAGTGTAGTAACGCACGTGCGGCAGTCATGGTGGGTGCCGTAGGCAATGGAGGAAAGGAAAGTAGAAAAATGTGATGTATCTACGTTGCATTTTGGGGCATTTTCCTGTCGCGGACACTAGGCCTACCCAACTAACTGAGGTACCATTTTTATTGGGCGACTTGGGTGAATGCTGGGTAGAAGGATGTTTGTGGCTCCCCTCAGATTACAGAACTTTGCATCACCATTATGTGGATTCTGGGAACAGAACCTGGTGAGACCCCCATAAGTCACCACATCCTGGATTCCCCTAGGTGCCTAGTTTTAAAAAATGTATAGTTTTGTTAGGTTTCCCTAGGTGTTGGCTGAACTAGAGCCCAAAATTCACAGCTAAGCACTTTGCAAAAAGCATGTGTTCAGTGGAAAAACTTGATTTGTAAAAGTTGCATTTTGGGGGCATTTTCTTTTGCGGGCACTAGGCCTACGCACACAAATGAGCTACCATTTTAATTGGGAGACTTAGGAAAACACAGATTAGTAGAAATTAGTGTCTTAACCAATTGTCTTTCTCTGTATTTGCACTTTCCCAATCAAGACAGTGTGCAAAAAAGAAGCAATTTTGAGAAATGCCCTGTAATTCGCATG
This sequence comes from Pleurodeles waltl, assembly GCF_031143425.1. NCBI lineage: Eukaryota > Metazoa > Chordata > Amphibia > Caudata > Salamandridae > Pleurodeles > Pleurodeles waltl. Next base: position 630,536,748 of record NC_090439.1, read on the forward strand.
CTAGTATGTCTATCCTCAAATCCAGATATGTGCAAAAAAACACTATTTCTAAACTCCATATTATGAACTCTTTTTGGAAATACCTAGGTTTCTTTGAAACCTATTTTTCGATCTTCATATTTTACCAAATGAATTGCTGTATACCCTGTACACAATGAACACTCATTGCAAGGTGCAGCTCATTTTTTGACACAGGGTACCTTGGGTTCTTGGTGAACCGACAAGCCCTATATATTTCCGCAGACAAAGGGTTACAGCGGACATAATGGAATATACCTTTGGAAAATTAGCCAGAAATTGAAAAAGTTACAGATAAAAACATAGTCAGAAATGGATGTTTTTCTTCTACTAAATTTCAATATTTTCTTTATTTCAACTGTTGCAAATGACCTCTTGCTGAATTCAGAACTTTGTCTACTTTTCAGAAATGTATAGCTTTCTAGGGATCCACCATTGGTTTACACCCATCCACAAACCCAGCGTACCTTTAGAATCCCAGGATGTTGGGAAAAAAGGATGCAGATTTGGCCTGGATAGCTTATTTGGACAAAAAGGTATGGGGGAGCCTAAATGCAAACTATCCCAGATAGCCAAAAAAAAGGCTTAGTACGCGGGGGTGTTGGAGGCAAAGCAGAGAAAGGGTTAAAGCTCTTCAGAGGAACTCAACCTGGGTAAGTACTGCTGATTTCAAATGCTGCAGTACAGTTCAAATGTTAAAATACCTAGATACCACTTCTTGTAAGGAAGCAACTCACTGTCACACACTACTGCTGACCCCAGAAACCTAAAACACAGACTATGATATTGCTCAAAGAAAGCAGCACACACTTTCCAGAAATGTTTTCTTTAGTAACGACCCAGAGAATCATGGTGGATTTACCCCTATTGGATATTTATTTCCATATTCAGTCTTCATTTGAATCTTCCTTCTATCCTTCAAGGAGGAACTTCAGTCATTCCTAATCTGCACTAACTTCCCTTATCTGAAATACTCTGTTTCCCCCACAGATATTCAACATGGGAAACGTGATTTGTGTTATCAGATTTGTTTTGGAACTGTCCCTCTGTGTTTTTCCGCGGGCAGTAGAACGCACGTCCTTCATTCTTTGGAAAGTGCTTGTCTGCTTCAAAGATCTTAGGTAGTGCTATTGAAATACCACCATATAGGTAAAACAAAGAACACATGATATAATGAACCACCGAATAACAGGTGGGTCTTATTGACTTGAATGCTTAATGTGCATCTCTTTCTTAAGATTCCAAAGGCTAAAGGGTCAAAAATAAATGTTATACTTTTTTGAGATGTAAGCGTACTTCCATATCCCTTTTTTGAGCTTGTTCAATGCATTATAATAAAAAAATATTTCTTGACATGTGCTGTGGTGAGAAACGACACACATCACCGCTTGAAAGCATTGTTATTTACATGTACTGCACCGGGGTAATGAAGACAATTGGTGAGTGTGCATGTCATCATCTGTCACTGTATACAGAGCTGTCTAGTTGTTCCTGCAGTGGCAGGTTAGAGGTTTGAGTCCGGAGAATAATTTGATAGATCAGTGTTCGTCACTGTTGAAGCAACTGGAGAAAGAGGCGGTATGACAATTACGTGTAAGAAGAAACCTTGGACTGTAACGTGACAGCAAGCTAACAAAACAATTTGAAACCCTTAATTTTATGTCAAGACCGGAGGCTCCTATTATGCCTTTCTTTTCTTACTTTAATAAACAGCAGCAGTCAAGAAACGTACTACAATTCCCAGAAGGCACGAGAACAAGAGCCAGCATACACCAATCACAATGCATACAAGGGTATTATGACATCACTTGACTGCGAACAGCCCTCTTTTCTTGCTGCTCCCAGTCAAGTTAAGTACCCTCTGTTTATATATTCACTTCATATCGTTATTTATTCTTTATTTATGGTTACGTGTTCTAATATTCTCATAATCTTTTGTATTTTGCCTTAACGCGCTGTTCACAGCTCTTTTCCCCCAGTTGGCAAGTTGCTGCATGTTTACTCCACACGCGGGGCCTCCTGCGCTTTGTTCCAAGCTGCTCAACGTTTCCTCACACGGCAGTTACTCTCACCGTGTCTGAGGAAACACTGGGTTTGTTTTGCTCCGGCGCTTATGCACGCTCGCTTCCCAACTGCACACTCTCATTTTACCCGGCATTATATTATTATTTTCTGGCTACCTCCTCTTCCGCTCGCTTCCCGACTGCACACTTTCATTTTACCCAGCATATTATTATTTTACTGCCTCCCTCCTTTCCGCTCCACTGCCGTCTGTCACATTCAGCTTCCTGCTCCCTCAGGCGACGCCCATAGGCGGGGCTTTGGCTGTTCTGGCACTGCAATTATTTTAACCCCTTCCTAACCTGGTTTTTACCCTTTGCTATGGAGACAGATAATTCTCCTTTGCAACATGATACCGCTGAAGATATCAGGCAAGAGCTCACTGCATTGATTAAATCCTCTGTTCAGCAGTTCATTAACCTCTTCCATTCAAAAGTTTTCCAAAAATCTGGAGTCATCGTTTTCTGACATGATTTCTAGGTCTATGTCGGCCCAGGCTGACGGGGAATGCAGTCAGTGCCTTTCTTCCAATAAAAATCCCCCCAAAATAGGAAAATTGGCGCAAAAGCAAAGTGAGGTTTCCTCACATGTGACAGAGGACGTGGTTCCTCACAATGCTCTCACCAAGGAGTATAAAAATGTGGACAACGGGAAACCAAGTTTAAAACATAAAACTAAATAAAAAAATATTATTTCCCCTTTGATTATTTCGTCCATCCCTTCACACAGACGATGACATTACTGATTTGGACTCTGATTCCAATATTTCTGACATTGAAGACAATAGTTCTTTTTCTCCCCCTCCTTTAAAGAAACCCAGTTTATCCTCCCTGAATGTTTCGAAATCTATTCCCCTTCTAGACCCTGAAGGTTTCCCGATGTTTGACCCTTTCCACATCCTTCATCCCAATTCCACTGAGTGGGTCCCTGCTGACCATGTAGCGCAATATGTTTTCGCCAAAATTAACTGTCCTTTGGACAAACAAACCAGGGATAAATTAAATTCGGAATGTCCTCGCCCCTCTCTCTCTCCCGTAAAATCTCTGTTACCCCCTCTATTGATCAACCTCTGCTGACACTTTTTACAAAATTGGGCAAGGATCCACGCAAAGGAGTGGATAAGGCGTGGTCTTCTCGTCAAGACAAATTGCTTGAAGTTCTTGGTCCTCTCACTCGCATTTTTGACCTCGCCGAGGCGGCCAGAATTGATGGTTCCTTCATCGAGCCAGAAGAACTTACCCTATGGGTCCAGCGCACCTTTTGTCTTCTGGGGAATGCTAATTCTGCGCTCACTCATGAGAGACAAAAAGGTTTACTTTTGAAGCTTGATCCTAAATTGGTCAACTTGGCTACTGTCCAGCCTAACACACAAACTGATGGTGTACTGTTTGGGGAATCTTTTATTAAAGACTTAAGCAAGTATGTGTCAACTTTTACATCATTGGACAAGGCTCAGCAATCGCTGAAAAATATGTTTTCCCACCGTGTTTTTGCAAGGGCTGGCAGAGGAAGGAACTACTTTGTCGGCCGTTCATACCACAACCAAGGTTCCCGAGGATACCACAACGCGTCCTACTAGGAGTATAGGCCACAATTCTATCCTCAGAGAAGCAGAGGTTTCCGCTCCGAGGCTTCAGAAATTCAAGAACCTCTTCGCAACCAAGTAAGTCTTTCTTTTCCTTCCATACCTATAGGAGGGCATCGCTGTTTTTTCCTGTCAAAATGGTCGGAAGTCACTGCAGATCCTTGGATTCTCAACACTGTCCACGGCTACTCCATAGAACTCTATTCAATTTCTGTTCAAACACAGCAACCCCTCTTCCACGTTTTTCCACAGACATGGTACTCCTTATTTCTGCAGAAGTGCAATCCCTCTTGCAAAAACAAGCCATCGCTCCTGCCCATCCCAATCCATCAGGTCTTACCAGCTCCATTTTCTTGGTTCAGAAGAAAAGCAAAAAGATGCGCCCTGTAATAAATCTCAAGGGTTTCAATCACTTTGTAGTCTATCGTCATTTCAAGATCGAAACCATACTCCATCTCAGAGATACGCTCCTCCAACAAGATTGGATGGTTCGCTTGGATCTTCAAGATGCATATCTAGCTGTCCCAATCCACCCTCATTTCAGAAAGTTTCTCCAATTTCATTGGTCAAACCAGTATTTTAATTTTACCTCTCCACCCTTCGGTCTATCATCGGCTCCATGATGTTTCACCAAACTCATGAAACCGGTAGTAGCTTTTCTTAGGGCTCAAGGAGTAAGACTCATCATTTATCTCGACGACATTTTAATATTGAGCCAATCTCCACAATCTCTCTTGTCTCATCTATCCCTCACATGTTCCCTTCTGTCAAATCTAGGGTTCATCATCAACAGGGACAAATCCATTATCGTCCCATCTCAAACCATAGAATACTTAAGTTTCCAAATAAATGCAATTTCAGCCACTCTTATGCTTCCTTCTGCGAAGATCAAGTCCATAAAGGGAGAAATTCTGCAAATTCTACGCAGTTCTCAGATTTCTATCAGAACTTTAGCGAGAATTGTGGATCTCCTCTCCTCATCTATTAAAGCGATATTCCCAGGTCCCCTCCATTACAGAGCGCTTCAGAGATAAAAAAATCGTCATTTAAGGAAAGGCCTCTCATATTCAGACAACATCCCTCTAGATGTTGACTCACGCACAGAACTTCAATGGTGGATAGACCATTTAGACACTTGTGACAGAAGGACTATCTTTGCATCAGCCCCAGATCTAGTATTAGAATCAGATGCAAACAAAGAAAATGGGGTGCAAGGATAGGGGAAAGAATGGCGCTCAGGGTACTGATAGGCCAATTAAATCATAAGGGGTAGCCTACACAAGGGAAAACACCCATCCCTCAGGGTTCAAGATAAACCCAACAATGATTTTCACAGAGTGAGGCCCCCTTACCAGAACAATTTTTGCTTCTACAAAATATAAATGTCAAGAATTCAAGTGAGTACAGTTCAGATCAAATAAGTCAAAATCCAAGTGAGTGAATTCAAAGGAATACAAACAAGAAATTTCCCATCAATCAATTTAAAGTCCAATCCAGTTCAGAAATTTAATAGGTCGCAATATCAAAATGTGCTACAGCAACATCCATGAAGATACACTCCGAGCCAACACGTGTTTCGTCATGGGGAATTCTTCTAATCCCCAGCGACTTCTTCAGGGCTCTTGTGAGTTTCCGGTTTTAAAGATTATTGAAAGTCTCTCCAACAGGTGAGTACTGTTTCAAAAGTAAACGCTCGATAAGCAACATATGTAAAATCCAAGTTTATGTATGTCTTCAGTAAAATTGAAGAGGCCGTTTCATTCTAGGCTATCAACAATGCACGTAGTAACGCCCAAGCATTCCAAGACGCTGTGATGCGAGTACGAATCAGATGCAAGCCGGTCCGGCTGGGGGACCCGATGTGGACCAATCGCGACTGGAGGCACATGGTCGTTAGAGGAGTCCAAACTGCATATCAACTGTTTAGAGATGCTTGCCGGCTCCTTTGCAATCAGAAGCCTTGCAAAAAACAGTGTTCGCTGTGCCATCCTGCTCAGAATGGACAACATTTCTGCGGTTTGTTATATAAATCATCTCAGGGGCACAAAATCCAAACCCTTGGCAGAATTAGTCAAGAGCTTTTGGGAATTTTGCCTTTCAAACCACTTTTCGGTTCATGTAGAGTACCTTCCAGGATCTCTCAATTCGGTGGCAGATGGGCCTTCTCGCCCCCTTCGCAATTCAAGTGATTGGAAACTTCACGCTTCAATTTTTCAAGACATTCAGACCAAATGGGGCCCTCTAGTTATCGACCTTTTTACATCATGCCTCAATACTCAGCTTCCCCAATTTTACAGTTGCCGTCCAGATCCATTGGCCTTAGCATCCGATGCCTTCTTACAGGACTGGTCTCTTTCCCTCAATTATGCATTTCCCCCTTTCCTTATGATCAGCAGAGTACTTGCCCAACTCAGACGACAACAAGCTTCTTTAGTACTCATAACTCCCTTTTGGCAATCCCAAACCTGGTTCCCAACTCTATTTTGAACTGTCAATAGACTTCCCTGTCCTGATTCTTTCCTTCCCGTATCTTTTGCTAGACCCTCTCGTCGTCCTCATCCCCTCATTCTTACTAACAGCTTACTAACTCTATCTGCATGGAAAATCTCGGGCAGTCCCAATCTCTCCCTTGCATTTCGACAGAAGCTTCACAATACATCTCACCGTCTTGGGCCCCAGGCACAAAGAAAGCTTACAAAGCAGCCTGGTCTATTTGGCACAGCTGGTGTTTGGGAAAACACATTGATCCCTTTTCAGCGGATGTGATTTATATTGTTAATTTTTAGCGGCTGAAGCCAGCAAAGGTAAGGCTTTTCGTACCATCAACTAATACAGATCAGCTATTTCTTCCAATCATTCTTTTGTTAATGGGAAACCAGTTGGAGAACATCCTCTATTTTGCCGTTTACTCAAGGGAGTAAAGTTTTCTAATCCTCCAATGCCTAAGTATAGTCAGCTATGGGATGTTAACATTGTCTTGAAATTCCTATTGTCATGGCCTGATAATATCATGCTTTCTTTAAAAATGTTATCTGCAAAATTGACAATGTTAATGTGCCTTGTTTCTATGAAACGTCTCTCAGATGTTAAAGTACTGGATATTTCCAACTGTCAATTTACACCATCTGAAGTTTTGTTTACTGTGGTTCGTCGAACCAAAACAAATTTATCCTCAGTTTTCTATCCATACTTTCCTGATCATCCAAAACTATGTGTTGGACAATGTTTAAAAGTGTATGAACTAAAGACTGCAGATTTAAGAACACCTTCCCATTCCCAACTACTAATTTCATTTAGGAAACCCCACAATCCGGTTTCGGCCGCTTCTCTGGCTCGGTGGGTCAAATGGCTTATGTCTTTGGCGGGTATAGATACTTCCATGTTTGGAGCTCACTCTTCCAGAGGGGCTATGGCTTCCAAAGCTTTCTGGGCAGGCTCCCGTTTAGAGGATATTCTTAAATCTGCAGACTGGTCTAACGACAATATATTTAAAGTTTTTTATTGTAAACCTGTTGATAATGTCTCATTGAATGTAATTAATATGCTTTAAACTCGCATAATAGGAGCCTCCGGTCTTGACATAAAATGTAGATTTTCCTAATCCCAGGACGGAAAGTCTTAATTTTATTAAAGACACGGAGGTGAGTATTATCCCTCCACTTTCTTAACTTTGTTAATTTTCCCCCCCGCTTTTAGCACCATTGGCCATCACTCAACCTTCCACTTAAGACATCGTCTTCGTCATGGATTTCCACTCTTCAATCTTCTACGGCACCGTTCAAAGCTGGCTTTCCCGCTGAAGTTATTTGCCAGGATCCTTCTTGGTTGTCTGGGATTTTGAACTTTTGTTCTGATTTGTTATCTTTCCTCATGGCAATTCTTATTTTATTTGCTATTTTTCCATTGTTTAATTCTAACTGACTTCTCTCACAAGAAAAGAGGGCTGTTCACAGTCAAGTGATTTCATAATACCCTTGTATGCATTGTGATTGGTGTATACTGTTCTGACTGCGTTTTTATTCCCATTGGCTCTTGTTCTCATGCCTTCTGGGAATTGTAGTACGTTTCTTGACTGCTGCTGTTTATTAAAGTAGGAAAAGAAACGCATAATACTCACCTCCGTGTCTTTAATAAAATTAAGACTTTCCGTCATGGGATTAGGAAAATCTACATTTAACTGCAATTGTCAAAGCAAGGCATTGCATGTCCTTATACCCTTACCGCAACCAACTACAAGTTGCAGCCTCATCCTTCGGAGCGTGACCAACCTTGCTTCTCCAATAGGTCAGGTTGCTGAGGGACTGCCAGATTACCCCTGTGCTTATACATTCAGTGATTAATGACGCATTTCCATAGCTGATATACTATATGCATAAAAGATTTGTCAATCCATGCTTATTTTTGTGTAGCTCTTTTTCACGAAAGCTATCGTCTGGCTCCCCGGATAATGGCGTGCATGTAAGGTGCTGATTGGAGCTAACTTGCAAACAAGCAGTAGCGCTTAGTTTGGGTGTGGGTAGGAAAAATGAGGATGTGCTAAGCAGGATGCACTCCCTTTGGAAATTCATTTACTTGGTGCCCACCCTTGGTTCATCAAGTCCAGTAACATAAAAGAAGCATATTCTACTTGCTGGTGCCAAACTAATCCCTTTAGCTACTAATAATGTGTGATACTTAGGGGACTAAAATGAACTGCCTCACTGGCTACATTAAGATAATCAGTGTGGACAAATTCAGATAATGGCACCATGGCCATTCAGATAGCTGAATCACACAAAAAGTGATAACACACTGATTGCTACACTTACATCTGGATATAAAATTCCTGGTTCACTACTGAATGAGGCACTACGTTTTGTATGGGCGAGCACAAAGTGCTCCGTCCATTCTGTAATCTCTCTTTGGGCTTGAAACCACGTCCATGCCACATCAGTCACTTACATTGGTTCATGGACTTGCCTTTTAAAATCCACTTGCTTTCATTTGTGAAAGGCATGCATACGTCATGCCTTTTCCGGTGTTTAGCCCACCTACACAGCATAGGTAAAGTACCAAAAACATACGAGGCTTGATGTTTTCAGCCTGGAGTCTGGACTACTTTAGCTGTTTATTTTCCACGCAGCGCGATTGCGCTGCATTTTACATAGTGCGATCGCGCTGCATTTTTTTTTTTTCGTTGCGAAGCTAATAGCTCTAACTCGAATAAATGCGAGACCCGTTGCATTGAAAATGCTTGTATAATTAAGCTAACACCTTGCCTAAGACCAGAAACACTGCTGCTCAACCAGGCAACCTGTGAGAGGGTCCCACTTCACTTCATCTCGTGATGCATGTATCAATGTAGGGATACCAAGAGATGGTTTGTGTGTCCCTCCCCCACTCCCACCCCTCATAAATGAAACAATTAAACAATTGTTCATGATCCAATATCTTTTTGGTACATTTTGGCATTATCTCAATCTGGGAGACAAGTATGTGGCAGGAACCATACTATGAATGTTGAGTTTGGGCACCTACTACACTCTTTCTCAACCACTCGGTTTGGTAACATCAACAGTGGTTTCATGTAATACATCACCAAGTTACTTCAATGAAAGAGTTTATAAGTTCCAAGTTCCCTTTCACTCATTCTGATTCATTCGAATGCAAGCCCATTGAGGGTTGTGGAAAAGACAGTAGTTCAGGAGACCCTGGTTTAATCTACTCTTTAGTCACTATAGTTAGCCAAATGTTGGTATCCCAAGCCTGCTGGGCTCTGTGGGTCCTCTCTTTCCCTGTGCAGCCTGTTCCCAAGAATGGCCATCACTTTGTAGTTTAGGCTTACCTTCCCATTCCAATTAATTTGGACACAGGGCTAAAAAACATCTGTGCAGGTGTGACAATAAGTGGCTTCTTCTGCTTATTCTACTCAGACCGAAAATGCCATTGAAAATTCTAACACACACAAACACACAGTCATATTCCTGGAAGCATTAAAAACATCACATGCCAGCACTAGAACTCGCACAGAGACTCAGTCCAGGCATACTAAATAGAGCAACATCAGCAAACCAATTGACCATTGCCCTAATGTAAGCATACACATATCTGAGGGCCAGTCTTCAGACAAAAGTCCTGATTTAGAGTTAGGCAGAGGGGTTACACCATCATCGTATTACAAGTTCCATAGGCTGTAATGGACTTGTAATATGGTGGACGGGATATCCATCCCGTTTGTGGTGGAATAATTCCCTCTGCCAAACTCTAAATCACGGCCAAAATCATGTACCTGCTTCTTGCAAGAAGGTTGAGACAACAGAAAAAATAAAAACGCAAGTGCCAACATATTTACTGCTGCTGATAATAACAAGCACTGACAATGCCACAAGATCTGGCTTTAATGTATTGCACCCTACAGCCTCACAAGCACACTGTTCACCCAGCACTTACACGGAAGAGACTTTTATCTTTGGTGTACAGGGAATGGGAACAAGAATCAAGAAAGAATGTCTGCTATTGTTGGACAGAGCATGCATTCAACCAAGTGTACATGATGAGAGGAAGGAATCACGTGAGAGGGCATGCAGATGTGTGCTGAGGCAAATTAAGTAACTAACATGGAAGCTGCATTTTGCACAATCTAAAGATGACATGAGATATTTAAGGGAGCTAAACAAGAATATAGTCTGATAATCCAGACAAGGTGAGGTAGCTTAGAATAATTTTCTTTAAGCTCTTCAAAAGGAAGTAACATGTAGCAGGAATGTTGTTGATAGGTCTGACGCTAGGATAACTGTTGATATTGACATCAATACTTTAGGCCATGGCAGAAGGGGCTGGAAGTGGACCAAGAGCCAGTGAAAACTAAGTGGAGGTTGAGGTTAAAGGGCGAACTCCTAGAACCAATACCTCAATTTTTTCAGTATGCAAATTCAAAAGGTATAGGCCAATAAGCATGCAACTGAAGCATGACATTCCCGAGATTTAAGGGAAAGTAACAAACACTTTGGTATACCAGTGAATAGCCCCTTCCTATGGTGTTGATCAAGGGGAGATTTTCCTTATCTAATTGTCACAGAGTTACCAATGTTAAACCCTTTCCGTGAGAGAACGGGGCTGATTGCAGAGGCCCCCTAACTTTTGGCCCCCATTTTCCACTTTTTGCTGGTATTTTCCTGACTCTGATGGTGCCTTGGGTACTGCTAACCAGACCCAGGGCCTGTGCTCTGCGTAGAATCAGTATGCAAATTAGGCTAATTATAATTAAAAAAAGTCAACCTACCTATAAGTCCCTAGTATATGGTAGGGCATGTAGGTTTAGGGACCCCAGCATAGGTAGTGCACCCATATGTACACTGCAGAGGTGTCCAGTGTCATTTTAAAGGCAGGCCTGCCTTGCTGGCTGCTTTTAAATTAAAGTTATATACAAATTTGACTTTGGAATTAAAAGTAGTTCCAAAGTCTTAAACTACCTTATTTTTACATACAAGTCACCACTAAGGTGTGCCCTATGTGCCCCTAGGGCTGGATGCCATGTAACTATAAGCAGGGACCTTATAAAATAGCTTTATAAGCCCTGGTGAGGTAAAACTGCCAAATTTGCTTTTCCCTCATTGTAGTGAATGGCCTCCATAGGCTAGAATGGGGGAGACTTTATGTTAATTTTTAAAGTCCCCTTAAGTGACAGATACCAGATGTTTGGTATCAAATTAATTGTTATAATAAATCCCACAACTTCCAGTTGTTGGATTTCATATAACTTGTTCAGGTAAAGAGTTTTAAACTTTACCTGAAAAGTTGCGAACTTCAGCCCTGCAGTGTTTTTGCTGCTGTTCTCTGATTGGCTGGCCTCTGGCAGCCTGGCCAGGCTGCCTTGATGAGGTGTGAAGTGGCCTGGCTCCACACAAAGAGATGTGCCTAGGGGAGGAGATATCTCCTTCAGCAGTTGATGAAGCAGTAAGGGGGTAGGGCTGCCAAACTGGTCTTCAAAGGAAGAGAAGGACATTTGGAGCAACCCAGCAACACCCTCACATCCTCCAAACCCAGACAATTAGGTGCCCCCTTGATTACATTAGGAGAGGGCAGGAGAGGGGTGTGTTTAGGAGTTTTAGCCACATCAGTGGGTGGGCTCAGCCAGATGTAACCTCCAAATATCACTTTCAGCCATGATGGATTTTTGAGGAATGTTGCTCCCTGGGATTGATTTTTGCCACACTTCCCAGGAAGTGGTCATCACAGGGGGAAGACCCTGCACCTGATTGGAGAACCAGGACAGCCCTGTTTTTCACCCAGGAGCAAGGATAAAACTGGCAGTCCTGCACCCACACCTCAGTTCCCTACCAGATCCATACCAGGAAGAACTACAGAAGAAGAAGGACTGCCCTGCTGGACCCCTGGTGAACAGGTGAAAATTGCTAACCAGAGTCCCCTGCACCAACTCCTGAAGAAACCAACCAGCTGACCACTGTTCAGTGGCCAAAAAGGAGTTTGTGCCAGGTGCATTCTGGTAGTTGTAGTCCGCACCCTCAAGGAGCATCTCAGAGCTTCTGGAACCTTGAGGTGAGCTGTGGACCTCAAAAGAACCTTAAAAGATCATCTGGAAGGAGATCCAGAAGTTTGGAGAACTTTGGAGAGCTTTTGGAAAAAAAGCTCCATAGAGGGACCCACCCGCAGCTGCAACTCTAGCCGGCTTGCCTCAACCGTGACCCGCCCTGACTTGCAGGTTCATCCCGGTGAAGAAAATCTCCAAAAAGGAGACTAAGGGCCTGATTACGACCCTGGCGGTAAAAACCGCCTGGGCCGTGGTCCGCGGGAGCACCGCCAACAGGCTGGCGGTGCTCCTTTGGGCATTCTGACCGCGGCCGTCCAGCCGCGGCCAGAAACGGAAAGTCGGCGGTGTACCGCCGGCTTTCCGCTGCCCAGGGGAATCCTCCATGGCGGCGCAGCTTGCTGCGCCGCCATGGGGATTCCGACCCCCATACCGCCATCCTGTTCCTGGCGGTTTCGGCCACCAGGAACAGGATGGCGGTATGGGGTGTCGTGGGGTCCCTGGGGGGCCCCTGCAGTGCCCATGCCAATGGCATGAACACTGCAGGGGCCCCCGTAAGAGGGCTCCACTTCGAATTTCAGTGTCTGCTTAGCAGACACTGAAATTCGCGACGGGTGCTACTGCACCCGTCGCACCCCTTCCACTCCGCCGGCTCCATTCGGAGCCGGCTTCCTCGTGGAAGGGTGTCGCCCGCCAGCCCAGTGGGGAAACCCAGAATGACCGCCGCCCGCCAAGCTTGGAATCACCCCCTAATTCTGAATGTAGGAAGTTGACCGGGACCTCCCAGCCAGCGTATCTGAGGAGGGCTCCAAGGATGTCGGATGAAGATGCAGGTTTGCCCCGATCAAAGGATTTTCACCTCGAAAAAATGACTAAGTCCGAAAGTAAAAATCTCCACCGAGGGCTCCCAGGACACGTATCCGAAGAAGAGTTCCAGGAGGTCAGATTGGACTGGCAGGTTCATCCCACTGAAAAAAATCTTCAGAAAAACAACTAAGTCCTAAGGTAAACTTTTGACCGAGGCCTCCCACGGGCTGTAGCCGAGCCGGGCTCCATCACCGTCGGCCTTGAACTTTGACTTTGCCCCGGTCAAGGTGCGACCAGATGACCAGATTGCCACTTTTTGTTTCTATGCGCTAGAAAGCAATAATTCTTTAAAAATGCATATCTCCGTTTCCCCTTATCTGATTGTATTCGTTTTGGTGTCATTTTAAAGATAAAAATATAATCTATTTTTATAAATTGATTTTGGATTTTTAAACTGTTTCCTGTGTTTTATATAATTACTGTTTTGTGATATTTGAATGCTTTACACTCTGTCTCCTAAGTTAGGCCTTGTTGCTCGTTGCCAAGCTACCAAGGGTTGAGCTAGGTTTAATTTACTGAGACCTAACTGGACCTAAGTGGAGGTTAGTGGCCTATTGCTAAGCGTAGGTACTTATCTGCCCTTACCAATAACCCATTTTCCAACACTTTTCTCTTATGTTTCTCGGAAAGTTCACATTGCAAACCTGCTTCTGAGTGTTTGCAATGTAAAACGTGACTCTCATGGTATTGAGGAAGATAAGTCCAACAATGAATAATGGAAGTGTTGCAGGCTGGAAATTCAAAAATAAGCAAAACACAAAAATAATACCCAGTGAATCAATGTTCAACCAATGGGTCTTATTTGAAAGGATCAGTACTTTCTTGGGCAAACAACTGAATACTATTCTCAAAATGACAAATATCTACAAAGTACAAACTACAACCCCTCTCTTAGTGCCTCTTGCTCACTTTCTGATCACCAAGAGAAGGCAGCCTTGCCAGCTTTCCTTAAGTCTCCCTTCGTCTCTCCAGCTGTTCACACTAATCACTACATCACCATATCGGACTTACTTTCCTGCAACCCATCTATGGCCGACAGGCAAACCTCGCCTTGCAAGCAGCAGGTCAGGCCCTCAGAAGATGGCTTGAAGCACAAGAGCCAGCTGCTCAGGGCCAAGTCAAACCCAGCACCAAGGAGCAAGGAAAAATAGAAGGTGCACCGAGCAGGTAGTATCAAGCACCCCTCTTGACTCCCTCTTGACTCCATCTCCTTAAGTTCTTTCCTGTACTGAGGGGGCCGATTCCACCCATTGTTGTCCCTCCTGTCGCTTTTGTTTCCTGACTTTTTGGGGCAGTGGCATGAAAGACTGGGTGAGGCTGGAGGGATGCCATACGCGTTCGCAATGTTGGTAGCGCAGTGCCTGGAGACAGTCTCCCTAAGAGCAGGTGTGGCTTGTGTTCTGTGGAACTGCCTATGTTCTGAGGCTGAGGGTGGGAATTGACTGGGGCTCAAAACTGAAATAGCTGAGGACCATGGCCAATGTACCTGTAGGCAAGGTAGGAAATATTCAATGAACCACCTATTAATGGGCTGTGTATTTTCCCTCGAGGAAAGGAAGAAGATCCCCCAGCCTGTTTTTTCAAAGTATGTGATACAGTCAAGAGAAATGGGTTTAAATTTTATATGTGGCCTCAGATTTCAGGATGTAGCCATTGCCATTGGTCAATACCTGTGTAAAATGCTAGGATCTCATCCTCTTGATGTTTTCAGGATCTAGGTTGGCACTCCCCATAGTTTGGTAGTGTTAGGTATCGAACTGATAAGTTCTTGCTGACAGCATTCAGTGGATGCTCTCTCAAGAATGGGTTTGGAGATGGGAAATGTAACTCTGTAAGTAAGAGTGATTGTGATAAGTTGCTATGCACATTGCACTTCAAAATGTTTCACTTTGGCAAAATGAGTTGCATGCTGCTGGTTAATTAGCCATTAATTAGCCATTCTCTTTAAAATGTTTTTAATAGATGTAGAAATTTGGGCTGACCTTTTATTGAGTCTTGGTGTGGAGACATTCTAAATGCTCATGTTGTTATACTCTTATAAGACGAAGTCATGTTTATGCTGAATATAGTCATATGTGTGCTGTGCACTACTGATTTTATGATACTTGTGGGTAAGGTGCAATATTTCTGTAAGAATGTATTTCTTTGAAACATATGGCCAGACGTATCAATCTATTTTGCATTTGCAAACGGTGTGAATCACACAATTCCACTGTTTGCGAATGCAAAATAGCCTTTCACGATAAGTCATTCGCAGTGCAATTTAAGGAATCGCTAAAATAGTGATTCCCTAAAATAGTGACTCAATTTTGCAAAACACAAATTGTGATTCCCTAAATAGGAAATTGCAAATAGGGAATTCCTATTTGTGTTACCCTATGCACTTGTATTAAGCATTTCATTCATGCAAACTGGGCATTTAGGAAATGCAGTTACCACCAAATCCAAGATGGTGGTAACCATGTGCAATTTTAAAAAATGCATTAAAAATGCATTTTTAAAAGTGCCATGTAGGAGCATGTGCGCACTTCACATGTGCACAATTACATTTTGGGGTGCCTTAAAGTGGGCCTTAGGCCCTTGGCACCCTTGGTTTTGCATTTCCTAATTTGCGATTCTCTAATGAGGAATCACAAATTAGGAAATGCACAAATATTCACACATATGGGCCTGAAGGTCCAGAGGAAAGGATGGAGTTGCATTTCTTAATAGTGATTCCCTAATAGCGATGGTGACTCTGTGGAGATCACTATTAAGGAATCATTATTTTCTTAGATAAACTTTTGCATTTCTTAAATAGCGATTTCTTAAACTTTGCTATTTAAGAAATGCAAAACAGTACTTTGATACATCTGGCCCAAAGTAAATTTAATTAAATAGGCGGGTTCCTGGGTCCCACTCCCCTCTTGCTAGGTGTAGTGGTTTCTCCCGTTCACAATAGGTGACATTCAGGTTAAGCCCCACAAGCAGTCAGAGCCTTAGGAGCCCCACTTTGACTCTTTGTTAAAGTTAAAAGTGTTCCAGCGCTGAAGCGCTAGATGGCAGGCATCATCCCCTGGTGCTGACTGGCCCATAAAAAAGTCTTACCCACACCAGCAAGATCTGAATGACCAGAGTCTCCTAGTGCTCCTTCTTTGGGGACACAGAAGCTCCTGTTGCTGTCTCCAGTGAGTTCTTCACATGAAGCCGAGGAGTGGCAGAGTGTGGGTATCCTTGAGTGCCTCACACACAGTGCTTCAGAAGCAGTGGTCAGAGGGTCCTCCACTGCTGCTAAGGTACCTAGCATCTACCATACAGGTGGGGTGTGCAAAGCTCTTGGTGCTGGTTCTCAGTCGAGGCAATAACTATTCTCTACTGTGAGGGTAACATTTTCGGTTCCCTTCCTGGTCCAATGAGACCCCAATCTGTGAAACAGACCTATCTTCTGGCCACACTCCACACCCATGTTCGCTCATGACAATAGAAATCAGCATCAAGGATCCAGATATCATTACAGGTGGGGCACTAAGGGCAGGGGTGCACGTCCTTCACCATGCAAGGGACTTTTCCATCCCTAAAACTTGAAAAATAATAAACATAAACTCTTGATCTTTGTCAAGTGAGACCCTTCAAATACTTTAGGAAGCCTCAAAGAATACATCAACATGAACCTTAAAGTTACCTATTTCCCAATTCTAGAACATGAAAAGCGATATACCTATGAATGATCCTTTTCTTGAATTTCTCTGAAGTTGACAATATGAATGCCAGCCACAGTCATCTGGTTGCACTTGACCAGGATCTAGCTGTGATTTAAGGTCTCAGCGATGGAGCATAGTACAGACCCAGGAACCAGGTTCATCCCTGTCATAAGTTTTACCTTCTGACTTAGTGCCTGATTTCGATCTTGACGGTGTTACCGCTGAGCTGCATTGGTTGTCGCCCAAAAGACAGTCAAGTCACAGTGTTCCAACCTCAGTATTTAGATGTATTGCAGTTGAGCCAAAGATGCCACGAATGAGTCCACTCTGTCGCGCAAGCTGCATCCCACAGCTGACGCAGCAGACTCCAATGCTGAAGAGTAGGCCCTCCATCACTATCTTGATGCCGGCTATTTAGATCACACAGTTGTGTTGGCGGTGTATCATCAGCGGGCCAATGACGGAGTCTGTTTGGGACCCGTTCTGTATACTACTATGGCTGTGGCCATTGATTGATTGCTAGTAGTCCAAACCTGTTGTATATTGGACTATTGTGAACACCTGCAAAACACACTATAAAACACACTACATTTCAGACCATGATCCTTTGCCATCACATTGCAGAAGACCAGACAGCAAGCCAAATTTACATGACAAGAGACAGGTTTTCTTTCTGTGTTCCTCTCTGTGTGTAGTTTTTGTTAATTTTACTTTCTTACAGTATCCTTCTTTGTTTGGCCACTAGATTTGTTTAGAAAATAATTCACAATGGCAGGGAGGACACATTCCCATTTTACAAAGGGATAACTGTCTGTCATTGTGTATGAAATCTTTAGAGTAGAGCCCTAATTGCTTGAAGCACAAGTACAACTACAACCATATCTCAGAAAAGGCAAATGTGGTCCAGAATAGTTGACAGAGTGAATGCTGTATCTCACAACCGTGCACACAGGAGGAGATTAGGAAGAGGGGGAATGACCTGCGGGGAAGAGTGCATTCCCTGGCCTCTAAGCATCACCTGGAGGCCCAGAGGACTGGTGGTGGTTCTCCCAGCCCCCCATTACAACTCTTTCCCTGAGAGGAGAAGGTATTGCAGATCCTATATCCTGAAGGCTTTACTGGAATCCCTGGTAGAGTAGTAGAGTCTGCTATATGTAATGTACAACAATAGAGTTGACATCTGTGTAAATCAGTCTGATGTGTAAAACAATGAAAATCAAACAAAGGCTAAATCAGTCTACCAGTCTGTTTTTCCTTTCTTAGGTTTCCCCATTTGCAGATAAAGACATATGTACAAACTAGATATTATTACATATTATCTGCATTCCTCTCAGGTCCAACACCACTGGGCCAGCGAACACAGTCTGCCACCCAACACACCTCCAGACCAGGAGCAAGCTTTCAATGAGGACTCCACTCCTTCAAGTCCAGATGATCGGGAGCCAGCTGGTTCATCTGGTCTGTCTGGCCGGACAGCTCCAGTGAGTCACACTTGGCCCACACCTTTCCTTCTTCTCCAGCTGCAATACCATCTCAGCATGAGGACATCTCCACTTCCTGTGTACAGAGGAACTACACACCAATCCTGTGCCACCAGTACTGGCTGCTATTGAGCCGACACCAACACTGCCTTCAGTTATGGCACGACCCAATGGGATGAGGCTCACTGCTTCAAGGGCACCGGCTAGTGGGGGTAGGGGTTGTAGGAGAGAATCTGGGGGCTTGCCACTTGAGGCCACTGGGGTCTTTGTCAGCCAGGCCATCATTGACCAAGTCTTCAGAGCAGTACAACTCTCCCAAGACTTGATGGTCCAGACTGTAACTGAGCTCCAGGAGATCAAGGAGGTACAGAGGGAGCTCATGTTGGGAATACACAACCACAAAGAAAATATGAGGTCCCTGACTGGGGAGCTTTACGACATCTATCACCACATGAGCAGGGCTTTTCCCATTCCATCTGCCACTGTTTGTGTTCCCTCTATTTCTGGTCCAAGTACACCACTGCCAACCAGATATAGGGAGTCCCTGCCACATGAGGAGCCTGCTCCTCCAACCCCAGTTCCTGCACCTGTGCCCCCCTTCTACTCCAGAGGGGATGGTCATCCAGACCACCAGGAGAGAATGGTAAGACCTCAACCTCCACCATCAAGAGACGCAGATCCTAATTTCCTCCAGTGTGTGTCTGCCACTCACTTTGTGGACTATTTCAGGGACGCATTTACCTTTTCTGAGGAGAGTTGTACTTTGTACTTTGGATCCAAACTGTTTAAGGCTCTACTACCATCACTTTGATCCACCATGATAGAATTGTTTGGTTCATTTACACATTTTTTGACTCACCTTTCTATTCTTTTATGTCATGAAGATAAATGATATGGATACAAACTAGAAGACTCTTGTTGGATTTATTGTAGCATTTCATTGTCATGTCTGTGTACCACCATCATGTTGTCAAATATTTTGAACATTTTATTTGGAAAGGAAAATTAGAAATGTCAGCGAGGTAGTGTGTTACACATTTTGTTCAAACAAAACAAAACAAATTCACAATGTATTGGTAACATACATGTGTAGGTAACAAGTCCTTGAAGAAAACAGAGCTGAGTATCCCACGCCATGGATGACAATAATAGTCTCTGCCATTTAGAGATGGACACACCATGACACCATGAAAGAAAGGGAATATTGCATGGGATCAAATAAAATAGGCTAGCTATCATTGATCCAAGACCTCAGCCTGACCCATGCATCCTGCCCTCATAATAGGAATCCTACATCAATAACACCAATAGTCTGTATCATGGCAGTATAGCAGTTTGAGGCAACATTCCCATTACAGGACACTGTGGCAGTATCTGGCGCAATTTTCCAACCACCATTCAGTGTTGTGCTAAAAAAAGTCCCATTAACTATAAGGAGACACACAAGCAGTTACCTCCACTGAACACAAATTCAAGATTCAGCCAATGTGAAGGAAGAATAGTATGCTATGGCTTGACATACAAATGTGGTTTTAGCAGGTCAGTGGCACATATTGCCTTTATGGCAACAGCAAACAGAAAACATGTTTGATCCAGTCACTGGAACTTCCATTCAAACACAGTGCAAGTTGTCTGTGTACAAGATCTATTCCTCCCTAGTGGCAGTCTTTCCAGGATTAACACATGTTCCCTTTGTACTCTCCAACAGCAAGATATCACTGAAAATGTTACAATTTTGAAATATCCAAATGAAGATAAAATGTTGGAGGACCCTGAAACAGAATAACAAAGGATAATTCATGATTCCACATAACAGATTTGACTCAAAAAACAAGTTCAGAGGACTAATATACTTACCACAAGCAAAGTTAATCTATGGCAACAAACACAGTAGTCAATGTAGCAAAACTCTGATCCCCTAACATCTTTGGCTTGGACTTTCCTGACTTGACCATTCCTACCAAATTATCATTGCAGACTGATATGTTCCCTTGGTAACAAGTTGTACTGACATTGAAGTTTACAATATGTAAAGATACACTCAGTTGAAGAAGTGGTCAATGATATCCTATCAAAGGTCAGTTCCTTCTTCATTACCACTGCCATCTTCATTGGGCATTTCAACATCTTCATCTAGTAGCTCTTGACAGTCTCCCTTCTCTGTGATTATTGGGACAGTCCGTCATGGGGCGATGTTATGGTGCGTGCAGCAGGTAACTATGATTTGGAATACGCTATCAGATGAGCAGTGGAAGACTCCACCGGTCTTGTCCAAGTACCTAAACCCAGCCTTGAGGAGCTCAAAAGCCCGCTGCACTGGCTTCCATGGTCTTTCATTGGCCTCACTGAAGCAGACTTCCTCTGGCATTGTTGGAATTTTCAGCGGTGCCAACAACCATGGTTGGTTAGGATACACTAAGGCCCTCATTTCGACCTCAGCGGTCTTTTTTAAAGACCGCTGAGGTACTGCCGTGCTGAAGACCACCAGTGCAGGCGGTTTTCCGCGCAGCATATTATGACTGCTGGCAGCCCTCTGTCTTTTTTCGGACAGAGAGCCTCCAGCAGCAGTCATACTGGCGGTCGGCGGAGAAGTGGAGGCTTCTCCACCTCCAACTCCACTTCATCAGAACACGGCCCACCGAATCACGTCCAATGATTCGGCGTGGCGGTGTTCTGGTGATGGGGTGCTGGCGGCGGAGCAGCCCCCATGGATCCCGTTCCCTCTCGGAGGATCACCAGAACAGGTGAGGTGATCGTCCGTTAGGGGAGGGGGGTGGGGGATTGTTGTGTGCGTGCATGGAGTTTTGAGTGCGAGTGTGTAGAGGGGGTGTGTGAGTGTGTGTATGCATGCAGGGGGTGTTGTGTGTTTGGAAATGTGTGTGTGTCTGCCTGTTTGTATGTCTGTGAGTATGTGTGCGTGTATGACTGTGTGTATCTGTTGGAATGTTTGTTCGTATGTGTGCGGGTGTGTGTGGTGGTAGTGTCTGTGTACGTGTGGGGGGGGTGTCGATGTTGGGGGGGTGTGGAGGGGGGTCCTGCCACCTTTGGTGGGTGGTAGGGGGGTTGGGTGTGGGGGGAGGACTCAGGGGTGGGGGAGGGGGGTGGCTGAACCCCTATCTGTGCCAGGGAACAAATTCCCTGACACTGATAGTGCCTACCACCATGGATTTTGTGGCGGTACAAAACCCCACGAAATCCATGGCGGTGTGCAGGGTCGTGATACTGCTGGCCGTGTTGTGACAGCTGCTGGTCTGGAGACCAAAGTCTCCAGCCCAGCGGTTGTTACCACCCTGGCGGTCGGAGTGGAGAAATGGCGGTTTAGCATGGCAGTCACCCCCATGCTTGTAATGCCATTTCTCCACCGACCGCCAGGGTTGTAATGAGGGCCTAAGTATCCTACATGGAAGCAACTCATCAACAGATTAATATCATAGCAAGCCATTGCCCCTTCCTAACCTAGGATTCAGGCAAAAGATCCTCAAGTCATATTGTACCTACCAACAAGCCAGGCCTCTCAGGCCGAAGTTGTGACATTTGCATGGGTCTGGTGCTGTTCTACAGTACAAAGGAATCGTGTTGACCCAGGAAAGTGGGCATACACACTTGAGATGTACAAATCCGGTAAGCAGACAACTTGCACATTGACGGAATCTAAGTTCTTGCAATTGCTGTAGACCTGTTCCCTTGCATGTGGTAGCACCAAGGCAATATGTGTGCCATCTATTGGTCCAGCACATGTGGTAGACCACCCAAAGCATAACATTCTCCCTTCACAATGGCCACATTGTGTTGTCACGGGAACTGGATGTAGCTTTTGATGTGTATCAACAGTGAAGAAAGGACTTCTTGTAGCCCACCATTGAAAGTTGGTTGAGACATGCCCTCAGCCACTGCCACAGTGTACTGAAAAGAGCCAGTGGCCACAAAATGCAGATCAGGCTCCAGCTGGTGACACAAATTCAGGATAGTTTGCCTATTTTGCCAAAACCTTTTAATCACATCCCTGTCCTCCATGGTGGTGAGGTCTGGAAATTGTCTGAAGACCTGAGGTCGTCATCTCCTACCCATGGCTGAGTTCAAAGGTCTGCAAGTATGTAAAAGAAAATACCAGCTTAACTGATTACACCATACCTTGATAATCAACATGCATCTGATATCTATGTAACATTATAAATCTCATTTGACATATAGGTACATACAGGGGGTCATTCTGACCCTGGCGGTCATGGACCGCCAGGGCCAACGACCGCGGAAGCACCGCCAACAGGCTGGCGGTGCTTCTGGGGCCATTCTGACCGCAGCGGTACAGCCGCGGTCAGAAAAGGGAAACCGGCGGTTTCCCGCCGGTTTCCCGCGGCCCCAGGGAATCCTCGACGGCGGCGCTGCAAGCAGCGCCGCCATGGGGATTCCGACCCCCTTCCTGCCATCCTGTTCCGCCAGAAACAGGATGGCGGGAACGGGTGTCGTGGGGCCCCTGGGGGCCCCTGCAGTGCCCATGCCACTGGCATGGGCACTGCAGGGGCCCCCTAACAGGGCCCCATTAAGATTTTCAGTGTCTGCTTGGCAGACTCTGAAAATCGCGACGGGTGCAACTGCACCCGTCGCACACCAGCAACTCCGCCGGCTTCCTCGTTGCTGGGGCTTTCCCGCTGGGCGGGCGGGCGGCCTTTTGGCGGTCGCCCGCCAGCCCAGCGGGAAAGTCAGAATGACCGCTACGGTCTTTGGACCGCGGTACGGTCTTCTGGCGGTTCCCGCCAGGCGGGCGGCTTCCGCCGCCCGCGGGGGTCAGAATGACCCCCACAATGTTTCCAAATATGTTGTATAGTCAAAAACATGTTTCCCTGTTTATTTCCTTTTTTTTATATTATTTGAAAATAATACATTTGAAATGTATTATTAGCACATCATTTTTTCATTATTTTTCTTAATACCATCAACAGAGGTATTACTTCCTCCGTGGCACTACTAATATCAAACACAGTCACTGTTCACTTATAATGTGTCATATCTTGCCAGAAATAGGCCCTCATTACAACCGTGGCGGTCAGTGTTAAAGCGGCGGTAATACCGCCAACAGGCCGGCAGTAAAAAAAACGGAATCACGACCACGGCGGAAACTGCCAACTCAGACAGCCACTTTAACACTCCTACCGCCATGGCGGTAGCAACAAACACTGCGGTGGTAACCGCCAAAAGACAGGCAGAAGACAATGTACCGCCCACAGTATTACAAAGTTATACAATGAGGCAATTGCCCACTAACCCTCATGACCAGGGTAATATATGTAATAATAATATAGGTCAGTGCAAGGGGGAAGTAGCCTAGACTTCCACGGTATGCTAACAACTTAATGAAATCTCTCTGTGCCATAAATGTCAAACAAACAAGATTTATTGAGCATTTCAAACATTTCATTTGCATCTTATGTTAACATATAATATTAATAATAAATTGTCATATTATGCATCATGAATGACGGTAGGTGCTCCAGAACAAACAGTGAAAGTGTGGATGTGCAAGTGAGTGGCGGTGATATGTACAAGTAGTGCAGAGTGTGGTTGTATAAAAATTGATGACTTCCAGTGGCTCCTGCAATCAAGGAGGCCCTGGTGTGTCACAAGGTTTCTTATATGCTTTTCTCATTCACTCTTTTGGAAAGTGTCGACGTTTTGACCCCTTGTACAGGTGAGTCAGGACAGGGTCATCATCAGGACAGAGATTAATATGGTGGAGGCACCTAAGTTCCAGTGGTGAGAAAGGACCAGTAATGGCTGGGATCTCCCTGAGTAATCACAGTCCCGAGGGGCTGTAGGTAGGAATCACTCTGTTCAATTACTGGGAATTAGGCAGGCCCAGTGTTGAATAAATCCGACGTGAGGGAATTAAACAACTTGAACAATCCGTGGGCTAAGTATAGACAGGAAGCGTCAAGATGGTAGAAGTAAAGTGAAATAAACTTGAAACAACCATGGGCTAAAAATAGCCGGGGAGGCGAGGTTCCAATTATCTAGGAATAAAAAAGTTCAAAATATCTAATAATGGGTACTGCACCTTGCACACGGGGGGAGGAAAAAGAGAGTGACACACACACACAACACAAAACACCCCCAGACCCACCCTTACCCACAACACCATACACACAAACACATGCAGCAATAGTACAGATACACCCTGTTAACCCCTGGAAGAACGCAAAGACAAAAGGAATTGAGTTAAATCAGTGATATTTAGAAAATGCAGATAAAGTTAATGATTGTAAATAACAGTATATACAAATATTTACAAAATGTACAGAGGGCCGTACACTGTCCTTAGCAAATGTCCGTGGTCCAAATAAACAGGGGAGAAGCCCACACTTGACTCCTGCCTCAAAACAGAGAGAAAACTGCAGGGGCATCAGGTCGAAAACACACAGGCACCTCAAGGGGAAGGGGAGGGGGGGCACTGCAGCCGGAAGATGGTACTACACCACTGCTCCTGGAGGGGGCAACATGCCCACAGCGATGTCTTGGGGAGTGCAAAGCCACAGACTCTCAAGTGGGTGGTTTGCCCACTGCTTGGTCCTGGGGAGTGCAAAGCCACAGTCTCTCAAGTTGGTAGTTTGCCCACTGCTTGGTCCTGGGGAGTGCAAAGCCACAGTCTCTCAAGTGGGTGGGTTCCCCACTTCTTGGTTCTGGGGAGTGCAAAGCCACAGTCTCTCAAGTGGGTGACATGTTTCACTGGTTCTGGAGGGGGTTTTGTCCCCAGTGTGCTTCATCCTGCCAAGGATAGGGTGAGTGGATGCATATCTCCACTGGTTCTAGAGGAGGCTTTGTGCCCAGTGATGCTGCACCTGGGGTGTGGCATTTCCCATTCTCTCACCTGGGTGTCTGAGCCACAAGACGTTTAGGGAACAGGTAGCATGATACTCCATGGAGGCAGAGCCACTCTCCATCCTGCGGCGACTTAGGCTGCAAACTGCTGGTAGTGCCAGTGCTGGTGGTGATGCTTCAAGTGGTGGGTGGAGGGTTCAGGCCGCCTCCTGCATCCCCGGACGCCTGGCTACTGGGGATGCTGCTGATGACAGATGTAGTGGCACTGGCTGGGCATGTGGCGGTGCAGATGGCGGCGCAGGTGGCGGTGCTTGCCGTGGTGTCTGCAACGGAGATGTTGCCGGTGCAGGCCGTGGTGCAGGTGCTTGTAGTAGTGGAGGGAGACACCAGGCCGTCTCCTGCAGCCTAGGATGGCTGCCGACTGGGTATGATGCTGCTGACTGTAATTGTGGCAGCAGCGGTGTAGATGGCGGTGCATGTGGCGGGGCAGATGGCGGTGCAGGTGGCGGTGCCTTCCGCGGTACAGGTTGCTGGGCTGTCACTACTTATGGTGGGCACCAGTCCCTCACCTGGAGGGTCTGAGACCTGAAGTGCCTTGCCATGGGTTTTCTTGCCCTTCCCCACCTTGCAAAATGCTGCTGGGACTTTGGCACTGGCAGATGCAGCTTTGGAGGAGGCCTTGCTGGTTGGGTCCTGCTTTTTGGCCGTGCTGCTTGCTGGCACCCTCTTCACCTTGGCAGGTGGCGGAATGGGTTGGTCCTTTGCAGTGTTTGCTGGCACACTGGCAGCCTGGACGGGTGCCCCCTTTGATCCCCTGCGGTCCAGAGGGGAAGGATGGCGGGGAGGCATAGGGAAGAGGTCAAAGTTAGCAAGGAAAAGTTTTTTTAGACACACTGGGATGGAAAGATGGAGAGGGTTTGGGAGTGGAGGAAGTGGGAGTGGTTGTAGGAGGTGTCTTTCTGCTGAGTTTGGGTGAAGGTGCATGGGCTGGATGCTGTTGTGAGGTGGATGGCTGTTGGGTGGATGGGTGCTTGCATGTGTGTACTTTGGGAGGAGGTGTCACAGACACACTGGTAGAGGACACAGGAGACGTGTGCATGGTTGTGGGGGTGGTGACTGCTCGTGAGGGGTGTGTAGTGATGGGCGTGCTGGTGATGGAGGTAGTGGATGAGGATGTAGTGCATGCAGGTGTGAGTGGAGCCGACACTGGGAGGGGGTGAATGAAGAGGAGGAGGGAGACACAGTGAAGGCAGTGGATGTTGGTGTATCTGCATGGACATGGTGGTTATGTGAGTGCCTGTGAGATGAGGTGTGGTGCTTATGTTTGCCTGAGCCACTTTTGTGTGTTGATTTGGGTGAATTCTGGTCTGAAGGATAGGTTGGGGTGGAGGGGATTGGGACTGGATAGAGAAAGTTGAACACCAGAGTGAATGCCCTCCAGGTATGCATTTGTTTGTTACAAATGCCTCTGAACACTCTGGATGGCATTCAGAATGGTTGACTGCCCAATAGTGAGGGATCTTAGGAGATCAATAGCCTCCTCAATGATGGCAGCAGGGCTGTCTTGGCAGGGCCTGGGGTGCCTGGGGCAAAGGAGCTGCCCACCCTCCTGGATGAGCGGGTACAGGAAACACACTGAGGGGCTGCTGGGAGAGCGGTGCTGGTAGGGGGGGTGGCGGATGTACCTGGTTTTGGGGTGGGCACAGAGGTGTCCGCCACCACCAGGGAGCTTCCATCAGAGGTGGAGTCGCTGTCACTTGTCTCCCCTCCTGTCCCCGTCGTGGTGCTCCCCCCGCCCTCCGTCCCACTGGTGCCTTCCCCCTCAGTGAATTCGCCCTCATGGGCCATGTGGGATGCAGCTCCCTCTGTCACCGTTGCCTCTGCTCCTCCGCCAGATGATGCTAATGCACACAAGGACAGGGTAACAAAACAAAAAGGGGGGGAGAGACATAGGATACACTTGGTCAATGCCAGCAACAACACTACCGTTGGCATACACAACACACAGGGAGCAGCCCTATGTACTAGCCCATGCACTACCAGTTACTAAGATTGTCATGGGGTACAATGGCTAACGCCAGCATCTGCACAGCTGACACCCACAGGACCCTGCCCAGTAGGTGTTTCCCACTTGTACCATTGAGGTAAGAGTGCTTCAGAGCCTGCACACAAGGGACCTACCCTGTCATGATCACCCTGGCCTAGGGGTACCCACAGCCCACATCCCCCACCCAGCTAGCTCCTAAAGCGCGCAAAGTCAGGATTCAGAATCTGTACTCATCCCCTTGTGGCTGCTGTGATGCCCTCAAGCACCCATCCAACTCCTGATAGGCCACTGCCAGAATGCAAAACATCAGGGGGGCCATGGTGCGACGGGCACCCCTCCCACGTTGAGAGGCCAACCCAAGCTGGGCCTCCGCCGGTTTCTTGGTCCAGTGGCGCAGGTCCTCCCATCTCTTGCGGCAGTGGGTGCTCCGCCTGTGATAGACCCCCAGGGTCTGCACCACCTTGGCGATGGCACGCCAAATACCCTTTTTCAGGTGGGCATTGACCTAGAGGGGAAAGACAGCAGAAATGGAAATAACTCACCCATCTGGACCAGCATACTCATTCCCACCAGTTCCCACCCATGCCCTGATGCACATACACTGACCACCTCTCATGCAGCACTCAGGCCAGGACGCCACAGTACCCCCCAACATGTGGCTTACATCCACACCATTCAAAACATGCAGTGCCCACACATCATGCCCTCAGTGTACTCACCTGTTAGTCTGGAGGACCGAAGAGTGATGTGTACTGAGGTAGGACCCCATCCACCAGTTTCTCCAACTCCTCCGCAGTGAAGGCAGGGGCCCTTTCCCAGACACTGTAGCCATTGTCGCTTCCAGTCTCAGGTCACAGCAACACTTGCAATGTATGTCTTCTCCTGTTGAAGGTCAGGTAGCAAGTGAGTGAGTAGTTAGAAAATGGCGGTCACGTCCACGGTAGTGCGTACTGTCACCGCTGGCATACATCACCATTGGCTCCAGGAACCCATAGGGCCCAATGATAACCAATGCGAAGCTGTGCGTCGGTCAGCAACCGCCTACCGCGATGGCGCACAACGCCAGCGCACTTACCTCATTCCCACTTGTGCTTCCTCACAGGTCAGGCAGCTGCCATTTCAGGGGGGCACATGGCATGGCACCTAACTGCGTCACAGCAGGCATTGGCCCATCAAGTGACTCTCGTCTTCACATACTGCTTTTGTGACCTAACTTCAGCAACAGTTGTGCATTCTATGTGGAAATATGACCTTCTGCTCACCGTTCTCCTCCATAGGCTACAACCGCTGAGGCAGATGAAGAGATGGTGGCATCCTCCTTTGACCTCTGGTGGACCTGTCAAAAATGGAGGACAGAAACATTATCATCACATACAGACTTGATTGTGCCACAATTCAAGAGCTGTTTGCCCAATTAGCTATCCACCAGCCCACAGGAATACCCCCTCTAGTGCAGGTTCTGTCAGTATTTCATTTCCTGGCAAGTGATTCATTTCAAACTACAGTGGCCATGGCATCGGGAATGTTTCAGCCAATGTTCTCAAACGTGTTGACCAGAGTGTTGTCTGCCCTGCTGAAACACATGTGCAGCTACATTGTATTCCCCAAGGTGGAGGATTTGGCCACAGTGAAAGCTGACTTTATGCCCTGGGACATATCCCCAACATAATTGGTGCCATTGATGGTACACATGTGGCATTTGTTACCCCCCTGGAGAAATGAACAGGTTTACAGGAATAGAAAAAGCTATCACTCGATGAATGTGCAGATGGTGTGTTTGGCGGACCAGTACATCTCCCATGTGAATGCCAAATATCCTGGCTCTGTGCATGACGCCTATAGCTTGAGGAATAGCAGCATCCCTTATGTGATGGGCCAACTCCAGAGGCACCAGGTGTGGCTAATAGGTGAGCCCAAGGTCCCTACCCACTATGGGAAGGTGTTTGGGTATGGGGTTGTCCCTAAGGGTTAGTGTGTGTCTAACAGTTGTCCCTCAATATTTACAGGTGACTCTGGTAACCCCAACCTGTCATGGCTACTGACCCCAGTAAGGAATCCCAGGACAAGGGCAGAGGAACGTTACAATGAGGCGCATGGGCATACAAGGAGGATTGTTGAGAGAACCTTCGGCCTCCTGATGGCCAGGTTCCAGTGCCTCCATCTGACTGGTGGATCCCTGTACTAGTCACCGAAGAAGGTGTGCGAGATCATCGTGGCATGCTGTATGTTGCACAACCTGGCCTTGAGACGCCAGGTGCTTTTTCTGCAGGAGGATGAGCCTGGAGATGGTCTTGTGGCAGCGGTGGAGCCTGTGGACAGTGAGGAAGAGGAGACAGATGAAGAAGACGTGGACAACAGAACAAACATTATACAGCAGTACTTCCAGTGACACACAGGTAAGAGACTGTAACTCAATTTTACATTACAGTAAACTCTTGGACATTGTAAATGGCATCCTCTTACCCTCTGTCTATGGACACTGACTGTTCCCTTTGGAATCACTATTTTCAGATCTGCGTATCCCATTCTGGCTACTGCTATATGTACTGCTGTCCACAAAAGGTCATCCTGTGGTATATTTCACTCTACATAGACGGTGCAATGCTTTGTTAGTGTTGTAATAACACATCTTTATAATCATCACACTAACTCAAGTATGGTTTCTGTTTCAAGGGTGCTTATTTTCTGTGCAAAATAGCATGGGGTAACTGTAAAGGGCTAGGGTGATGGTGAAGGAATGTCTAGTTAGAGTCCAGTCTATTGGTATCACATGTGCATTGTCCAATGGGGCATTGGAAGAGGAGCAATGGCAGTGCAAGGTGGACAGGGTGACAGTGTGGGACACAAGGGTGACAATCAGGAGAGTATTCTTTTCTGGTGGGGGTCTTGGCAATGTTCTCTGGCTTCTGCCTGGATCGCAGGGACCGTTTGCGGGGTGGTGCTCCTTCTGCAGGGGGTGGGGTGCTGGTGGCCTGTTGGTCCTGTGGCGGGGCCTCCTGTCCACTAGTGCCAGCGGAGGTGGAAGGCTGTTCCTCAGTTTGTCTAGTTTCAGGGGCCCTTTGTTGTGCCACTGCCTCCCTTGTGGTCTTGTGAATGTCAGCCAGCACCCTTGCAATGGTGACCAGGATGGTGTATATTTTAGTTAGGTCCTCCCTGATCCCCAGGTACTCTCCCTCCTGCAGCCGCTGGGTCTCCTGTAACTTGGCCAGTACCTGGTCTCCTGGGAATGGTGGTATGCTCCCAGGATGTTTTAGAGTGCCTCATGGAGGGTCGGTTCCCTGGGCCTGTCCTCCCCCGTCGCACACCAGTCCTCCAAGCTTCCCTGTTGTCCTGTGCCTCTGTCCCCTGAACCGTGTGCCCACTGCCACTGACCCTAGGTCCCTGATCATCCTGTGTTTGTTGGGTTGCCTGGGGTCCATGTAGTGGCGGACACACTGCTGATTGATGTGTCCTGTGGACAGTGGCATGGGCCTGCTGGGTGGGTGCTGTGCTGGTGTTTCCTGAGTGGGGAGGCTCTGTGGTGAGTTGGGAATGTGGCAGGGTAACCGACTGTCCAGAGGTCCCTCATGGGCCAGGTTGGTCATCGTGATCCAAGCATGCAGAGCTGCTGTCATCACTGTGGGCCTCTTCTGGGGCGGCTGGATGTAGCTAGCACCTCCTCTCCTGTGACGTTGGGTAGGGGTCCTGTTGGGATCCACATGCATTGTTAAGGAATTTGTGTGTGCCATCTTGTGCAATGGGTGTGTTTCCCTGTGTGATTGTGCTTTCACTGTCGGCTTGACCTTGTGTGAGTGGTAATATTGTGGGCTGGGTGAGTCTCTCTATTGGGCATGATGGGGTGTCCATGCAGGTCTGTGCTGGGGGTCCATCCATTGTTGTTGCATGCAGGGCTTGGTATTGGGATGGGTGGGCTGTGATGGTGGGGTATATGTGAGATGTTGGAGTGATGGGGTGAGGGTAGGGGTAGGAGTTTGTGATGGCATGCAGGTAGGGTTGGGGATATAGCAGTAAGGATTTGACTTTCCAGAGTCCAGTCCTCCTGCTACTCCTGCGAGGCCTTCAGGATGCATGATCCCCAAGACTTGCTCTTCCCATGTTGTTAGTTGTGGGGGAGGAGCTGGGGGTCCACCGTCAGTCCTCTGTACAGCAATCTGATGCCTTGAAACCAC
The DNA here is from genome assembly GCF_031143425.1 of Pleurodeles waltl. Classification (NCBI taxonomy): domain Eukaryota; kingdom Metazoa; phylum Chordata; class Amphibia; order Caudata; family Salamandridae; genus Pleurodeles; species Pleurodeles waltl. The sequence continues at coordinate 630,567,996 of NC_090439.1, forward strand.
GGAACATACCTTCCCCCGTAGGTTGTTCCACCTTATCCTGATGTCATCCCTTGTTCGTGGGTGCTGTCCCACAGCGTTGACCCTGTCCATGATTCTCCACCATAGTTCCATCTTCCTTGCAATGGACGTCTGCTGCACCTGTGATCCGAATAGCTGTGGCTCTACCCGGATGATTTCCTCCACCCTTAGCTCCTCCTCAGAAGAACTGGGGTGTCTTTGGGGTGCCATGGATGTGGTGTGAGTGATATGTGTGAGCTGTGTGAGGTGATGTGTGGGGTGATGTGTTGGGGTGTATACTGTGATATGCGTGGATGGTGTATGGGTGATGGTGTTCTGTGCCTCTGAGTGAGTGTGTGCTCTTTGCTTGTAACTCTGTGCTTGGTCTCTGTTTTTTTCATTGTAAGGGGTTGTGGGTAACGTGAATGTGTGTTTTATAGGGGTCTGTGTGTGTGTGTGGTATGTGTATGTGTGTCAGGTGTGTGTATTTTGAATTGTCCAATGTGGTGTGGTTTTTTAAGTGTGCATGCATTTTGAGCGCGGCAATGGTTTACCGCGGTTGAAAGATCGCTGCGTTGATTCGTGAGTCATGATATTGTAGGTGTATTCCTGTTGGCGTAACAGTGTGGGTTTTGCTATCGCCAGTTTATCACTTACCTTTGGTGTGGCAGACTTGTTTGGGTGTCTGTATTGTGGAGGAGTTCTCAGTGTGGGTCATAATACCCGTGGCGGATTACCGCCGTGGTCACGGTATCTTGGCGGCCGTCAGCATGGCAGTAGACGCCATTTACTGCCACAGTTGTAACGAGGACCATAGTGTAGTTCATATCTGCCATTTGCACATATGCTAGCCTCCATCTTGAGTGCTGGTGATGCATTAACAGTTAAAAAAATGCACAGCTTCACATTCTAAAATTGTGGATACATAACCTTGCCTTCAGGACATTGGCTACACGACGGCTGTCAGCGGAAGTTGACCACGTAGTAGGTGTTACCCTCCACAACAGTCCCCGCCATATGCTAACAAGTGTGATGGCTATGCATGAAAGCCAATGGATGTATCTGCTTCCATCACAAATCATGTCCACTGTGTACTGCTATGCAACATACGGAAAAAAGCTCACTTGACTTCTAACACTGCAGCCAACGAGACCTCCTAGTTTTTTTGCTGCTGTTACCGACCTCTTGGAGTCAGAATGCCAGGCAAAGCAGGGGACAGGGCCCCTGCCTTGTGCACATAGAATCTGGAGCTCCTTTCCAGGGAGGTTCTATCCCTCTACAGGCAGCTCTATGGGACCCCAGAGAAATAGGTTCATATCCGATTGGGAAATGTTTGACTCACTAATTGGTTCCTTTCTTGTCCACAGCCTATTTTGTCCATTTTTGTTCATGGGTAAAGTGTCTGATTGAAGTAGAGTGAACTGAATTAGTTCACTGAGGACAGAATGTTGTTTCCGACTATTAGAAATGTCTCTGCATGGAAATGTAAAGTCACCTGAAAAGATAAGCTGTAAAATATGTTCATGTAATTCGCAATTCCAGTTTCATTAGGCAAACTGCAGGCCCCTTTCTACCAGTGACCAGTAGACAGTGTACCAGTAGTATGTGTGACAACATACAGCCAATATCAAACTGATAGTGATGTTAAATGGAAGAAAATTTTTTAAAGTCATGGAGTTGTCTCATGCTGTCCTATCAAGTGGCATTACAGCCCATGTTATGAAATAGGATGCTTTGTATGGTTTTATACATGTCATGGTGCCACTTAAAGGGAAACGTATTTCCTGTGCAGCAAGTTCAAATGCCATATACACCATCAATCATCCACACAAGTATGCCCCATTCCTACACACACTTGTTCATACATCCCCTAAATCCATGCTCTCGTTGACACATAGCCACCCTTCCATACTGATCTTCGTCACTATATGTGATGGAAACCATGGATTCTGACTCTTAGGAGTTTAGGCATGAAGTCAATGTAGCTTTGCATGGGACTATGTGCAAGGATTGTACAGCTTGAATTGGTAACATAAAGAAACAGAAAGTCTTGAGGGTGCTGAAATGATCACTGCAAATCAGTATTTTCTAGGAACCTCAATGTTTTTGGAAAAAATGATGTTAGTGTTTGGTGAATACATATGAGCGATGCAACAAAATGGTGTCACCACACTACAGACAAAACAAAGCACTCAAAACTTCTCTTGTTATTTTCTGGCATCCATACAGGTCAACAGTCATCAAAAGTGGAAAATATGGAAGGCCATTGCTAAGAAGGTGCGTACCCAGGGGGTCCATAAGCTGCGCAGCCTGCATTGTCAGAAGAGGTGGGAGGACCTGCAACGCTTGATGTGCAAGTCTGCAGAAGTCCAGCTCGGGCAGTCCCCTCAATGATCCAAGTGGGTTCACCACACCCTGCCCCCCCTAATGGCCTGCATCCTTGTGGTGGCCTACTTGGAGCTTGATGGGTAGTTGATAGCCCAACAGCAACTTCAAGGGGATAAGTTATTGTCTGTTACTATTTTTTTTTACTTAACTATAATTTCCAGCAATGTTGTATGGCAACGACATGACGTTTGACACATATCCAACACACATGAGGTTTCTGGAGGTGTAAATTAATCAGACAGTGTCTGATGCTTTGTCTGGTGTATTGCTTTGCGCTGATGGCTGCCACTAGATTCCTCATCACAAGTTAAGTACTGTTTGGAGCAGACACATGGCTGCATGCCTACATTTTCTCTGTCATTAGGGGCAGTTGGACCAAACATGCCACCTTTAATGATTGTCAGGTGGGATGCTCCATCACAAATTTGTATAGGTCACGTAGGGCCTGTTACGGGTTACATGGCAAACTGCACACGTTGATGCAGTTGATGTATCAGACTTGACATTCGTAAATTGGTCCTATGACACTATGTTAATGAACATCTGATCCAAAAGGACTGGAAACATGTGTACAGTGGCATCATTCCTCATCTGGAACATGTTTGAAACCTGTTCGTACAGAGGGCATGGTCAGCAAGAATGACCGCCTGAAGCTAGTCCTCTGTGAGATGGGCCATGCTGTGGGATAATTGGGGGGGGCCGCAAACCGACAAGAGGGCTCCCCCACCCTCAGCGCATCCTACAGACCGGCTGGGAGTGGTCCCGGGGCCCCACACTGGTTTTGGGCCTGCCGCCCCGCTGGGATCCGCAGGCTCAATTTTGTCAACAGCTGTGTGTGGCTGCACACGATGGAGGCCTGAGGAACGGCCCGCGTGCGGCCGTAATTACCTTCTGCTAGCTCCCATGGGACACCATTTCTTTTGGCGCTTCTCTCATCCGCCCCCCCCTCACCTTTTTTGATCACAAAGTGGCAGCCAGCACTGGGGGGAGAAAACTAAAAGGGAGCATCAGTCGAGCCTCCAGCCCTGGATGATGACAGCAATGCAGCTTTTCTTGAGGGAAAGTGCCCACCAGCCTCACCTCCATGACTCCAAAAGGCCAGAAGAGGGGACACACCTAATTGGGGTCATCGGTCACCCCGGACTGGCCTCTCTCATCTGCTTTGTGACCCCCATTCCTCATTCCCTGTCGGGGAATGTTCACCTCTACCATAATCTTCAAGGGCTAGATCCTGGTAACTCATGACCCCACCCTCCTGCTCACCCCACACCGTACTTCAAGACAGTTGATCATCACTGCAATAAGGCCACAGATTATGGAGCAGTGACGGAATCCTCCCAGGGTGACGTGAGTGGACTGCCATATACGGGGGACCCCCCCCTCCAGGAGAACTGACTCACGCCACAGAGTGCAGGGGTGAATCCTGAGGATTGGGATACAACCCCTGTGTCCGCACCTCTACGTGGTGCCGCAAAGAGACAGAGTTGCAACTCCTCCATGCTAAACTGGAAGACAGGAACCTAAGGGACTATGTTCATTTTTTCGGCATACCGGAACGCAAGAAAGGCACAGACGTAAGATCTTATCTCAACTATCTCCTACCGGAGATCACAGGCCTTACCTTCTCCCCGGCACTGGAGTTCCAATGGGCTCATAGAACCGGCCCCATCCATAGAGCAGATTTAGGAAAGCCTCCCCCCCATCATCGCTTGTTTCCTCCGCCACGAGCAGGCATGCCAGGTTATCATGGCTGCAATGCCACATGGTCCATATAGGATGGAGGGGTCTGATATCTGAATGGCTGCGGACTCCTCCCGCAAAACCAATGAGAAGAGGAGAGCATTCCTGTCCCTTCGGCTACAGCTAAGAGACATGACTATCAAATTGATATCTTCAAACCAGCTCGCATGTGGATCACACAGGATGGCAAATCTAGAGGCTTCTTCGAGCCGGCAGCCCTCAGTTCCTTTTTGGATACCCTTGCCACACAACCCATGGACTGTACCTCCACACATATGCAGTCAAACCCTCCCTCCCAGGAAGGTCCTTCTACACACTCAGACCCCGACAGGCATGATGCCAATTCAGCAAAGGAGAAAAAGGATAGGACTTATGATCACCCACAGAGATCCCAGGAAAGCAGAGAACATGCCCTTTAAGCCGTGATCACTCAAGACCTGAACAGAGACAAATCCTATTCTCCCTTGAAACCACCCCCTCCTGCTATTTGACTGTCACATGTATTTGGAGGTAATCGCAACAGCAGAGTTTCCCTGCATGGACGCTAGGAATGCGCACTCGTCAGACGGCTAAGTACCCTGCACCTTTCCATCAGCTGCTGGCACGTTTGCTAATGACATAGATGTTGTTGTTCTTCATCTTATTATTGTTCTTGATATGCTATACACAATGTGAGACTCCCACAGCCTATTCGGCTGTTGATCTGCTTGTATTACAGTCTTGAACCTATTCTTATGGTTGCAATGTGTACGTAGCTCATGTTTTTCATATGATATATAATGCTTGTGAGGATCCTGCACTGTTATTGGGGGTGGTGAGACCCTGAAGGTCCCACCACTGCAGCCGGTTAGGGGCTCCTCACAAGGTGCTATGTTATGTTGCCTTCTTTGGGTTCAGCATGACCTGAGGGCACAGAGTGTAATTTCCTATAAGCATGCACTCTTGGATGACTACAGAACCCCCTACCCCTCAACTTTTCCAGGTCTCTAAGTCAATCTACCACTTCAGGAAAAACATGGCTGTTCCCACGCGCAGTGACCCCTCGCGGCCCTCTTCCCAGTTAGTGCTACTGTAACTATAGTGTAGAGGGAATGGCCAATGCTATAGCTGACGCTGATGTTGAGATATTGAACTCAATGTTGACGCCATGGGTGCGTCTGGCAATACTGGAGTTCACGATCCTTGACATGGGTACACTGACATCAGGAGCACTCCTCCATTCTAAATATACCACTGTCCCCAGAGCTATCTCACTGGACAACCCCCTTATTCCCACGTTAGGCCAGAAGCAAAGAGTTCCTCGAGGAAGCACTCCCCATTTTCACATTTTCACATTTTCACGTTCTCACTTCATACCCCATCCTGTCTGGCCTCCTAATAGAAGTAGGTTGCTTGCCCCCCTTTTTTTCTCTTTGTTTTCCAAGGCGTTCAAGCCCTCTCTCCCCACCCCAACATTCCCCACTCCTGTACACACTCCCCTCCACCGCATGGCCCACCACGGCTGTAGAGGCTTGCGCTGTTCCATCCTCTCTACGTTTGCAGGCTCCCTCTCCCCCCATGCGCGAGCCTGGCTTTGCGACCACACAGGTTTTGACCCGCAGTTCTACAGCACTTATATTTTGCGAGGTGCTTACCTCGGCTCCCAAACTATCTCAAGTCCATCCCCTTGTACAATAGTTGGATATCTCCTATTCCTCTTTATTCTTCTTCTTTATATCTCAATCGGCTTTCCTTCTCCCTCTCTATCATATTAAATTGTATCCTTCACATCTCTTTCTCGTCTCACTCTTTCTGCCTCTCCCCTCTTTTTCCCCCTCTTGCTTGGGTCCACCCTCTTTCTTACACCGACCAGGGGTTCCTGCACCCTCACCAGTGCTCCCCTGTACTTTGACTTGTCCCCTGCCTCCCCTTTGGCACACGTCACTCCAGGCCGCATCGGCATAGCAAGGGACCACTGCGCAAAGTGATATACCACACCTGACTCTAGCATGGGATCTCCCCTTCCTCTAACGGTTCTCTCCTGGAACGTTCATGGTCTCACACACTTCATCAAGAGAAAGAAGGTTCTGTCCTATTTGCAATCCAAATGTGCAGACATTGCCCTATTACAAGAAACACATCTTTCCCCACAGGAATCAGAGAAACTCTGCAGGGACGTGATGGGTGGAGTACTCTATAGGAGGATCATGTTGGCTCGGACCGGTGAATCTGGCACCGGGAGAAAATGCGGAGTGGCAATCCTTATCCGCCAGTCCTTGCAATTCAAGGTACTTAAGACATGGACCGACCTGGAAGGCCGGTATGTCCTCACCAAACTTAGACTAGATACACATACAATCTGTGTAGGATCTATATGTGATCCTATGTCTCTTTTCATCTCTCTCAATCTCCTCTTAACAGAGATTGGGGCCTCACAATATCTTCTTGGTGGCAACTGGAACCTGGCATGCAATGCTGTACTCGACCGTATGGGCAGTCTCGATGTGGATAACAATACGGACAGAGCCCTCTTCGGGGATGTATGCTCAGACCAGGGCTTGGTGGATCATTGGCGTCTCTCCCATCCGTTTCATCATGAGTACACCTATGTATCACCAGTCCATGGTACACAATCTAGACATGATTACTTCCTTGTCACTCATAACCTGGTCCCACAGATCAAGGACTCCTAAATATTGGCAGCAGCACTATCGGACCACTCCCCGGTGCTACTGGCACTAGACCTGGGCTAAACCACCTCTGGACGCAAACCATGGCCTCTAAACGGCTCCCGCTATCGTACACCACAAGGGAAAAAACAACTCAGCTCCTATGTCGCTAATTATCTGGCCAAAAATAAAGGTTCAGTCTCCTCTCTGCAGACTTTATGGGCAGCAGCGGAAGCAACGTTAAGGGGACAGCTCATTATAGACACTGCCATCGCCAATGCTCAGAGACGTTCCTGTCAACGAGCCTTGGAAGACCGAATAGCGTTGTGCACCCGCGAATACACCGTGATTCCCCTCCCCCCACTCGCCGTAGACTCGACCAGGCCAAAATGAAATTGAATGCTCTATATACCTCTCAGGTGGAATACGCATTGCAACGGATGAAAGAGTGACACTATGAACACGGGGAAAAGGCAGGACGATAACTGGCTGCCAACTTCGGCAACAGGATGCAGCGCTGGCTATACCAGCTTTACGTGATCGTAATGATACGATACTTACTCACCCACAAGACATCGCTAACGTGTTTGGTAGATTCTATCAGACCTTATACACTCCCAAAGTTGTAGAGGATCACAAGAAATTATCCGCGTTCTTCGATAAAGCACATGTTCCCAGCCTTACAGAGGAAGGCAGGGCACTTCTAGAAGGAGAAATGAACAAGACAGAGATTGAGCAGCCTATAGCTAAACTCCCCTAACATAAGGCCGCAGGTGATGACAGGTTCTCTGCAGAATTCTACAAATGAACTTGAGGGGATACAGTGACTCCCTGTATGACACCTTTTGCGATGCAGACCACACGGGTTCGCTGAACCCTGTTTCCAAAAGGGCATCTATAGCAGTTCTTACCTAACCCTGGAAAATACCCTCTTTTATGTGGCAGTTACCATCCCATCTCTCTACTGAATGGAGATATAAAGATGCTGGCAGGTATCCTGGTGACCCTCCTCAAGAAGGTAATACTAATACTGTCCCTTATTCACCATACACAAGTGGGTTTTGTACCCGGCAGCTCCTCCAGGAACAACCTTCGCACTCCATCGCAAGCTCTGAGGGCCGCCCGAGATTCACGGTAGGAGGCCCTCGCCTTATCCCTTGACTCTGAAAAAGCATTCAATAGGATAGAATGGTGGTATCTTTTTGAAACCTTGAAGCATTTAAGGTTAGGGACTGGATTCATCAACAAGGTTTGCTTGTTATATAAGACACCGACTGCACAAGTTAATTGTGGGGTATTCCTTTCTGATGCTTTCCCAGTTAGGAGAGGAACTCAACAGGGTTGCCCACTGTCCCCACTGCTCTTTCTATTAGTTGTGGAACCCTTCTCGTTTCAGTGGAAACAGTCCCGTCTTTAGTACCTCGGTATATTCATCAATAAAGGCATGGTGGCCGACAACCTAGACCCACTACTTATCAATATGAAGAGGGATTTTCACAAGTGGACACACATAGGCCTTTCTCTGTGGGGGAGAGTGCAGGCAGTCCACATGGTGACCCTACCATGGTTTCTTTATGTTCTTGTAATGCTACCCATGCACATCTCCCTGCCTCTACTTTGAGAGGTAGATAGGCAAATACATGCCTTCGTGTGGGGGTTCAATGTAGCACCGGGTTATTCAAATGCTACACTCTTAGCACATCGTGAGTTTGGCGTGATGGGCTTACCCTTGATAGAACATTACACCTTAGCGTTACATCTCTCACACCTTGGTGGTCATTACAACCCTGGCGGACGGTGTTAAAGCTGCGGAAATACCGCAAACAGGCCGGCGGACAAAAAAAGGGAATTATGACCCTGGCGGAAACCGCCAACAAAGACAGCCACTTTAACACTCCGACCGCCAAGGCGGTACAGACAAGCAGCGCGGCGGTTACCACCAACAGACAGGCGGGAGACAATGTACCGTCCACACTATTACAACCCGCCAATCTGCCACCTTTTCCGGGGCGGATTCACAGTGGATAAAAACACAGCGGAAACAGCTTTTGCTATGGGAAAACGCTCACCTGAACACATCCCACGAGGAAGGAGGCCACCATGAAGCCGGAATTACAAATACTCCCTGCCCTTGTCTTTCTGCTCCTCTCTGACCAACAGCTACGTAGGCGCCGAAGACACTGGTGAGTACTGCACCTACGACACGGGGGGAGGCAAAAGTTAGGGGGACACCCACCAAACACTCCCACCGCCACCCTCGCATATTACAACATACACACCAATGCATTCACAAAAAATCACAGTAACAACCCACAATCCCCCCGGAAGAATGAATAGACTATGCGAAATTCGGTCAAACATTATAATGTGCCAATATACATGTCATACAAAAATATACAGATATATATTTCAAACTCACTCATAATTATATATACAATACGAGAAGTAGTGCAGATATGTACACAACAATGTCCGTGCACCAACAGTCCAAAAATGCATGGGCGAGGCCCACAAACGATACCTGACCACTATCGGAGAGAACACTGCCGGGGCATCAGATCGAAATACTACAGGCACCTCAGGGGTAAGGGAAGGGGGGGCACCTCAGCCAGATGAATGCGAAGCCAGATCCACGACGGGGCTCCATGCCCATTGATGTATCCTGGGGAGTGCAAAGCCACAGTCTCACAAGTCTCTACAGTGGGTGGGTTGCCCACTGTGCCATCCTGGGGAGTGCAAAGCCACAGTCTCACAAGTCTCTACAGTGGGTGGGTTGCCCACTGTGCCATCCTGGGGAGTGCAAAGCCACAGTCTCTCAAGTAGATGCAGTTCTCTACTGGTACTGGGTGGGACTGGTGCCCAGACTGGATGAGTCTCCCCATGAAAGTCCATGTCCTGTCACTGTCCCAGCTGCACATGGGAGAAGGATGCCTGATGTTGCGGCCTTTTCATTCCTACACGGTGCTTGCCCTGTTCAGCGGTCTTCACCATGGCGGTCTTTGCCCTGTTCAGCGGTGCTTTGCCATGGCGGTTCAGGACTGTTCAGCGGTGCTTTGCCATGGCGGTTGAGGACTGTTTAGCAGTCTTCAGTATGGCGGTCTTTGCCCTGTTCAGCGGTCTTCACCATGGCGGTCTTTGCCCTGTTCAGTGGTGCTTTGCCATGGAGGTTCAGGACTGTTCAGCAGTGCTTTGCCATGGCGGTTCAGGACTGTTCAGCGATCTTCACCATGGCGGTCTTTGCCCTGTTCAGCGGTCTTCACCATGGCGGTCTTTGCCCTGTTCTGCGGTCTTTACCATGGCGTTCTTTGCCCTGTTCAGCGGTCTTCACCATGGTGGTCTTTGCCCTGTTCAGCGGTGCTTTGCCATGGCGGTTCTGATACGGACATTGGTGTGTGGCATGACGATCTCTACACTGGGCATTGGTGTGTGGCATGACGTTCTCTACACTGGGCATTGGTGTGTGGCATGACGTTCTCTACACTGGGCATTGGTGTGTGGCATGACGTTCCATCATTGCCCAGCGGGGCTGTGGCTACCGGGGCCCTCCTGGGCTGTGACTCTGGCGGTGGTCTCCTGACCAGTGACGATACTTGTGCCCTCCTGGGCTGTGACTCTGGCGGTGGTCTCTGGACCAGTGACGATACTTGGGCCCTCCTGGGCTGTGACTCTGGCGGTGGGCTCCTGACCAGTGACGATACTTGTGTCCTCCTGGGCTGTGACTCTGGCGGTGGTCTCCTGACCAGTGACGATACTTGTAGCCTCCTGGGCTGTGACTCTGGTGGTGGTCTCCTGACCAGTGACGATACTTGTGCCCTCCTGGGCTGTGACTCTGGCGGTAGTCTCCTGACCAGTGACGATACTTGTGCCCTCCTGTGCTGTGACTCTGGCGGTGGTCTCCTGACCAGTGACGATACTTGTGCCCTTCTGGGCTGTGACTCCGGCGGTGGTCTCCTGACCAGTGACGACGGTGCTGGCGGTTATGTCTGGACCGCCAGAAATGATGGCGCACTTCTCCGCCGTGACACTCACAAGAGGCTGGGCAGACTTCCTCTGGACCTTCCCCACCTTTGTTGGAGTCACAGCTGACTCACCAATTCCCTTCGAACCCATGTCAGTTGTTGTCCCACCAGGAGTCTTAACACGGTCCCGTCATCCACTCTCCAATTTTAGAGCCTTTACAGGGGGTGGGCTGCCAGTACCTTGGCTCCGGGTCCTACTGCCTGCCCTAGTGGCCGGTGCACTCCACAAGCCTTGAACACGCACCACTGGTATTGGAGGCTTTTTGGCTGAGGCGCTACGACGGGACTGATGAATTGGAGGGGGGGGGGCAAAAAGGTCAATTTTACAGAGGGACAGTTTCTGACGAACACTGGGATGGGTAGCTGGAGGGGGTCTGGGAGAGGAGGAAGAGAAGGTGGTTGTCGGAGGTGTCACTTTAGCTGTTTTGGGTGCAGGTGCAGGTACTGGAGGCTGTCGTGAGGTGGATAGATGTTGGGTGAGTGATTGCCGGCTGTTGTGTACTTTGGGAGGGGGCATCACAGACACACTGGGAGAGGACACAGGGGACGTGTAAATGGCAGTGAAGATGGTGAGTGCAGGTGAGCGGCATGGGGTGCTGGGTCTCCTTGAGCGACTCATGGTGCCTGTAGATTTGGTGCATGCAGGTGTGTGTGTAGACGAGACTGGGAGGGAGGAGGGAGAAGAGGAGGAGGGGGACACAGTGGAGACAGTGGATGTTGCTGTGTCTGTATGGGTGTGATGCTTGTGTGAGTGCCTGTGGGATGTATGGTGCCTATGTTTGCTTGAGCTACTTTTGGGTGTTGACTTGTGTGCATGCTGGTCTGTAGGTGTGCTTGGGATGGGCTGGGGTACAGGGGATTGGGTCTGGGTGGAGGAAGTTGGAGGGGGGAGGCTAGACACAGGGACAATGGCTGCCATCAGTGCTGAGGCCAGAGATTGCAGGGTTCGCTGGAGGACAGCCTGACCAGAATGAATGCCCTCCAGGAATGCATTACCGTGTTGCAACTCTCGTTCTACACCCTGGATGGCATTCACAATGGTAGACTGCCCAACAGTGAGTGACCTGAGGAGGTCAATAGCCTCCTCACTGAGGGCAGCAGGGGTGACTGGGGCAGGGCCTGAGGTGCCTGGGGCGAAGGTGATGCCCACCCTCCTGGGTGAGCGGGCACGGGGCAAACGCTGAGGGGCTGCTGGGAGGGCGGTGCTGGTAGGGGAGGTGGCGGCTGTACCTGTTGAAGTGGGGGGCACAGATGGTGCCGCCACCACAGGGGAGCTCCCATCGGCGGACGAGTCCGTGTCGCTGCTTGGTGATCCGGTGGCTGACGTGAAGCTCCCCTCGCCCTCCATCCCACTGGTGCATTCAGAGTCTGTGGTGTGGCCCTCCATGGCCATGTGGGATGCAGCTCCCTCGTGCTCCGGTTCCACTGTACCTCCGCCTGTTGATGCTGATGAACAAAAGGACAGGGAGAGCAGGAAAAGGGGGGGAGACAGAAGAAAGAGACTTTTAGTGCATGGCATTCCGCTACCGTTGGCGGACAAGACAGACGCAGCAGCCCCCTGCATAACGCCGTGCTCCTGCACTCTGCACACGCAATTTCTGGGTTGTGGGCTACATGGCAATGGTGGACATCTGCGCACATAGATGCCACAGGGATCCTTTTGGGGAGTAGTATCAGGCATGCATAACATGATAAAACAAAATCTATTCCCCTTACCCCTACTAGAAACACTCATAGCCAAGAGGCAGGCATATTTACAACAAGATTATGAGCTAGACGATTGGGCCGACCTATTGGAGGCAAGAGAGCGAGGTGCTTGTGAGGCTCGCCTGAAGTTCTGTCTTTTCAAAAAGTTTCCTGACTGGTACTTGACACCCCAGAAAGTTAGAGCCGCACGGCTCCTACCCCATGCGACCTGTTGGCATTGCCCCCACCCCCGATGCGACTTGATACATATACTCGCTGACTGCCCAACTATCCAACCTTACTGGAAGGCAGTGGGGATCACATTAAGGGAAGTTTTGCCATTACCGCCCTTCCTTAACCACCCCCTCCTCCTCTTACATGCCACATGTGAGCTCAAAGGTCTTTCCTGCCCACAAACACGACTCCTGCACACTGCGTTAGCAGCAGCTAAACTCTGCATCCTTGGACACTGGCATGCTACAACATCCCCCTCCTTTGAGGAATGGCTGTCAACCATGTACCAAGTCGCCATCCACAAACAACTTATCTATAACCTACAGGAAAAGACAGAGGTATTCTTCCAGACGTGGGCCCTCTTTTTGAACACCCCGGACCACAGACTACCCGCATGACCCCACGCCTAAGAGTGTGGACACAACCTCCAAATCAGAATGGGCTTGTTCCCCCCTCTCCCTTTCCTCTAAACCTGAAAGTGCTCCCTGCACCTCTCCCCTCTCCCCTCCTGCCTCCACAATGTCCTTACAACCGATACTGCTCACTCCCATCCCCTTCGCTCCCCTCCTCTTTCCCTCCGCTTCCTCCCCCCCGGTCGGTGTTGATGTTACTTGTGCTGTTTGTCTTATTGTTACGGTTGGTCTTGCTATTCCAGTTATCAGCATCCTCTTTCCCGCTCTTATGAACCCATCTCTGGATCTTTTTTTAGTTGTCAGTGCTATTTTTAGCCACTTTTCCACAGTCTGCTTCAATTACCATGGATTCGAATAGTCCTCCCCCTCTCTATTCTTTTTCTGTTCTTCTTAGGTATCCTCTTTCTTTCCCCTCCCCTCACTTTCCTCTTCTGTCTTTCTTCCACCCTTTTCTCACATGCTACCTTTTTTCTCTTACCATCATGGTCTCCAAGTCATTTTAGCCACCTTTGTTGCAGCTCACCTATTCTTATTTATCTCCAATCCTGTTCCCACACTTACGATGTACATCTCCCTATATCCGCGCCCTGTATAAGGCCCTTCTCACTACGTGCCCCGAGGACTGGAGTCCTATCATTGACCAGGCCTTCCATCTCGCTTCTCTTTAACCTTTCCTGTTGTACTACTGCAGGTCCTAGCCCATGGATAACACGGCGGATGTAGCTCGTATACTACCACACCAATAGGCTTCCTCCTCCCCTAGATCCTCCTTACAATTATCCATTAGGGCTGTGGTTGGGTCTACAGATAAATACATTAAGAAAGTCCTTGCCGCTATACATGATACCAAGATCATAATAATGATCATACCCAGCATGTACAATCTTGTTTTTGTATGGATGTCTGATCTTGGGGATACTATTTCTTGTTCATATGCTGCTGGGAATGCATATTCTGATGTAAGGCTTTTTAGTGGGTTTTTCATGATCCCTAAATAAATAATTGCAAAACAAAGAAACCTGTTTGTACAGCAAATTTCTCGTCAGGTCATGTGGACAGTAGCAGGTTGACATGACGCTTTAGTTTTTCACAACTGTGCATGGAAGCCAGTCTGTCTGAAACAACATGACATTTTAAGCCACACTGTATTAATTTCAACAGACAAGAATGTGCCCATATTTGGGGACTTTCTAGACTTTGAGCAAATGTTGTGTGATCATGTTCATGTCCAATTGTATTTGCACAGATACCCTCAAACTGTTGTATCTGTCTTTTCAGCATCATCTTGGCAGAGCAAAGGTGATAGTGGCCATGTCAGAGGGGAGGAAGCTGGCCACTGTGGCTCTGTTGTGGGCACCATGGAGAACGAGGGAGCAAGTGGCATGGAAGTGACTCTACATCTTCTTCAGAGGCCTCCAATGAAGTTCAAACCCTAGTGGTGCGGACCCTGGAGTGACTGTTACACCTGCCTTGTTATCTCCACCCTCCCACTTGCTCCCCCCAAGTTGGCCATAGCTGCCCCCTAAAAGAGGTGGCATCGCCTTTGCTGTAGGCACTTGCCCTACTGTCTCAGGCTGCACTCAATCAGGGGGCTGTCGATCTTTTAAGGGCTATATTGGTAGGTCAGACCACATTACTAAATGCCATCTTTAGCTGGCCAGCCAGAATACCCAGATGCTGACTCATCTGGATGGCATTCACTGTGTCCTGTCTGGGCTCCATCAGTCATTCCATGGTCTGGTCTCCTCCTTGACTGTGGACTCACACCCACCCCAACCTCATGCCCAGGTTCCCACCGCTTTCCTTATCCAAAATACCTCAACACAACCTTATCCCAAGTACACTCAAACATTTGCTTGCAACCACTACAAAGAACACAAGCAGGACATCCTCACACTGACATACCAAGAAACACAGACATACACATGCAGACACCACACACCCTGCCACCACAACCACCACAGGCATACCCACAGGCACCACACCCACCATAACACAAACACACACCCACCATCAGCATACCAGCAAACACCACACCCACCACGACACCAACACCCACACATACCAGCAGCACACCCGCAGTCAGCACACCCACCACTACACCAACAACCATGCACACCCTCAGCACACCCAAAGACACTACAACAACGCACACGACCTCCACAACAGACACATCCACACATACTGAACACAAATGCCCACACTCACCCACCCAACAGACACCTAGTAAGAAATACAAATCAAAACATACAGCAATTACAGCAGACCCTCAGGCAACCACACCTTCCACAGACACATGCACAACAGACACAGCCACTCCCTCTACCTCCCAACCCAAACTCTGTGCCAATGACCCTACCCATTTTCCAAAGGAGGACCTTCTTTTTTCCCTGGCCCTGACCCCATCCAAAACCCCTCCTCACAAATGTCTTTCCACCCCTTCCACATCCAAAGCCACCCCTCCACACAACCCTTCCAAATTTAAATCCAACCCTCCCAAACAACATTCCACCTCTTCCACATCTCAACCCGCCCCTTCCAAATCCCAACCAATCCCTTCTAAATCCCAACCCACCCCTCCAAACCCAAACCTGCCACTTCCACCACCACTTCCAAAACACACCCCTCCTAAACCCCAGGACCCCATCACAGTGACATCATTGAGGTACCTGCTCCCTGCCCCATAGATGCCCCTTCAAGAGGAGGTTTATTTTGGCAGTGACATTAGGAGTCATGTTGTGGACATGCACCCACACTGTGGACTACTGGCTTAGTGACTTTGGGCCACATGTAGTAAAGTCCGATATTGCGACTCGGAAATTGCGAGTCGGTGCGACTCGCAATTTCTGAATCGCAATATCGGATGCAGAACGGTGTCTCAGACACCGTCTGCGACTCGCTATGGGGTCGCAAAGACGCACCTCATAAATATTAATGAGGTGGGTCGCTTTTTGCGACCCCATAGCGAGTCCCTGTACTCACAGGGATGGTGGCCTGCTGAAGTCAGCAGACCTCCATGTCTGTGACTGCTTTTTAAATAAAGCAGTTTTTTTTTTTCATTTTGCAGCCCATTTTCCTTAAAGGAAAACGAGTTGCAAAATGAAAAAAATTACAAAACCATTTGGTTTCGTTTTTTCAGTGTAGGCAGTGGTCCATTGGACCACTGCCTGCTCTGAAAAAACCTTTGTGCCCACATTCACAAAGGGGAAGGGGTCCCATGGGGACCCCTTCCCTTTTGCAAATGAGTTACCACCAGTGTGTCACTGGTGGTAACTGCGAATTGCGATGCGAGTCACAAATAGGAAGGGAACACCCCTTCCTATTTGCGGGTCGCATTCACAAATTGCGATTCGGTATCGACTCGCAATTTGTGAATGAGCATCGCGTTAGGCTGTTTGCATGGCGCAAACTGCGATTTTCGCAGTTTGCACCATGCAAAGGGCTTCCTACATCTGGCCCTTTGTTTTTTCTGTAAAGTTTTATTTCATTTACTTATGATAGAGTGATTTCATCCCTATAAAAAAAAAAAAATTCTGAATACTTTTGTCCTGGTCTTATTTAATGACTGTTACTAATTCTTTGCTGATAATTTTATTTCAGCTACTGTATGTGCCATGAACTTATTCTCATTTGTGACAGTGAGCAGCGCATTTTGTGGACATCTCTGCCATGTTTGCAGTTTATAGGTAAGATTGGTAGTACATTCTGTGTACACCCAGTGGTAGCAGATTGTGATGGAATTGCTACATTATCATAGGATTGAGTAATTCCTATTGGGTTTACTCTTTCAGTTTGATTCGGGAATTATTGTGCACTCCTTTGTGGACACATTCCTGTTTGTGAATGTTGTGACTTTTTGTGTCGGTATACATTGCCTTGAAGGCAGTTTGTGCCAATTTGGTGGGTGCCACTAATATCTTGAGGTGTGTTGTGATACATTTTCTAAGTACAACATTACGCACATAAGCATTGTGCATCCATATAGTGTTGTTTGACAAAAATATTTACAAATGCATGAGTCCAGTGCTACTATACAGCAACATTTCTGAGGATAAAAGGTAACCGTGACTTACCTTCTGTTCCGGCGACAATGGGGGTGATTTCCATCTTGGTCCAGGAGCTGCAGCAACTGCAGGACTAGTATAACTAGGTTCATTGTGGCAGAACATGTGAAAAGTGTAAAAAAAGTGAGTTTTGTCCTTGTGCCCTTCCCAGTCTACCAACTCAGGTGAGGAGGTTTAGCCACCACGGTAGTGTTGACCGAAATTCACATTGTGAATAGCTCAGCAGTACAAGGGGCTGGCATCCCCTGGCAGCTGCTTTAGTCTAGGGCTCCATTGACATGGGTAGAGACTCTGGGTATGATCCTGCTAACATTTAAATAGGGCGGGTGGATCGTCATGGTGACAGACAGGTTTTCAGATGGCAAAGCGATGGCGGGACTATAACTCCCAAGATCTAAATCAGCTCCTTAGTCTTCAACATAGAAATCAAAAATCCTCAGTTGGGCAGGAGGCTGTGCCGAGAAGGGTTCTGTGAGGTCGGACAGCCATCCAATGAGGTCCATGTGAAGCTTTTGACTGTTGAAAAGATACACCTGCCCACACCCAAAGCCTATGCACTGCTCCGGGAGAAGTTTTCACACCTCATCAAGTGAGCTCTTCAGATTTGAGATTATGCAAATGTGCCTCCAGAGGCTTTAGGCAGGTAAAAGGTAACTTTTTTAAAGTAAGATTTCCTGAATAGTTATTACTAATTCAATTTTAACATTAAATCAGTCCTAATTTGTATTTTCAGTAAATATATTTTTTAAAGTCTTTAAATTACATTTCTATTTTTTTCCTAACTGAAATCAACATTGTTAGCTGTAATAATGTCACCCAGCGTTTGTCAACGCAACATCCAACCTTGCTACAGTCCAAATAGCATTTGGGGCCTTTTCACTAAAAGTCAACTTTAATAGTAAAAGTTCACATGCCCTACTTTTGAATACCATGTACCCTGCCTTATGGGCAGTAAAACCTACTTAGGTGTTACTTAGTAATATTTAAAAGGAAGGTGTAGGCCTGTCAAAAGGGGTTATTTTGACAGTTTGAATTTTCTGTTTCATACTGCCACAGCCAGGCTTTAACAGTAGACCTACAGTCATAGGTGCACTGTCATTATATTGGGTGGCACAATATGCGTTACAGTTCACTAGTGACATTTAACTTACAGGCCCTGAGTACTCTTTGTACCATATACTAGGTAGGGATTTATAGGTAAGTTAAATATGCCAAATAGGGTAAAAACATGTTTAGGGGTCAGAGTACATGGGGCCTGGTTACTAGCAACCCAGTGCACAGAGTCAAGAAACCAGCAGCATCGGTCTACATAAAATGGGGGTTACCACATGCAAATAGATGCACTTTCATACACCAGCCAATGCCTCTTTAAAAGAAAGTAAGGTAGAGTAATGAGATCAGAACTAAATACTACATACAAAATTACGAATATTTCCAAGAGTTCAAGAGGAACTCCAAATTGTAACCCCTCTTAAACGAACATTGCAGAAATGCAGGTTGCAAATCAAGTACCCCAAAGAAATATCACAGGGAGCAAATAAGTTGATATATCTAATTTGTTCCTGTTGCCTATGTGTTACCAGGTGACAAAGTGTGCTTCAACAAGCTCTAAACCTAAAACAACAAAGCCCTGCTAACATACTGATGTATTCCAACATACAAAAACATTTCACAATCAGCAATATTAGACCTATACGCTTTTTCAATCCATTTAAAATGCAAAATTAGAGGCCTACTGCTTTTATCACCAAGTTTAGCAAATCAATTAAATACGCCTATTGGCTTTAACATGGAAATCTACATGACTATGCTAGTCTCTTCCCAGAGAGATCCATCAGATATTTTTAGGCAGACCCAAAGTATATATTAACACCACCATAAAGTCATTTTCAGGAGCCACAAAGCATTTTCTCTGGTCATATCTAAAAAGGGTACAAAACCTCTTTCAATGGAAAAAACCCTCTCTATTGCATTTGCCACATAGTTCAAAATGCAATGTTCTTTCCTATGATGTTTGTCTTGGTGTTCATAATGTAAAACCCCTTCTTATTACATTTGAAAAGGGGTTCACATCCCAATGTAAAACCCTTTCCATTGTGTTTAACCTGAGATGTGTTGTAGAAAATACTTATCCTTAATACAATATAATACCAGCCCACTCACAAAGGCCTTCTGGCTATCACACATGCTTTGCTGAAAAATTTATTCTGGTCCAATGCTTTTTGGTAACCTTTCATAAGAAACAGATCAGACCCCCACTGCATCAGGCATAACTTATCACAATGAACTAATCAGGACTACAGGTTTATATGTTGGCTTGTTACCATAACTATCTCAGGCCTACTGTACTGAGCATAATGTGTGCGAAACATGCACTCTTTCTGTGGATGCACACAATATGTGCCCAATCAAATCAAGTAAGGAGGATTAACGGGAGATCGAGCAAAAGCCCCACCCTCATTCTGTTGATCACATGAGATCAGGCTACAGCTGCACTGTTAAACTTCGCATCTCAATGAAAGGGATTGGTAATCCTATTCACAAAAATATGTATGTGAAGTTGGCTATGTTGGTATAATTTCCATCAAGGAAACTGAATTTTACCTCTTGAGAGACCTTTTCATTGTAACAGGAAGGTAGTCCACCTTAATTGGTCATTTGATAGCAAAGTGCTTTGCCAGTGCTTTTGAGAAATAAGGTGTAATGTAAGCACTACATTATTAATATTATTGCATCAATTACGTGCACCACGTTTGAAGGGTCTCTTTGAAAGGTGAATTTTCAAATCACAGTTAAAAATTCCTATATTTATAATGCAAAAGAGAAATGAGAAAAGGAGACGAGTGAGTTTTTAACAAGAGCGATTATTTTCTTATGCATGAAGCTATTGATGTGGTTGAAGCTGCGTGTGGAGTTTAATAATGTGAGCAGCTTCTCATGAATCAATGGAGATTTGTTGACTGAAAGAGGCTTTCAATATGCTGGAGAGGGTGGCTAATTAAACTGACTAAGCAAGCATTATTGCACCCTGAAGATTTTCAAGTATTGCAGCTGGAGTCAATAAGCATTAACAATCAGCGATAAACACTGTTCTCACAGAGAGAAGTATAACGTTGACGCATTAAGTGCCATAAATGTACGAATTATACACTATACAATATACCATTCCTAATTCAATGCCTTAGAAACTTTTTCCATCATGGCTTCCGGAGTGGAGTTGTGTTTGTCTTCGAGGGAATACTTGAGATGTTCTACGTTTTTGCTTGTGTTCTTTTACCTTCTGTATTCCAATTTTTCTGAATAAAAATTTAAAATGAAAATAGAAATGCTAGAAATAGAACTTCCATTCAAAGTCACAGTTCACTAAGTCACCTGATTTAAAATTTGAGAGGCCAGATTTTGACTTGTCATAGGTAGTGCTAATCTCTTTGCTTATACTTTTTAAATTGTGTTGTGCTGGTGATATTAAATCCTTTTGTGTGTTAGTTTGAATGGCACACAATTTCCAGTGCTTATATTTGGCAAACTATAATTTTGATGTGTTTACTTCTTTCAGCCACAGACAATGCAGTGTGAATTTACATATCACCTAAATTAAAAGCCAGAGTAAAGGGGGAGAGGGTGCTTGTAATGCGACCATACTTCCCGTGTTGCCTTCTGAAAAGGTTCAAGCTGTATAACAATTGCATTAAACAGCTAATAAAAGTAAGATGCAGTGTCTGCCCTACAATTGTGCATTCTGCTCCAGCAGATAACATTGCCCATCTGTTTGGACGTTTTCCCTGCTGTACACATTGTTTATTATGACAGGTTACTCAGCCTATCCAATTCTACTGGACTGTCCCCAGATGGAGCCACGAGGCGACTGTCATTGCGGGCTGATTTGCAAGGAAACGTCTAATTGTAAAGTTAGCTGTATCCTGGGTCAACCTGGCTGTGCTGCACTTTTCACCCAGTGCTAGAAATAAGGCTAAGAACAACACATGAACATTTTTTGGTATTTTCTGTTTCTTACAAATGTACATGGGCTTCAAATTCAGTTGTTTTTCAATGGTTGGTCGCAATTAATTCGATAGTTAGATTTTAGCTTTATACTTTTCCGTTTTTAGAAGTAATTATTAAATATGTTTTTTCGATTTTTATTCAAACCTTAAATGGATATTGCCAAGAACAATTAACCTGAGTTGCCCCTGGAGTCTGCAGGAGCGAAGCAATGACTACAGGTGCCCTCGAAGACTGGCACCATGCACATCGCAATATTATGCTGTGTACAGAGAGCCGACCCCAAGAGATGTGGGTCTGGATTTCTGTCGTCTGATCCCCTCTATTACAGATCCCAGAACGATTCGTCAAGGTGCGAGTGAAATAGTCTCTTCTGCTAGAAGAAAAGAGAGGAAAAGTTATACCCCGTGAAGTAACCCTGTCCCAGTTTTCCCCACCCTGCCCTGTTTTCTCCTAATGTTCCTCTTTCACTAGGGATATGGAGTGCAGGCACATTTATGGCCTCTCATTCATTGGGTATGCGTGTTCACTCTGTGAGTGTTTTAAGTTGTTTAGTTTAGAACAGTAAATTCGATAATTAACTCAAGTGTGTGCACCTTTTCTCTTCTTTACCTTTTTTAGGTACACACATTTCTCCATGCTCGACATTCCAAGGATTACCTTTCCCCAAGATCCTATATTGCTTCTCACTTTCTGGCTTTCCTTTGAGAATTGTCCTTTGCTGCTAAATACTTAAAACCAACTATTGTTACAACCTGGCACCTGTCGACAAGCGTGCAGTAATTTGTCTTACCGTGCGTTAAGTAAAATGTTTTCTTCCACGTTTCTTCCACGTTTGACTAGAAGAAGGAACGTCGAGTCGACAGAAGGAGGTGCCGAGTCATGGAAGAGGATGTTGTTCAGGATTACCATGAGTCTAGGGGTAGACTCCGAAACATGTAGAACACTTCGGAGACAAGGTACATAAAATACCCACCTCCAACACCCCCTTTTTAACTATACCACACCTGTGAGACATAATAAATTAGTAATACCATCCAGAGGGCGGTATTTTTAACTCACCAAAAGACCCCACCACTCCTACCTCTTTTAGCATTCACATTGATGAAACCATAAGTGCTCTCACTTATTCCGTCGGTCGCAGCACAACACGTTCTGTAGCAGAACGGGAGGAAACCCAATGATGAAGCATGCCACCAAGGCGTAACCCTGATGAGTGAGGGTTTTTCATAAAAAAAAACGTTTTTTCCACCCTGTGGAAGTCCCTTTGAAATGGCCTTTTTTGTATAAGTACTAAGGTTCTAAGGAAGACAAGCCCAGCCCTATCAAACCCTCCTTCTCCCTCTTTGTTAGCAGGTCCTTTACCACCACCAGGTCGTCCACTCGAAGCTCAGGACACTTCGTTCTCCTCCGGTTGCTTGCTTTCTGGTTGGTCTTCCATCACTTTTGTTGCGTGGCCCCCAGATCCAGCTCATTTGGCTCCCACTGAGAGTCAGCCAGGATACAGTCCTGTGGTGGCTGCCTAAACATCAGAGCTGCAGGAGCACAGGCAGTGGTACTGTGAGGCGTCTGCTGATAAGCTCTCAGAAGTTTGTGCATACACCACTCAACATCATCCTCTTGTTCAGCCACCCATAAGGAAAACTCCCAAAGTCCATGTCGATCTTTGACCACAGCTTTGCGCAGGGTGATTCCATGATCACTGGAGAGGTGGTCTGATCGATGGCTGTGATGGCACAGGCGTGGAACCTCCTTATGAAGGTATCGACCAGGGCATCCATCCCAGGAACCACACCTTGGCCCTTGTCTTGGTGGGCCCTTGGTGTCCTTGATGAGCCAGTTCGACCACCCTGTCCCACAGGCACCAGGGAAGTACTAACTTCAGGCCTCGCAGGAGAAGGCCATCACTCCTAACCAACAGTTTATCCCGCACCTTCCAAACTCCTTGCATAGCCATGCGCTCTTCCTAGTCAAAAGACCTCGTGCCATCCAGGAAAAGCTTCCTCTCTCGCCGGGTCAAAGTACCTTCAGCACTACCTATGACAAGGTCTTTTCTGGAAGCTTCTGCTATTTCTGACAGCATCAAGGCAACAGGGCAGGCCCCCTGCACCACCATCTTTATGAAGGTTTCCATTCTTTCCCCCTCTTCCTCTTTCAAGTCAACAGGTTGCAACACAGGGGGGGATGCCTTGACAAATAATCGGCTGAGTTATTCACCCCTGGCCGGTAGATGACCTTGACTATGTACTGCTGGAGCAGGACTGTTCATCGCTCAATCCTTGGGAGAGCCAGCTGTGTGCACCCAGCAAACAGGGATACAAGGGGCTTGTGGTCAGTGACCACCTGAAATTCCTGTCCATACATTTACAATCGGAGGTGCTTATAGGCCCAGCAGATCTCCAGGGCCTCCCTTTCGACCTACGCATATCAAGCCTCTACTGCTGACAAGGCCCAGCTTGCATACGCCACAGGTGCCCACTCTTGATCTCACTGCTCCTGAAGCAGAACTGCTCCTAGCCCAATAGGACTAGCATCCACCACTACCTCTGTCCTTCTCCTGGGGTGGAAGTAGGCCATGGTTACTTTATCTAGCAACGCCTTCTTCACATCCTGGAATTCCCTGCCAGCTTTGATCAGCCTTAGTTAGTCTTCTCAGAGGCTCAGCCATTGTAGCCAGTTGGGGAATGAACTGGCCACAGTAGGTTGCCATGCCAAGGAAACTTCAAACTTCTGTGGCATTGCACGGGACTGGGGAACTACGGATGGCATCCACCTTTTTGGGGTCTACTTGCAACCCCTCACACGAGAAAATGTATCCGAAGAAATCGACTGAGTCCTTGTAGAATGCACACTTCTTTTTCTGAAGTGTCAGGCCAGCATCGGATAGCCGCTGGAGCATGGCGCTTAGCCATTGATGATGATCCTCCAGAGTCTAAAAAAAAATCAGAATGTCATTGCTGAGGTTGAGCACCCTTCAAGGCCAGATAATGTCTCTCTGGTGGCATTTTGAAAAACTTAAGCTGCAGACGATACCCCGAAACTAAGCCTTTTGTAACGACATAGCCCAACATGCGTGGAAAAAGTAGTAATGTTCCTGCTTTCGTAGGCCAGTTCCAGCTGATGGTAGCCAGAATTCAAACCCAGCTTTGAGAACCATTGGGCTTCATTTAAGTCCGCAATAATGAAGTCCATCGTAGGTGTGATATGCCGTTCTCTCTTGAGAGCACAATTCGGCAATCGCATATCCACACAGAGATGAATGGCACCTGGCTGTTTTGCCTTGGGCGGGACCAAGGTGGTAAGCCCAGTAATGTGCTTGATCACCCCTTGGTCCACCAGAGCTTGCACCTCTTTCTCTATTGCCGGCCAGAAATGAAACAAAACTCTGCAGTGCTGCAGCGCCATGGGCGTCACAGTGGGGTCAACGTGCAACTTGAACTGTTTTCCTTTGAGTTTGCCCAGTCCTACAAACAACTGTGGGAAGTCATTGAGTATGGACTCTGCATGTGTGTCATTAATCTGGCATGCAGCAGTGTGGAAACCAAGAAGGTTCCTCGGTTTCCCTTTACAACTTTAAACTTGGCTTTCGTCATGCAACCTTGACTTACTGCAGTCACTTCAGTAGTACCGTGCAAAGGGAGCGGATCACGCCCACCAAAGGTGTACATTTTTGTGTTGCAGGACGTTAACTCTGGTCTTGGTGACAACTGGTGATATAGCACACTGTCCATTACGTTGACTGACATGCCAGTGTCAATCAACACAGCCGCACTGGCACCATTGATCTCAACATTGCACATGGGGGGCGGGCGATGATTTTTTTGTCACCATCCGTCAAACAAGATAACAAAGATGTCTTCCTCATCTTCCTCATCGTACCTCATATTTCCTGCCCCCACCACATCAGCATCCCACATGAATTGCAACTTTTACCTTTCCCTGGGCAAACAGCAGGTGTCTTATGTTCATATCCACAGCTACTACATTCTCTCTCCCCTTGCTTTTGGGAATGTGGTGAGTGCTGGATGTACTGGTGTGTTTGTGGACCATCAATCTCCTCCTCTTTCTCTACCGTTTGTTTAGTGGCACAGGACGCCAATGATGACTGCCCACCTGTGGCGGCCATGGCATCTGCCCGGGTAGCCAAGAGTTCATGTGAGCGAGCCAGGATCGAAATCTCGTGATGCCTGGCTGTCGTAGTATGAGTTTCCGTAACATGTTCGAACGGCACCCCTGGATGACTTGCGCACAGATCTCCTTGTGCTGGTTGAGGACTACACAGGTGCTTGCCAGTTTCCACAGCCTGGCATAAAACATGTTCACTGATTCAGTGTCAGTTTATTGCACTTAGCAGAGCTTGAACCGTTCATAATCAGGGTTCAGCTGGGGTTCGAAATACAGGTTCAAGGCTGCTACTGCAGTGTCAAAGTCATCAACCGCACCTGTGTTGGGAGTGTTCCAAAGAGCTCGTACAGTTCATCACCTCCCATGTGCAACATGAGGGACCTTCGCACAGCACAATCCATCTCTCTAGTGGCACAAAAGGAGTTGTCCAGGCTTCCAAGTCAATGGGGCCATCACGGCGCCGCCGTGGCAGGATCCCCCAGCTGGCTGAAGTGGCGCAGCACTGCCACTGACGAATGGGCCCGTACATTGGGTAGCTGCTGCTCACAATTTTGCTACAATGAGCTCATTGAGCTATATGTAAAACACCCGCTCCCTGCACGATCAAATTATACCCACTGGCTCAGCTTACTTTAGTCTCTGCAGCTTGTTTCCTCACTTTAGGCAAACACTCTATAGTCCTTTATATATTTTTTTTCTCTAGTTGTTCATAATTTTTCTTTTAATGTCTATTATTACTTTTGCTTTCTTAAGTTTTTCCTTTTTTTTTCTTA
The DNA here is from genome assembly GCF_031143425.1 of Pleurodeles waltl. Classification (NCBI taxonomy): domain Eukaryota; kingdom Metazoa; phylum Chordata; class Amphibia; order Caudata; family Salamandridae; genus Pleurodeles; species Pleurodeles waltl. The sequence goes on from NC_090439.1 coordinate 630,594,085, forward strand.
GGAGTGAGGACAGGCCTCACCACATGACAGCAGATATCCAGCACGAGCCGCTGGTTCTGTAGGCCTAGAATACAGGTCCACCTGTCATCCACAGCTTGACAGGCACTCCTGGTCCGGCATCTGGGCAGGGTCCTTCCCCTGCAGGCAGTGACGGGCAATTCATGTGTCTGGACCGACACAATCAAAGTGCACCCGTGCTTCGCTCGGGTGCAGACACTGGCAGGCAGGCCCTTGAGTACACCCGGGAGCACCAGACGAGTGCGGTAGCACAATGCACGAGGGGGGCCATGGCCCCAGGGATGAGCGCAATCATGCACCACCTAGATTACTTCACGATCTGCCTGGAGAACAGAATGCAAGGTAGGTGTAGTGGGCACCCTTGTTGATCAGATGAAGCAGGGCTCACACAGTTCAGCACTGTGGGGATGTTTCTTCCTCATCACCAATGTGGAGAGGGGACATGTGCAGCTTTGCTTGCAGGGAAAGGAGACATGACTTGGCTGGTTGCTCTTTAACTTAACACTGCTGTGGTCAGCAGCGCCCTCTTTATTTTAAAACCTCAGTAGAGAGCCCAGCCCAGTGCCCTCATGTTGCAACACTGTATCGGAGAGCCCGGGTGGCTCCCTAGTTTGGGTGTTGGGCATGGAACTGGTAGACTAGAGCAGGGGTGTGGACATGGACTGCAGGCTCTCAGGATCTATTTTCCGGTCCTGTCTGGGAGATAGAACAGTTTCCGCTTGATGCACTTTGAATCCAAAATCTGTTGTGCCTCATATTCTGGATGACCATCCACCAAGAAGAGAGGAGGAGGAAGGTTTGAGTCAGAGGAATGATGACATTTTGAAGAGGGAGACATGGAACAGAGAATGTATGTGATACTCATCAGGAAAGTCAGTTTCATGGATACTGGGTTCAGGATCTGGGCAATCGGAAAAGGTCCTACAAAATGAGGCTGAAGTTTCCATGGGCCTGGTAAATTGTTGTTTTTGGTTGCTAACCGTATCTTACACTTCATACGTTGGTTTGTTGGGGCATTTTCAATTTGCCTGTGCCTTCATGGATGCCTTATACTGTGTGAAGTGTTCTTCTATAGCTGAACAAATTACACAGAGGTTGTCACGGTGATCCTTTACTGCAGAATGAGTGCAGAGTCATGCCAAAGTGTTACTGGGAGAACTTGTGGGTGGTATCCTAAATTACAATAAAAAGGAGATATCCCTGTAGCTGAATGTGTGGTGTTATCATATGAAAATTCTGCTAAACTAGGGGCCTGAGCTCAAACACTTGTTAATGTATGTAATATGCAATGAAGGAGTTGTTCCAAGGATTAGTTTACCCTCTCTGTCTGTGGAAGAAGGGCTGAGGAGAAGTGGAGGTTGACTCCCAAAGTCCCGAACCATGCCAGAATTTTACAACAAATTGGGAACCACGTCAGAAATAATCATTGAGGGAATTCCATGTAAGTGAACCACTTGCAGAAGGAATAGTTCAACTAAAGGCAGAACTATAGGGAGTTTTCTCAATGGTCTGAAATGGGTACTAAATCCACTACTACAAAAATAGCTGAATAACCTTTCAAAGCAGGCATGTCAGTAATGAAATACACACTTCGAGTATGCCAAGGTGCTTGTGGGATAGGTAAAGGTGTTGTAGGACACTCTGTAACTGTGTTGTGCACCCTTAGCTTAGCTTAGTTCACAAGTTTGTGCCTTTTGTAACATACACATTTTATTTATGTTTTATTCCTCATTTTAGCAAAGCCTGCTTTCAGCAAATATTTTACATATTTTATCAGCTGCCTCTTTTAGGAATGCAGAGCTCACGCTGCCACTTTTTTCAAGCTATTGACCGACATGTAATCTGTACCTTTATCCAAGGCTGCCACGTATGGCACATGATAGTCCAATTTGTATTACCCGCTCAGGAGCCAACTCTTTTCTCGAGACACATCATTACGTCAGGCCCTTCCTCCAAACTCCTTATGGGTTAATATATAAACAACACATAGACCTGAGGATGGTAGAGGGCATTCATTTCACCAAATTTGGCAGAAAACTAGGTATTTACTTAGAAAGTGTGCTCTTTTGCTTTTTGTGATTTGGTGTTTCTAGTATATTTGGCACCATTTAACAAATCGTCACAAAACATTCCACATGCTAGTCCTATGCACTTCACCTTCTTCTTGAAAAGTTTTGGGGTGATACATCAAGCTGGGACCAAAAAAATGGGGGTCCTAAAAGGCAATTTTCCTATGTAGTTTTCATTGAATGGAATTTTAAACAACATACAATCAAACCAGCCAAAATGAATTACACCCTATGTGGCAGAAGCTAAATCTTTAACCAGAAATCATGTTTTTTATAATTTGATTTAATTCCATTCAGTAGTTTTTCGAGAAATGAAGGCTCAAAATGTATAGCTACTTGGATGGCTGGGTTCACAGGAGTTGTGCAAGATTCCTGCAGCCACACAACTTCAAATACTAGAGCTATCCTATTTGCTGAAAAAGCCTTTTTCCCCCATCAGCTATCCCACTCTCGCAGGAGCGAGACTCTTACATGAGTCCCACCGGAGCACTTTTCTCTGCTTGACTGCAATCAAAGCAGAATTGCAAAAACAGAAATGTTGTGGGTGTCATTACAGGACTCAGGGAAATATTAAGTATAAGGGACAAGGTAGGGATACTCTGACCCCCTAGTCCTTGTACGGGAGAATCATGAGAGACCCTCTAAATTTGACATATTTATTTTTAGGTTGCTGGGATTCAGTGAGAATCTTTCGGGGCCCAGCCACCAGTGCTCCTAAGAGTGTGTTGCCGGAGCAAAGACAAATGCCAGGGAGACTCTTGCGAGAGTCCTGCAGGATTTAGAAAGTAAATTTAAAAGGATGATGCATGGTGGAAGTTTGGCCTCATATGGGGGAACTGGGTGCAGGCACGGCTAAAGGTCATGCACAGAGGGGATTGCCCACCAGTATGGTGTTGAATGCAGGGCTTGGCCGCTTGTCAGGCCCTTTGACCAATCCCACGTTCTGCACGGTGGCGGCTTGGCATAGTTACGCTTGGTGAGAAAATCTTTCTTTACTTTAAAAAATTCCTAGAAATTCACTGAAATATCACTGTTTAAAGTGATGACATGTTTAGGTGAAAATGGCAGTTAAAACATATGGTATATTCACCCACGGTCATGGATTTAATGACCCAGTAGATTTACTGATTTTTGTTTAATGTTGCTGTGGACCTGCTGCAGTCCCTGCAGGCCCTGACAACTTAAACAAATGATTGGTGGTACCCCTATCCACTGGGCCCCTGCTGCCCCAGTTAGCTCCGCTTGTGGGATCCAGTCTTTTAGGTGGGTGCCCAAGTGCTATTTGGGGCAACCACATTGCACAGCTCATGAAGGCTTTTGGGGGAGCCCCAAGGCCCCTTGAACTGGGCTGGTTCTCCTTGCAGGACCTGGAAATTGTTCTAATTGGGAACGGCCTTAGGGATGTTTTCCCACAAACATTTTGCCTTACTGCTCCATTTTTTCTTATCTCATTTTTGTTGACCTTTAGAAGTCTGTACACTTTACCACAGCGAACCAATGCTAAATTGTATGTTATCACTCCCTAAAACATGGTGACATTGACTCAACATCCCTAGTAAAGTGGGACTACATGAACCCAGGGCCTATAAGTTAAATGCTACTAGAGGGTCTGCAACACCATTTGTGCCACCCACTTAAGCATCCCATAAATCCTGTCTCATGTCTGCCATTGCAGCCTGCGTGTGCTGTTTTAAATTGCGATATCAACTTAGCAAAACAAATCTTTTGCCAGGTCTAAACCATACTTTCTAATACATATAAGCCACCCATAGGATAGTTCCCAGCCAACCCATAGGAAATGGGTGCAGGATATTAAAGAATTTGGACATGTGCTTTTAACTTTTACAGGTCTTGGTATTGAAAATCTCTTAAGTTAATTTTTCACAACTGCAAGGCCTACACCTCCCATAGATTGACATTAGTTTATTTTCTTACATTTAGTAAGAGATACCTTTCAATTGGGAGCAGGTAGGAATTTTGAGTTTGGTGTCTAAAGAATTGGAATTTTAAAACTTCTTTAATGGTTAAGTTGGATTTTCAATCACAATTTTTACACTCCACTTTTAGAAAGTTGGCAATTTCTTGTTTCAACCATTTGGTGCCTGGAGCCTGTATCCTGCTCATATGACTAGGTGTAGCTGAAAGTTGGTCTTTGCGTTTTGGTTCAAAATATGAAAATAAAGGGGGAATAAATGTTGGCAGGATGTGCGATCTCTAACTTGATGGGTGACCAAGCTGTCACCTACCATACTTGCCACAAAGGATCTGCCTGAGCACACTCGCAAAGGGATTGACACTGTTCTTTGTATCCCCAGACAAGAAGGAGTCAGGGCAGAAAGGAAGGAAATTTCAAACATTTCTGGGATGGGAGCCTACAGAACCTTCTCTTACTTCAAAGCTGGCACTAGGTATAAATATTGGACCCTCAGATCCAACTCTTCAGTGCAATCTAGACCTGTGGAAGATTTGGGAGGACTGTTGTGCTGCTCTGTTATAAGAAGTACTGCTACTCTACAGCCCTGCTGTCTGCTGCTTTGCTGCCTGAATAAAAGGGTCTGGGCCATCCCAGAACCACCAGAGTGACTCCAAGGACTACTTGGCTAGCCTCCTGATCACAGCCTCAGGGACAGAAAATGTTCCATACACCTTGAACCCAGAACATGGATTCTTTTTGCTGCAGGTTTTGCCACAAAGTTGTGTCACTGGAGTCCTGGACCCTTAGAAATGGAACTAAACGTGCTCTGCCAGCCCAGCTGTGGTATCTTGGACAAAACTGATGCAGTGTGATGCATCTCCTCTCATCCCCATATCAGAACTGCCACTGAGCCAAGCACTTTTGTTGCAGGACTGAGAATCGTAGCTCGCAGGTCAATCAGACTGCCACTGGGCGATGCATATGCAATGCAGGTCTTCGCAATGCACGCCTCCATCTATAGCATCTTCAGAAATGCTGTTGCTTGATGCATCTTCAACACAGGACCTCAAATCACAGCCTGCACTTTCTTCAGAACTGCCAATGCACAACATATCCTCGACGTGGGATATCCGAGTGCTCTACAACTAGGATGATGTAAGGTGCTTTCTTCAGCAGGCCTAACTTGGTCCCTGTATCTATCCTGTGCTCTATGTGGGCCATTGGATGAGTGCCCCAGTACCCACCCGGGGCACCCACAATGTAGGGGTCATTGGTGGTTATGGGAGAGCCCCAAGGCCCCCAAGGCTGCAGCCAGCTCCCATTATGAGAGCCAGGCATTATCTGATTTGTGGGTGGGTGCCCTGGCGTCCACGCAGGGAACACAAATGCAGGGGTCATTAGGGTCCAGAGGAGAGCTTGGAGGATCCACAGCCCTGGCTGGTTCCCCAGCCAGCATGATCCTGGGTACTGGCAGGAGCCTGCATAGTTTCTTTGCTTCCTCCTGGGTGGGAGAAGCATTTTTTAGCTGCTCACTGACTGGGAGAGTACAGGCAGGGTATGTATGCACATTTTCAGGCAGGGAACCACTGTGTCTTGTGGATGAGCTACCCAGAACAGTACAAATGAGTGTGACCTTGGGGATGTGGCCCCTGGATCAGACACCAACATGAGGAGGCTCTGGGAGAGGGGCTTGTATTTCCCTTCCCCTTCATTTCCTACCAAACATACTCATATGATAGATAAAATCAGAAAATATATCATCAGGACAGGATGTAGTTTTGAGACAATAAGTATTATTAAACTGGGATATCCATTGATCAGCAGTGATGTGTGCCCACAAGCTGGCCATTGGACCGCTATTCACTTTGATGGAATTGACGGTTCACCAGTAAGACTTGGAGTCTTACACTTAATATGAAACCATTAACGATTCCCAAGTATTTCTTTTGTTTACAGAGTTACTATTTTTGGAGTGATTTGATATTGTGCTCTACAAAGAGCTGCATCGTCCCTCTTCTTTGGTTTGTCAAACAAGGCAGCACAAAGATTGAACAAGCTTTATCAAGACATCTAGGTACACATGAATCTGGACATCATGATGGTTTCATTAGTGAACTTCATATCATATACCCAGGTCCCATAAAACAATTTAAAGCTAAATTATGCCTTAACATATTGCCAAAAAATACTTGGGATTAGGAGTTTCCAACCTAATCTAAGCTCATGGTCATTGACTGATGAACAAATAATATAATTAAGGAGGGAGCGTGCTTTGGCCGCAGGTAGTCCAAAGAAAACAGTTAGTGGATAGTGATTGGCCTATTCTTTTTCCATTACCTCTCCAGCAAGAAGGTAATTAGCCATACTCCAAAACTGAGACATATCGGTGTTCATTATAGGTTTGGCGGTCGCATGATGTGAACTGCCATGGAAAGGCTGCCAGACAGGTGCTCCAGGGGGGCCCTGGGGGCCCCTGCACTGCCCATGAACTTTGAATGGACAGAGCAGGGGCCCCTGTGCACAGCCCCATTCCGCATTCCACTGCCCGAATTACGGGCAGTGGAATGCGCGACAGAGGCTGCTGCACCCGCTGCACCACCACATTAGGCGCCAGCTCCATTAGGAGCCGGCGTCATTGTTAAGACCCTGTTCACCGCAGGACCGGCTGGTAGAAACATAGTTTCCGCCAGCCGGCCCTGCAGTGAAGTCCTATTATGACCGCGGGTTCAGGCCGCACAGGCGCTCTGAGGGCGGGAAGAGTTTAGTGGGTGACCTCCGCCACCCACCAAACTCTTAATGACGGCCATAATCTAAAACTGAAAAGCACCTACACCCAAAAAATTGAAATAACCTCATTACGTCATGTGTCTGTTTTGCAAACTTTAGCTAAATCATGGTCAGTTATATATTTTTTAGTTCCTGTCCATGAAAATCTGAGGTAATAAAGATATTAAACCTGCTTTAATAAGAACTGAGATTGCCACGGTTAAAGTACTAGTGCAGAATTTAGCATTAACATTTCCACATAACAGCAATTTGGGAGGTCCTGGGAAGATAATTTGAATCAGATTATATAAATCATCAATCAGACTTTGCAAGCAATTGAAATTGCTGTTATCTGAATATGAGAAAACACTGATTTAAAAAATTTATTAAATAAAAATGATAATCACAATTCAATACAATGTCAAACAATTGTAGTCCATGGTGATTAACTTCAGTGAGGGTAATATGACAATTTATGGTGTTACTAGGTGTATGGTTGCTAATGTAGGCTGTCATAGAGGGTGACCAATCATGATTCTTACTTGGAATGTTAAGTAGTGACCCTTATGGGGGACAGTTGGTATGGACCTTGTCTGCGAAAGGCGTGTTTGCCTGCCCCCCCCCTATTACAAATAAACTTCCATTTATTTGATGACAATATATGTGCCTCATTACTACAAATTTTTGACGAGCTGAGGACAAACACCTGCGGTTCAAAAAATGTGCAATTGTCGTGTTGTATACTACTTCACCTTGATGCTGGTCCCAAGGAGCTATCATTGCTTTTATGGTGCATCGGTATATTGGTGAGATGGGGGTATAGCGGACTGAATGGTGAACAAGGCTTATGGACTTGTGTGGCTAGTTCATCATCTTGCTGTCCAGGGATGTACATTTGAGGGCCTGGAAGCGCAATTATTATGCTATTTTAAGTGAACAAAGTGATGTGAAGGCACAGTGCATGGACAAGGCACAGGGTGTGAGGCAGACAAAGTGCATGGAGAAAGCTCACTATGTTAAGCAGCGCATTACGCTGCACAAAAAGCACTAGAGTTCTCAAGCTTGGTTGTTTGTGCGTGGCATGAATATTCTTCTGGCACCACAGGACGTGCCACGTCACTATGCAGACCGCCATTTTGGGAGGAGCCTTCCTCATGTTACATCGACAGCCATTTCACGGGCCGTCTGAAGGCTACACGAACAGTGACCTGCACACCTATATCGTGTTCCACGCTAAATTTAAAGACAGCATTGTAGTTACGGTGACATGCGCACCCTCTACGGCATGTCATAATTAAATCACAGTGTATTTAATTAACTCACGGTGAATCCGCATAGTGCAGTCTTTCAGCTGATCAATGGTGTGTGCTCCTTGTAGAGTACCAGTGATACATGCCAATTAAGTGTGTCAAACATCTGCGGTGACATGCACACCCTTTGCAGAGGTTGGATGGTAATTTGTTACGTGTTAGAAAAAAAATGAGACTCTGGGGAGAACCTTCTACCTTTTACTTTACATAATAAGTAATAGTGTGATTACTATTATTTCTCTATAAATCACTGAGGTGAAGTTTTTAATATTATTAGTGAATTAATTTTCTTACCTTTACAATGTTAATCATTTGGTGGTCAAGTGTGCCCAAACATTTTCACTTACACCTCCCCTACCCTTTTTGCCGTGTTCAGGTGAACCCCAAATTAAATAATCAGAGTGGAAGAGCACTTTTGGAATTACATTTCTGCCATTGAGAAAGAGGGGTCAAAATGAGTTTCTGCTGCCAGGAAGAAGAAAAACCTTTTAAATAACCTAGGTTCAGAAGTGTTACAAGTTTTTAAACAAATGGTGAAAAAAACTCTGGGTCTGGAGGGGGGACAAAGGCCCATATTTATACTTTTTGACACAAAACTGCGCCAACGCTATTTTGCGTCAAAAAAATGAGCGCCGGCTAACGCCATTCTGAAGCACCATGCGGGCGCCGTATTTATTTAACGACGTTAGCCGGCGTTAGCCGCCGGAGCCGTCTGGTGTGCGTTAAAAAAAACGACGTACACCAGGCAGCGCCGGCGTAGGGGGATATGGGGCTTGGGCATCAAGAAATGGGGCAAGTCAGGTTGAGGCATTTTTTTCGCCTCAACCCGATTTGCGCCATTTTTTTTCACTCCCAACCCCCATAGAAATGACTCCTGTCTTAGCAAAGACAGGAGTCATGGCCCCTTGCCCAATGGCCATGCCCAGGGGACTTCTGTCCCCTGGGCATGGTCATTGGGCATAGTGGCATGTAGGGGGGCACAAATCAGGCCCCCCTATGCCACAAAAAAAAACAAAAAAAAACACTTACCTGAACTTACCTAAATGTCCCTGGGATGGGTCCCTCCAGCCTTGGGTGTCCTCCTGGGGTGGTCAAGGGTGACAGGGGGTGTCCCTGGGGGCATGGGAGGGCACCTCTGGGCTCCTTCAGAGCCCACAGGTCCCTTAACGCCTGCCTTTTGCAGTCACTAAAAAACGGCGCAAAAGAGGCTGTACGTCATTTTTTTTGACCCGCCCACTCCCGGGCGTGATTTTTGCCCGGGAGTATAAATCCGACGCGCATGCCTCGGAATCGATTTTTTAGACGGGAACGCCTACCTTGCATTTAATTAACGCAAAGTAGGTGTCCACGCTAAAAAATTACGCTAACTCCGTGGACTTTGGCGCTAGACGCGTCTAACGCCAAAGTATAAATATGGAGTTAGTTTTGCGTCGAAATTGCGTAAAAAAAAACGACGCAATTCCGGCGCAAACGGAGTATAAATATGCCCCAAAATGTCTTTGAAAATGTGTTAGAGGACCTTGAACTGTACTAACAACCTGCCATGTGCAGCCATTGACAGGTCCAGTTTCTTCCAGAGAAAACAAAGGAAATCTGAATCTGTTGAAGATTATGCATCTGCTCTTAAGAAACTGGCAATCTCTTGTACGTTTAGCATGCTGCATGATTATTTTATGCATGACCAAATTATCATGCACACTGGGAATTCTAACTTACAAGACAGGCTTTGGGTTAATGGTGATTCTTCTTCTTGAGGATATTATTGCTTTGGTCAAATAAAATGAACTATCTAAAAGATGTGCTAAGGTAGCTACAAATTCTACATCTTCAGCATCTAAGTGTAAAGAGAAAGAAGTGGTTTGCAAGGTTTCTAATGTGCACAGCAACAAAGCCAAGGATGGCGAGAGCACAAACTGGAAAAACAAAGGCCTAAACTGGGGCAAGAATGTAACCCCTTAGCTTCTGGGCCTTCCCCTCTCCCCCCCCCCCACCTTGTGCTGAGCCTTTTGTTTGCTATTTGGGGTAGTTCGCGCTTAGGCCTTAATAACTTCTTGTCCACCTAACCTATCCATGCCAAATTTTAATCCTTTTTTATCAACATCCTGAGGATTCTAAAGGTACCCAGAGTTTGTGGGTTCCCCTGGAGGAGACCAAGAAATTAGCCAAAATACAGCTGAAATGTTGTTTTTTCAGAAATGTGGGGGAAAAGGGCTGCAGAAGAAAGCATGTGTTTTTTCCCTGACAAAGGCATCAACAAAGGGTTTGTGGTGCTAAAATCGCCATCTTCCCAGCTTTCAGGAACAGGCAGACTTGAATGAGAAAACACATTTTTTAACACAATTTTGGTATTTTACTGGGACATACCCCACTTTTACTATTTTTTGTGCTTTTAGCCTCCTTCCAGTTAGTGACAGAAATGGGTGTGAAACCAATGCTGGATGCAGGACAGCTAAACATTTCGGAAACTTCTGAATTCAGTAAGGGGACATTTGTGTAGATCCTGCAAGGTTTTCCTACAGAAAATAAGCTGAAATAAAAAAAAAAATTGAAACTGAGGTGCAAAAAACAGACATTTTTCTCCACATTTTACTTTGTAACTTTTTACTGCAATGTCATATTTTCATAAGTAATATAGCGTTACCGCTGATGGACTGTTCTGGTTGTGGGGATATACAGGGCTTATAGGTTTATCTAGAACCCTAGGTACCCAGAGCCAAAAAAGGAGCTCCACATTGCAATGGGTTTTCATTGTATTCCGGGTATACAGCAATTTATTTGGTGAAATATAAAGAGTGAAAAATAGGTATCAAGGAAACCTTTGTATTTACAAAATGGGCACAAGATAAGGTGTTGAGAAGCAGTGGTTATTTGCACATCTCTGAATTCTGGGGTGCCCATACTAGCATGTGAATTACAGGGCATTGCTCAAATAGATGTCTTTTTTACACACTGTCTTACATTTGGAAGGAAAATATGTAGAGAAAGACAAGGGGTAATAACACTTGTTCTGCTATTCTGTTTTTCCCCAAGCCTTCCGATAAAAGTGGTTTCTCACTTGCATGGGTAGGCCTAATGCCCGCGACAGGAAAAGCAACATGGACACATCACCTTTTTACATTGAAATCTGACGTGTTTTTTGGAAAGTGCCTAGTGTGGATTTTGGCCTCTCGCTTGGTTGGCACCTAGGGAAACTTACCAAACCTATAGATTTTTGGACACTAGACACCTAGGGGAATTCAGAATTGGGTGACTTGTGGGGCTCTCACCAGGTTCTGTTGCCCAGAATCCTTTGCAATCCTCACAATTTAGCAAAAAACACTTTGGGGCATATTTATACTCCGTTTGCGCCAAATTTGCGTCGTTTTTTTCGACGCAAATTCGAAGCAAAACGAACTCCATATTTATACTTTGGCGTTAGACGCGTCTAGCGCCAAAGTTCATGGAGTTAGCGTCATTTTTTGGCGTGAACACCTTACTTGCGTTAATGAGATGCAAGGTAGGCGTTCCCGTCTTAAAAAATGACTCCCAGGCATGTGCGTGGTATTTATACTCCCGGGCAAAAATCACGCCCGGGAGTGGGCGGGGCAAAAAAACCCGCATTTGCGCTTCTTTTTAACGCCTGGGTGAGGGCAGGCGTTAAGGGACCTGTGGGCTCAGAATGAGCCCAGAGGTGCCCTCCCCTGCCCCCAGGGACACCCCCTGCCACCCTTGCCCACCCCAGGAGGACACCCAAGGATGGAGGGACCCATCCCAGGGAAGAAAAGGTAAGTTGTGGTAATTATTTTTTTTTATTTTTTTTGTGGCATAGGGGGGCCTGATTTGTGCCCCCCTACATGCCACTATGCCCAATGACCATGCCCAGGGGACATAAGTCCCCTGGGCATGGCCATTGGGCAAGGGGGCATGACTCCTGTCTTTGCTAAGACAGGAGTCATGTTAATGGCGTCTGGGCGCCCAAAAAAAATGGCGCAAATCGGGTTAAGACGATTTTTTTGCCTCAGCCTAACTTGCCCCATTTTGGGAAGCCCAAACGCCATTTTTCCCTACGCCGGCGCTGCCTGGTGTACGTCGTTTTTTTTCACGCACACCTGGCAGCGCCGGTCGGCTAACGCCGGCTAACGCCATTCAATAAATACGGCGCCCGCATGGCGCTTCAGAATGGCGTTAGCCGGCGCAAATTTTTTTGGCGCAAAACTGCGTTAGCGCAGTTTTGCGTCAAAAAGTATAAATATGGCCCTTTGTCCTCAGATTTTGGTGCTGCAAAGTTCTGGAATCTGAGAGGAGCTTCAAACTTCCATCCACCCAGCATTTCCCCAAGTCTCCTGATAAAAATGGTACCTCACTTTTGTGGATAGGCCTAGTGCCCGCAACAGGAAATGCTCCAAAACACAACATGGACACATCACATTTTCCCAAAGAAAACTAACCTGTTTTTTGCAAAGTGCCTAGCTGTGGTCTTTGGCCTCTAGCTCAGCCGGCACCTAGGGAAACCTAGCAAACATATATATTTTTTAAAACTAGACATCTAGGGGAATTCAGAATGGGGGGACTTGTGAGCCTCTCACCAGGTTCTGTTGCAATCCTCACAATTTGGCAAAAAAAACACCACCTTTTCCTCACATTTCGGTGATGGAAAGTTCTGGAATCTCAGAAGAGCTACAAACTTCCTTCCACCAGCATTCCCTCAAGTCTCCCAATAAAAATGGTACCTCACTTGTGTGGATAGGCCTAGTGCTCGCGACAGGAAACGCCCCAAAATGCAACATGGACACATCAAATTTTTACATTGAAAACTGACGTGTTTTTTAGAAAGTGCCTAGTTGTGGATTTTGGTCTCTAGCTCAGCCTGTACCTAGGGAAACCAACCAAACCAGTGCATTTTTTAAAACTAGACACGTAGAGGAACCCAGGATGGTGTAACTTGTGGCACTCTGACCAGGTTCTGTTACCCAGAATCCTTTGCAAACCTCAATATTTGGCCAAAAAAACACTTTTTCCTCACATTTCGGTGATAGAAAGTTCTGGAATCTGAGAGGAGCCACAAATTTCCTTCCACCCAGCATTCCCCTAAGTCTCCTGATAAAAATGGTACCTCACTTGTATGGGTAGGCCTAGTGCCTACGTCAGGAATAGATCACACAACGGTCAATGTTGGTCCTCACATGATGGCAACTGTTGACCCAGGGGTGATCCATTCCTGATGCAGGCACTAGGTACAGGCTCTCAAGTGGGGTAGTGTTTTTATCAGGACAGGTGGGGAAACACTGGGTAGTAGTAATTTTGTGGATCCCAGCATATTCCTGTAGTTTGTGTGACAGAAATGCAAGACAAAAATTAGTTTTTATACAACATTTTACCTTTGCAGGTCATTCTGGGTAATACAAATTTGGGGAATCCACACAAGTCACACCTCTGTAGACTCCCCCGGATGTCTAGTTTCCAGAAATGTCTGGGTTTGGTAGATTTTCCTATAAGGCCTCTGAGCCCAGGACCAAAAGCACAGGTACCTGCCTTACAAAACCAGGTTGTTTTTTGATAGATATTTTTGATGTTGCCACAACACGATTTGGGCAGTGGAATTTGGGGCTGAACTAAATTGGGGAGCTCCCAAGAGAGCACTCTCTCTGTGCTTGCCGCCACATGCACCTGCTCTCTGGGTTGGGTTAACCTGCTACTGTCCCGCTGCACAGACAAAGGGGCAGCAGGACTGTCCTCATCACCTTCCTCATAATCAATGGAAGAGGAGTTATCGAAAGGGACTCCTCAGGCTGAAAAATCACTCCAAGCGTCTGCGCCATTGTCCTATCCCTCAGATGGTGTCTCAGTATCTGCTGTCTCTAGTCTCTGACCCTACGTAAGAGCTGTCCTCAATAACCCGAGTGAGGGTTAGAGCAGCAGTCATCTAACGAGTTGCCATCCCTGCTACTGGCTAAACTGTTGCTCTAAAACACTAGCCTACGTAGACAGTCACAAAAATTGCTGGTGGGTGAATGTGTGTGATAAGCGCAACAGTAGAGGTCACCTTACCTTCGCTTCTTCCCTTAATGAGCAAGTTCTTTCAAGACACTCAAAAAAGACACACTATTACTTCACCTTGTCACATACCAATCATCACAGTCTTTAGCACCTGTAGCGCCCAGTCCAACAATCATTATTGGTGCTCCCAGTCCCATGACCTCCTCCTCGGATTCCCTCACTACCACCCAGCAACAGTGCCCTTCATCTTTCCTTAGCCCCCCAGCACATAGATTTAAATTGCATTATAGCACTGGTAATGGCTGACTTTACTAATGTACTCAGCTATTTACACAAACAACATATTTGATCTTTTCAGTAGGCATATAAACCTTCTGCGCTACTTTATGGCATCAAAGCTGCCACTAGACAAAAGTCTGATCCTTTTGTAGCAGAAACATAATCACAAGATTTACTTGACTTTTTTGTGGCTGCCTTAAATTTCCAGTTGAAACACGTCAGTTGAAGTATGTGCATTGGTTTGAAGACGCAAGCTGCAAAAGCAAGACAACTGGTGGCAAATATTTATATATATATATATATATATATATATATATATATATATATATATATATATATATGTGCATGTATGTACACGTATATATATATATATGTACACATCACTTTTATACGTGGGTCTGGTTTTGCTGGGGACCGATCGCAGCCCCCAGGGAAAGCACACACACATTGACAAAAGTGATATATATATACATATCTATATATATATATATATATGTGTGTGTATATAAGCCAACAAGAATTGCTGCACTCCCAGAGATAAGGATTAGCAGATTACACTTATTTACAGAGCAGCACTTCAAAACAGTAGGCCTGTAGAGAATGCTTTACTGAAATGTTCAAACACAGGTTCTGCTAATAAATTAACTCTATGTGTATGTCGTCTTTATTAATGGAAGTACAAGTATAAAAGCACTGAGCATAAACTACACAGAGACTGTTATGCCCTCTCATAGTTTGTTTACTTGTGAAATAAGCAGAACACAAATATTGATTAGTAACATTTAAAGAAGGACTCTGAAAGTGGTACTAAAACTCCCAGAATGCCCCTGTGCCTATATAAGACAGGTAAATGAGAACCATGTGTGCCTACAAACTAAAACCACCTGAGGAAGAAAACATTTTGAAACGTGCAGTGGTGTCTGAAGTGCTGCTTTTTGAATAAATGGATTCTGCTAATTTTTACCTCTGGGAGTGCAGCATTTCTTGTTGGCTTTTTTTTCGAGGGTCCTGGTCTCAACCCTATGCTGGCACCGGCAGTTAGGACGCGCCGCTTTTCAGACCAATTGTTTTACAATATATATATATTGTAGATAGATTATATAGATAGATATTTTTTAGTAGCTGTATGGTTTCCTTGGGGGCCATAGTGCCCTAGGGAAACCACACAACTTCAACTACTAAAAAAATGTATTGCCCCCACTGGGGGTGGCCCTACTCATGGGCGACCCCCTGTCAATTTTTTTTAATCTTTTTTTTTTTTTTTAAATAAATTTAGCCCTTGGGGGGGCATGATCGGGGTTAAACCTACCTTTAAAAATATATATATATATATATATGCCCCCCGGAGGGGCAGCCTGTTTACTGAGGGGGCCGACTCCCACCCCCAAGTGAAATCCCTGGTGTCTAGTGGGGTTTCCTGGCCCTTGATCATAGCTGCACTGCGATCGAGGCCCAGGAAACCGGTTCAGGAAGGCCTTGTTTGAAAGGAGAGAGTCTCCCCTTTCAAACGTGGCCTTCCCGAACGTTGGGAGGGCCGTTTGGGGCTGTTTTCCAAATCGGAGCTGGAAGCTGCTGCAAGGCCGCCTCCTGCTCCAATGGAGAAAACAAACAATGACGTCAGCGCACCGCATGGTGACATAAAGGGGTGGGTGGGGGCAGACACAGATCTTCTGTGTCTCCCAGGGTATTTTTAAATAAAAAAAATCGTCAGGTGCGATGCACCAGAGGATTTTTTAGCCCCCTCCCTGGTGTCAGCCACTGGTATTGATTCACACCAGGGAGGTAGTGTGGGCGTTGGCCAGTTTCCGACGCCCCCACTAAAGCAGTTACTTTTTTAGGTGTGCTAGTAAGGGTCACCTTGCAAGAGATCATACTTGTCCTGCCCTTGAGGCCAAATGTCAACTTTGCAGGTTTGTTGAACCTTTCATAGAGTGTGTAGGAAGAAGTATAAGAAACCTCTTAGTGTGAAATTGATTTCTTAAAAAACTATATATGGACATGGTATCTACAAATAAACCAGCGGGCAACTTGACCATAGGTGGGATTGTTATCGCTATTGTAGTTGATTCCTACTCACTCTACAAAATATTTTTATAACCTTTATTTATTGTTTTACCATACCATACACAAAGAACAAACCATCTCTTATTCTTTGGAAGGAATAAGGGAACAAATAGGTAGCAAAGACTACAATGTCATCAGTAGTGACAAGCGATACAATAACATTCAGAGAGGTAATAGAAGGGATAGGAGTCATTCTGTAAAGAAATCTGGGGAGGCAAGTAACAGGAAAGACATCAGCATTTGCATATATCGGTCACAGTAAATATAAGCTCAGTGTCTATAAGCTACTGCTCCTGCGTGGGCCTGTCAATCATCAATCGGTTGTCCCTTAGGGCTTGCCATATATCCTTAGCCCTGCACGTGGGTGGTTGGAGTGTGGCATATAATTCACTGGTGGAGTTGCAATATATGAGACTATGAAGCCAGGTCTGCACCGCAGGAGGAGTTCTACTGCCCCAATGTGTGGCAGGTTCACATTGTGTGGCCATGGCTGTGTAGCATTGGACAGATTTAGTAACATCATCAACATACCCCAGTGTAGCAAGTAGAGGGCTTGGCGCAAGTGGTAAGTCTGTCATAAATTCTAGGGGGATGAAAATGTCTCCCAAGAATTGGGTAATAATGGGACACATATCTGTAATATGGGCAAAATCAGCTGTGGGTGAATGTCATTTAGGGCAGTTCATGGAGGGGGTGTTGTCTAGTTTGGCCAGCACTTCAGGGGTAGTGTGGATACAGTATATAAATGTATAATGTATGAGCTTGTGTTGGTGGTTCATGGAGACCAGGTGAGTTTGCGTGGAGCAGCGTTCCAAATTTTGTCAGGAAGTGGACGGCCCAAATCAGCCTCCCATGTGGCCCGCAGTTTGATGTTGTGTGTTGGCAACAGTTCCAGACAGGTGTGATATACTTTGGATACCAATATCCCACTCTCAGTGTCAGTGATAAGTAGCCTGAGTAGCTTGAATTCCTCCAGTGCTAGAGGGTAGGAGGGTGTCAGGGTGTGTAAGGTGCTCTATAGATGCTGGAGCACAAAACAGTCCATGTGCGTGGCAGTGGTCAGTCTGAAATACTCTGTTTAGTAATATTGTAGTAATCAATGTTGATGCACACATATACATGAACAAAGCTTCATCACCATCATTAGATTCCCCAGTCATGAACTTTCCGGTAACACCGACAACTAGATACGTGGTCAGGCAGGCTCTGAAACCTAGGCCTGAGGTTACTGACTGACAAGTCACAGGTAGGGTGACACGTAGCTGTCAAACAAAAGCGCACACAGGAATCCTAGATCAAATCCCACAGATAGACAGAGAAACACCACAATGGTCCCAGGAGATTGGTCCTAATAAAACACACATGACAAGAGAAGTGTGTACAGTCCCAAAAACACCATTCAAGTTAGATGTCACACATAGGTCCTCATGAGTTTGGTGGAAAACACCGCCGACTGCCGTACTGGCGGCCGCCAAAGGACAGGCAGTGTTGGCGGAATGCATTATGAGTACAAAAAGCCAAACGCCCAAAATGTTCTAATTTTCACACACTGCCAGGGCCAATGATGGCGGAAAGGCAGGACTCAACAACCCGTCACCGTCCCACAAACAAAAATCTGCCCACCATATTATGATCTACAAATCAGCCCCACGGTCATTCAATGGTGGATCACCATTGTCGGTACGGACCACCGCGGATAGTGATGGCACCCACCAATAACAACCTCATGCATTGGGTCATTCAAAATCCTCTCACCTGAGACACATATACCCACACAGCACTATAAAACACATACAAATACATCCCACAATCCTTTGCAGCACTAATTGCACCATAGCTATTGCCACGAACACCACGCACACTCTACAAACCTATTACACAAGTCACACACACACACACACTAGACAACACAAACTACACAACCACCACACACTCACAATCAGGACCCACACTTAACCACATACACCACACTACCCCTACCAACTCACCCTCACAACACCATGCACATCCCACACCATGGCACCCCCTAAGCACCCCTGCTTCACTGACAGGGAGCTAAGGACCATGGTGGACAAAATACTCAGGGTCGAGCTGCAGCTGTTTGGGTCACGGGTACAGCAGACGTCCACCACCAGGAAGATGGAGCTATGGCAAACCATTGTTAACAAAGTGAGCGCAGTAGGAAACCATCCACGCACAAGGGACGACATCAGGAAGAGGTGGAACTACCTGCGGGGAAGGTACAGTCCAGGGCATCACAACATCAAATTGCAGTCCAGAAGGCTGACGGTGCCCCCTACCTCCTGAATACACAGACTGGGAGGAGAAGGTCTTGGCTATCTTGCACCCGAAGGACCTCACTGGACTCACTGGAGGACTGGACTTGGGTAAGTCAGATTATCTACCTTACCATGTGTCCCACCTGTAATGCATGTTTCACCCTACCCTTCTCACCACCACTAAACAACCTATCCCATACACATGCAACATCCCAGATTCAACAGTACCCAGAATCCCTGCATGCCCACAACTCCCCATCCAACTCACAACACCCATGTGAGCACAATCACCAACACTTGCATGTAACGTATGCTGCACTACATCCCCCACAATGAATCACCAATGCCTTAATCTAAAAATGCATCACACCTATCCGGAAATGCCTCTGCATGCAAGTGACTGTGAATGTAAGGACAACAAACAGGTGGTTAGTGCTGCAAGGGAAATGGAAATGACAGCATAGGGGCAGAAAACAAGACAATGGCAACAACTAAAAAACAAACACAGAAAATGACAAAAATACTCTGGGCCACCACTGTCAATGTTAAATCCTCTCCAGCACTGCCACAGCACCATCACCCACTAACCACAAGTCATAACACACTGTAGGAAACTAAATACTCATTGATGTGACACACAGGTACCACAGCCCATGACACCCAGCCTGAAAGGGCAAGAAGTACAAGTCCCCAACCAGAAGAAGGTCCCAGTGAGGAGAGCGAAACTGCAGGTTTGGACCAAGAGGAATTCCCTGGTTCGTTCCACAGCCCTGGGCAGTCAGCCTCCCACTCAGGACACCACTGACACCACCACCACTCAGCCACCAACATCAGCAGTGGCCCAACGTCTCCACACCAGTGTGTCCAGGCCACCGACTGTCTGCCCAGCTGCACAGTGATTGGAGTCACCACCCACCACCAGGTAGGATGATGAAGGCCCCAGTGCAAGTTGGGCTTGCCAACCTGTGACGAGGACACAGGCCCAGAGGGCTAGGCCCAGTAGGAGGGTGTCAGTGGTACAGGGGGGTGGGCCAAGGAGGGATGTGGCTGTCCTTGAGGCCATATAAGAGGTCATGTGGGCATATCACCATTCCCAGGACAAGATGGGCCAGATCTTGGCCTCGTTGCAGGACAAACAGAGGCTGCATTTGTCACAGCACCATGAGGCCAGGGAACAATGGAGACAACTAAATGCTATCATGGCCTACTTTGCAGGGGTGCTGCAGAGGTTGCCTTACATCTTGCCAGAGTCTACCACCCACCAGCAGGCCCCTTCTACTACCAAGGACACAGCCCAGCCATCAACATCTGCAGCAGCCAGTGGAATGATGGCCCTGCCAGAGGGCTCACAGACCACCAGCACCACTTTCCTTGTAGCCTAGGAACCCCCTCACAAACGTGGATGTAGACCAAGACAACCCAGTGACTCAGTAGCCAAGACCAAGCCCACCGCCAAGAAGTGACTCTGCCCTGAACTGTCATGTCTCTCGTGTGTGCCACTGAGCCATCTTGTTGAGTATCCACTGCGATTTGGCCATTTCACATTGGCCACATCTATTCTGCCCCTGTGCTACCAACAGCTTTTGGAAATGTAACAGAGTATTTTGTTCACAATGTGCCCAATCCCTTTCACATTCCCATCCCTCTGGTCATGCACAACATCAATCAACAGTACCTGATCACACCTAAATATAGTTATTATTTCATACCAATGTTTCAGATTTAAATGTCAAACATGAACCGAAGTACACACAGGAACACATTGTACCGGGAGGTAGATGGTAAGCATGTGACAGCGTACAATCCAGCAGTGTTAAATCCATCCCATCAACATCCATGATGTAGCCATAATGTCAGGGGTAGGACACCATAGCAGCATCTGTCAGCAAGAGAAATGCAACACAATTTTAACTGCACTGTACCAATACAACTGTAGCCACATTTGCTGCCAGACATACACCCCCCATTACAGCATAGGTAACTAGGTTAAAGGTAGCACATATAACTAATGTGGGCTATGCACTACTCAGACATGTGTAAAAACACATATTTACATGGATATGTATGCAGAGTGCCAGATAAAAACAGAACATTACATCAACCACCGTAGTGTCTAGGAATGTCAACCTGCCAAGATAACTGTCGACTGTTGCAACACCACTTGTTTCACATCCATGAAAAATATCCTGATGAGCTCCAGACACCAGCCCTATCAGAGGTATGTAGAGAATAAAGCCAGCACAGTGTCACGCAGGGAATGATCATGTGTAAAACTACTCTCACCACTATGTTCTACACTCTGCAGATGGCTAAAAGTGGATCCCCAAAAATCCACATATACACATACTCCTATCCACACAGCACTGTGAAGGTACAGTCACCATCTGCCACTGACGTCCAGCCCAGTATAGCTAATATAACACTGCAACATGTACCTGAGAGTCATTGGAAGTAGAGCTGTATTAGCTGGGTCCTTGAGTGAACTTCATCCTCCTCATCTTCTCCATCTCTGTCATCCATCCCCTGAGATTCCACGTGTGGCAGTGTGGCATCCTCCTCTTCCAGTAGTGGAACATGTTTCCTCAGAGCCAAATTATGGAGCAGGCCACTACAATCTGACACACCTTGATCCAGTGATCCACCGGACATGTGCAAGCAGCAGAATCTGGCCTTTAAGAGCCGAATGCTCCATTCAGTGACCCTTCTTGTGCGACCATGTGCATCATTGTACCAGTTTTCTGCATCTGTCCTGGAATTTCTCGGGAGCCACTGCATGTTTGGATATCCTGAATCACCTGGGAAGAGGGGTAAAAGTTGGTTAAAAACACACTTTGCTGCAATATTAACAAGCTGACAGTCATATATGATTGCAGATCTGTGTCATACACACCCACCTATTAGCCAAGCACTCGCCCCCTGTAGTAGTGTCATCATGCGTGGCACACTGCTGTTCCTCAGTATGTAGGTATCATTGACATATCCAGGGAATCGTGCAGCCACCTGTGAGATAATCTGATCTGCAAGACAGACCGATTGCACATTCAGTGAGTTGTAGTTTTTTCGATTTCTGTACACCTGTTCATAGGCTTGGGGGAGAATTAGGGGTATGTGGGTGCCATCTATGGCACCATTCACATGTGGTATGTTGGCAATGGCATAGAAATTTTATTTTACAGTAGTAAGATCGGGGTTTTGGGAAAACCGGATGTAGCCCTGTATGTGTTGTATGAATCCACATAGGAATTTAATAACAATGTTGCTGAACATTGGCTGTAACATACTGGATGCCTTGCCCACTGTCACCTGAAAAGACCCAGTTGCTAAGAAATGTAGGACTGATAGTACCTGCAGTGTTGGAGGGATGGCATATGGGTTTCTTTTTACAGGCATGAGTTCATGCTCCAATTGGGCACCCAGCCCCCAGATTGTGTTACGGTTCAGGCGATAAGTGATGATGTGGCGCTCCTCCTTGGTAGCCAGATCAACCAGGGGTCTGTAGAGAGATGGAGTCCTCCCTCTCCACATGGGTCAGAAGCTATATGGAAAAAAAAGTAGATAGATGTTGTGTAGGACTGATTACTCTACATTCACCTCTCACATCCATTCCATCTGTATTCCACACACACTACACAGCAACAGTCCCAAAGCAGGATCTACCCTGAATGGGCAATGTGTTGTGATTGCGGTGGAAGAGACATTCAACAGTTTAGGCATACTTGCAACTATCATATGGGTATAGGCATTTGACATGTCACCTCTAGATCCCTGACAGTAGACAAAATGGCGCTATATACACTGCCCCTCTCCTGTTTGGGTAAACGTTTTGTACATAAAATGGTAGCCTTTAGTCATACAGGTTGTGGAAAGTAGGAAGTGACATCATACCACTGGCGTATGTCCTCATGGCGGTAGGCGGATTTCACTGTGGTGTGAATGCTTGTTGGATATCATTGTTCTCTATGGGTAACAGGGGCCAATCAAGATCACCGTCGGCGCTGATGGTGCACACCGCTGTGGTCTACACTGCAATTTTGGTTTGCCTATGCCACTTGACTCCTGCACCTCAAGACGGCCACTACTCCACAGCGTGTGTTGCTATGTCCTGACTCTGGTCCTGGAAATTGGGCGGGCTACAGGGGAATGGGCCCTGGCCTTCACATCGTTGGAGTTGGAGAAGCTGGTGGACGGGTCCTACCCCTGTACGCAAAGCTGTATGGGGGACCAGAGGTCCAAGCGAGTGGTATTCATGGGTCCTAGGAATGTGTGTATTAGACCTGACAGCCTTAGGGTGGTCACCCCTAACTTTTTGCCTTCCTCCCTCCACTTTTTGGACACTGTTTTTGCTGGTTTTAGGTCTCTGCCTACTTTACCACTGCTAACCAGTGCTAAAGTGCATATGCTCTCTCTGTCACCCCTAAGGTATGCCCTAGGTAACCATAGGGCAGGGTGCTGTGTAGACAAAAGGCAGGACATGCACCTGTGTAGTTGACATGTCCTGGTAGTGTAAAACTCCTAAATTTGTTTTACACTGCTGTGAGGCCTGCTCCTTTCACAGGCTAACATTAGGGCTACCCTCATATACTGTTTGAGTGGTAGCTTCTGATCTGTAAGGAGTAACAAGGTCATATTTAGTATGGCCAGAATGGTAATACAAAATCCTGCTGACATGTGAAGTTGGATTAATATTACTATTTTAGAAATGCCACTTTTAGAAAGTGAGCATTTCTCGGCACTTAAATCCTTCTGTGCCTTACAATCCATGTCTAGCTAGGTTTAGTTGACAGCTCCCTTGTGCATTCACTCAGACAAACCCCACCCCAAACACAGGATGCTCAGTCACACTTACGTACATCTGCATATTGAATGGGTCTTCCTGGGCTGGGAGTGTGGAGGGCCTGACACTTACATGTCAAAGGACAGTAGCCTGCCCTCACACAAAGGACTGCCACACCCCCTACTGGGACCCTGGCAGACAGGATGGAACTGAATGGGGACCTTGTGCACTTCTAAACCACTCTTTGAAGCCTCCCCCACTTCAAAGGCACATTTGGGTATTTAAACAGAGCCTCTGCCCCTACCAACTCAAACACTTCCTAGAGAAGAGAACCTGAACCAGAACCTGCAACCTGCTAAGAAGAACTGCCTGGCTGCCCAAAGGACTCACCTGACTGCTTTTCTGAGAAGGACTACTAACTTGCTGTTGCCCTGCTGCCTTTCTGCTCTCTGGCTGTGCTGAGAAGTACTCTCCAAGGGCTTGGATAAAGCTTGCCTCCTGTTCCCTGAAGTCTCAGGACCAAAAAGACTTCATTCCTGCAAGAGAACTCCCTGTGCGGTGAAAATTGACGCACAGCCTGCAAGAAACGGTGCACAGCCTGCATCGCAGTGAGAAAATCAAAGCACACAGAACTGGAACGACGCAGCTCGAATGTGCAAGGAGTAGATCGACGCAGCTCCAGCATAGCGACCGGAAATTCGACGCACGTCCTACAGGAACGATGCAAAGCCGAGCTGGAACGATGCAGCCCGAGAACGTGAGAGGAATCAATGCAGCGCCTGCAGTGCTGTAGAAATTTTCATGCAAGGCCCACGAGATTGACAAAGCACCTGTGACTTCGCCCTGCAAGCGCCGGATTTCAACTCATCATCCCCGGGGCGTCAGAAAACCCGGCAACCCGAAGAGGATCCCAGTCTACGCACCGGTAATTGACACAAAGCCTGCCCTGCGTGAAAACTCAACAACGGTTCATCTATGTGTGCCGGAAAAATGGACAAATACCTCCCCATTTCCCACACATGTCCTCTGCGGTCCCTTGCAGAGAATTTAAATGCAAACCAAGTACTTTGCGCTTGGAAGAGACATTTGTAGCTTTTAAAAAACTAAAGACACTTTGTATCATTTTTACAGTGATATTTCAACATATACTTATTGCATCTTAATCATTTTGACCTGCATCTTATCAGATAAATATTATATATTTTTCTAAACACTGTGTGGTGTATTTTTGTGGTGTACTACTGTATTAGTGCATGATTTATTGCACAAATACTTTACACATTGCCTTCTAAGTTAAGCCTGACTGCTCAGTGCCAAACTATCAGAGGGTGGACACAGGATATTTTGGATTGTGACTTATCCTGACTAGAGTGAGGGTCCTTGCTTGGACAGGGGGTAGCCTGACTGTCAGCCAAAGATTCCATTTCTAACAATGGTGATCAGCGGTGAGGATCGGACTTGTATTTGAGCAGTGACATACAATAGCTAAGTGTTCACTACTCACCCACTGTTGAAGGTTTGTAGGAGGCTGGCCTGGTTTGTAGTGGGTACCTTGTGTACTTACACCTTATACCAGGTCCAGTTATCCCTTATTAATGAAGTAGTAGTGTTCTAGCAGCTTAGTCTGAACTAGAAGACATGCAAAGCTCATGCAATAAAACTTATAGTTACACAGTACTTATACACAAGTACAGACAATACTCAGTGTTACCAAAAATAAAGGTATTTATTTGGGTGACACAGTACCAAAAATATCTTAGAGACAAAACTCCTTCTGGAGATAAGTGTTATACACAATATATACACTATGCACCAAAATTAGACAAGTAAATAGTCATAGAACAATGCAAACAATAGGAAATGATATAGAATTCAATGGGAGAAAATAGGTTTAGGGGCAACACAAACCATATACTAAGAAAGTGGAATGGAAATCTCAAATTCCCCCCTAGACAAGTGTAGTGTGTGCAGAATCACTGGGAGAGCAAGACTACAGTAAAGGTAAGTCAATTACCCCACCCAGGGCCCAGAAAAGCAGGAGTAAAGTACTGCAAGTTTCCTTAGGACACACTACACCTCTTGATTAGGATTTTGCAGCAATCAACCAAGTCTGCAACCAACAAGTGCTTCATTCTTGGACCTGAAGATCTGCAAAGAAAGGGGACCAAGCCAAGAAGTTGAAAGAAGTTCCAGGAAGGGCAGGAGCCCCTGCCAACCCAGAAGAGGGTGCAAAAGAAGAGTCCCTGCTTAGTTGAAGATTGCAGGAACGCACCCTAGGAAGATGCCAGCGGGTTCCTGCATAATGCAGAGGATGTCCCATGATGTGAAGATCGTTGCAGATGTGTTTTTGTGTTGGAAGTCGCCAACAAGCCTTGGTTACGAGAAAAGTGCGTTTTGCATCAAAATGGTCCTGGATGGACCCAGGATGGACCTGGGGGCCTCAACACTGTGTGAGGAGGAAGATGGGACTCTCAGCACTTTTGAGAGCCCTCAGGATGCTAGCCAGCACCCCCGGGAGTCACAGGATGAAAAATGCAGTTGATGCAGAACAGCAAAAGAAGGTCCCACGCCACCGGAGAATAACTCAGCGAGTTGAGCGTCACAGGATAGAGTGCTGGGGACCTGGGCCAGGCTGTGCACAAAGGAATTTTGCAAATAGTGCACAGAAGCCTCAGGAGGTGAATAAGATGCAGTACACAGGGGTACCATTGCTCTCTGGGAAGGCAAGGTCTTACCTCCTCCAAATTGCGTCAGCAGGACCTCATGTCCACCCTCTGTGCCCTTAGGAGTATCCTCGTCACTGTGAGAGGAGTCCAAGGGTACTGGTCTTCGTCTTGGAAGGTGCCTGCTGGAGCAGGGGAGTGGCTCCGTCACCCCACAGGAGATTTATTCTATTCTTCTGGTGCAGGATGAACACAGGGAGTCCCCAGAGTGGGCACACAATGGAAACTGTTGCAGTTGCTGACTTGGAGCTGAGGTTACAGAAGAAAAGTATCTCTTGTGGATACTTTGTTGCAGTTACAGCATTTCTTGGAGCAGGCTGCGGTTGATCCGAGGTCTGAGGATGCTGAAGTAGTTGCAGAGGATTCCTGAAGGAAATTTGCAAGCAGAATCTGAACAGAACCAACAGGAGAGACCCTAAATAGCCCTGAGAGGGGGATTGGCTATTTTATCAGGTATGGACCTATCAGGAGGAGTTTGTGATGTCACCTGCTGGCACTGGCCACTCAGAGCCCTTCAGAGGGCTCCCACACCTTGCAAAGCAAGATAGCTGAAGTCTGGGACACATTGGAGGAGCTCCGGTCACTCCCCTTTCCTTTGTCCAGTTTCGCACTAGAGCAGGGGAGAAGGGGTCCCTGAACCGGTGTAGACTGGTTTATGCAAGGAGGGCACCATCTGTGTCCTTCAAAGCATTTCCAGAGGCTGGGGGAGGCTACCCCTCCCCAGCCTGTAACACCTATTTCCAAAGGGAGAAAGTGTAACACCCTGCTCTCAGAAGAGATGCTTTGTTCTGCCTTCCTGGGACTGGGCTGCCCAGACCCCAGGAGGGGAAAACCCTCTCTGTGAGGTGGCAGCAGCTGTAGCTGCAGTGCAAGCCTCAGAGAGCTGAGTTGGCTGTACTGGGGGTCTATGGTGGAGCCCCCAGGAAGCATGGAATTGACTCCCCAATACCAGATTTGTTATGAGGGGACAATTCCATGGTCTTAGACATGTTACATGGCCATATTCGGAATTACCAATGTGAAGCTACATATAGGTATTGACCTATATGGAGTGCACGCAATGACGTCCCGCACTCACAAAGTCCCGGGAAATGGCACTGAACTATGTGGGAGCACCTTTGCTAGTGCAAGAGTGCCCTCACAATTAGTAACTTTGCATCTATCTTTCAGCAAGGGAAGTTTAGACATACAGGTGACTTATAAGTTACTTTAGTGCAGTGAACATGGCTGTGAAATAGTGTGTGCACTATTTCACGCAGGCTGCAATGGCAGTCCTGTGTAAGGGTTTGTCTGATCTCCGTATGGGTGGCAAAAGAAATGCTGCAGCCCATATGGATCTCCTGGAATCCCAATGCCCTGGGTACCTAGGTACCATGTACTAGGGACTTCTAAGGCGGGGTCCAGTGTGCCAATTGAAATTGGTAAATGAAGTAACTAGCCTACACTGACAAATGTAAAAGCAGAGAGAGGATAAGCACTGAGGTTCTGATTAGCAAAGCTTCAGTGACACAGTTAAGCACTACACAGACACACACATTAGGCCATAATCTATGAGCACTGGGGTCCTGACCAGCAGGATCCCAGTGAGACAGACAAAACATACTGACATACAGGTATAAATGGGGGTATCATACCAATGAAGATGGTACTTTCCAACAAGGTCAACTTGATTTTTTATCTTTTTCTGCAATTTCGTTTCCTACCTGACATTTTTTACGTAATTCCTCACTCAACATATCTCAGGCTGGGTCTCAAGCAGGAGATTAAGATTTTTACGTAGCCATGCTCCAGAAAGGAGGAATTCCAAATGACGCTGAGGGCCTGGGCAGAAGCCCATTCTGATGAGAATATTGAAGAGGAGGGTCCAGAGGATGGCCTCTCAGAGTTTTCTTTGCCATTAGTGGAGGATGTTACCATTGTGATTGTGCCCCCTGCCAAACCAGGGAGCAGTGTCTCTGACCATTGCCTGACCGCAGACGAAAGGAGGGAGAAGAGAGAATTTCAATTACAAATGGCAAAGTTAAAAATTGAAGCTCAACAAGAGGAGAGGAGGGCATAGAGAGAAGCTAAACAGGCTGAAGTTGAGAGAGCAGCAAAGCAAATTAAGGCTGAGAGAGCCTTGGCTGAAAATAAACTTTTTTTTTGGGCTCATGAACTGAGTCTCAAGGAGCTGGATATCAAGGCACGACAGTCTAAGTCCAGCAGTGATGCTGGCAGTATACATGCAGGACCTGTTGGGGAAAGGAAGGTTAGTATACCCAAAATGTTAGTGCCCAGTTATGTGGTGGGAGATGACATTGATAAGTGGTTGGCTGCTTATGAAGTTGCACTAAGAGCTCATGGGTATCTGAGGAGCAATGGGGGCAGCATTGTGGTTTTATGTACCAGTAGTGGGGAGGGACACACTTTTTACACTAGATCCAAAAGATCAAAATTGATATGCACCCATGAAATCCACTTTACTTGCCAAGGTTGAGCTGACTCCTGAGAAATACCATCAGGTTCAGGGACAGCACCAAACTCTCTACACAAACTTGGCTAAACTGTTTTGATTTCTCCAATAAGGCACTGAATGGATGGGTGTGGGGCAGCAAAGTAAATCATTACGCAGGATTATGGGCCAGATGTATCAAAGGATTTTGCATTTCAAAATAGTGCAAATTGCTAAATTCTACCGTTTGCGAATGCAAAATCACCTTTCACGATGTATGAAAGGCATTCTCAGTGCAATTTTAAGGAATCGCTAAAATAGAGATTCCTTAAAATTGCGACTAGATTTTGCAAATCGCAGACTGCGATTCGCAAATAACGAATCACAATTCAATGTATCAAGCATTCGCAAACTGCGATTAGCCGGCAAATGGGTTTTTGCATGTGCAATTTACCACAAATTGAAATCAGGTGGTAAACAGGGGCAACCTATATAAAGAGGCCCAGAATGCATCACCCTTTTTCAACAATGGTGGCACTCTGCGTCATGGTGAGGAGTAAGAGTGCAGATACTGAGCACTTGATACTACCTGCCTATTTAACTCTTTCATTGTTAGTCCATTTTCATCAGTGCTGAGCCGTTTTTTGGCTATTTGGGAGAGTTTGTCCTTAGGCCTCCATAACTTTTTTCCCACATAGTCTATCCGCACTAATTTTACATCTTTTTTTCCCAAACGTCTAGGGATTCTGAAGGTACACAGGGTTTGTGGATTCCCCTGCAGAGGACCAAGAAATTAGCCAAAATATTACAAGATCTTTATTTTATATTTTTAGGAAGAATGGGTAAAAAGTGCTGCAGATGAAAGTGTCTGTTTTGTTCCCTGCAAATGGCATCAATGAACAGTTTGCGGTGCTAAAATCATCAACTTCCCAGCTTTCTAGAACAGGCAGATGATTCAGGAAACCACATTTTTTTACCATGGTTTTGCCATTTTATGTGGTGAGAGACCATTTTTCCTATTTTTGTGCTTTCAACCTCCTCTAGTTTGTGGTGGAAAATGGGTGCGAAACCCTTGGTGGATCCCAGAAAGCTATACGTTTCTGAAAACTAGACAACATTTTAAGTTCAGCAAGGGGTCATTTGTGTTAATCCTTCAAGGTTATCATACTCTTCCCTAATGATACACTAAAGCTGCAGCAACATCACTGTATGTTCCAGGCAGTAAAAGAAAAACTCAGGGCCTTGCTAGTCAACAACATGCTGCAGTTCCTGGTCCACCTCGAAGTTATGCATAACAAACATACCCTTTTCTTTGACACTCCTGAAAGTACATGGGTCTGGGTGGAGGAACCCCTAGTTCTCTGGCCTGGGAGGCAGGTCACAGGTCACCCCAGCAAGCAGATGTCCAACTCATCATGGTGGCAGTTGCTGCGCCCCACCAGGGCGAATCAATGGCGACACAGATCAGAAGAAGCCACACCATACCTCCGGAAGATCATCAGACTGACCTTGACTGATGGCTCCCTTGGCTGAGGGGGAGAGGAGGGAATGGCATAGGAGCTGCTGGGGCTTAGCAAGGGTGTTGAGATGTTGCTTTCTTCGTGACATGCTCAGAGTGTGTTACTTGGCAGAAACTGACTGGGGACCTCAGAAAGTTTGCCTTGGACCCTGTTTTATCTGTTGGGGAGTTATGCCCATGATCACAGTTAGACAAAGATGCTTCAAGGGAGGAACTGTAGGGTAAGGAGAGGGGCGGGTACAGTTTCCTCTTGTTGCAGCCTGTTTGAGATCTTGGTACAGGGTTTCTTTTTGTCTTGTGTTAGACATGCATGAGATGCGGGCCCCTTTCATATCTACTCTAGGTGCTTTTCAGTGTGTGATCTAACATAATGGTTGAGCTACAACAACTGCTCCCTTGGGGAAACAAACAGTAGTCACTTAGAAAGTAAATGGTCTCAACAACAAGATTAAGTGGGGGCAGTCTTGGTGTATGGCAAGAGAGAGGCACCACTCATCTGTGCTCCTGCTTCAGGAAACAAACTGCTAGGAACCAACTGCTCCTTTTTGGGGTGATATGGTTATATCAGACTCTACCATTCAGGCTACTCAAGTGGTTGCAGGGTAATGGTGATCCTACTGAAGAAGACATTCCCATTGGCTGTACACTTGGTATGAACAGACCCTGGGAGGGTGTTCGTGATCATCAGTGGGACACTTAAGGGTCAGCCCTGGTTGTTGGGGAGGATGTATGCACCTCCCAAATTATTATGCGAGAAGCTGGAGGCAGTCTGGCTCTATATGACAGAAGCCACATCCAGATTGATGTTGCTAGGTGCTGACTTTAATGCTGTGATGGACCTGAGGTGGGGCACAATATCGAGGGCAGCTCGCTCAATGCACCTATGTGACAGGGAGGACATGTGAGGCCTGGTAGAGGTGTAAAGATGGAAGCTTCTCACTGAAAAGCAATGCACATTTTACTCACCTCCATATAACACCTCTTCCCACATAGACTACTTTCTGCTCCTCTCATCAGTGGTGGGTCAGGTTGGATATATGAAGGTCCTTCCAAGGTGGTCCAGACCATTTCCCAGTGCTTTTGGTGGTTGGGGGTGCCAGAGGGGTGAATGGAGTTTGGGAAGGTTAAACACCAGGTAGTTGCTTGATGGTGACTTTGTGGAGGGTATTCAGGAAGCTATCACAGAATACTTTGAAGTCAATAAGAGCACTATCTCCTCCCCTCCTTCTTTCTGGGAGGCTTTTAACCCTTTCGCAGCCAAGGACGTAATGGATACATCCTTGGCTGCGGTGCTGAGGTGCCAAGGACCTAACCTTTACATCATTGGACTGGCTCATGGGTGGAGCACTAGAGACCCCCCTGTGGCATCTGATGACGTCAGCACGTGATCGTGCGCTGACCTCATCAGAGGCCTGTCCCTACACACTTTTGCATTTCTCCTCTGAAAATGTGGAGGGGCGAGAGAGGCATCAAAGGCAAGGAAAGGCCTTTCCTTGCCTTTGATGTCTTTCTCAGCATTTCTGCTGCCCGATCGCGCTGCGATCGGGCAGCAGAAATGCCCACTAGATACCAGGGAGTTTTTTTTAAATTGTACTCATAAGGGGAGCAGCCCCTTGGGCAAGGGCCCCTCCCCAGGGGAGCAGAAACCACTTAGGCATCAGTGATTGGTGTGTGTGTACGTGTGTGTTTTGTTTGGGTGGGCAGCTCCTTGGGCATGCGTCGCTCCACATGGGGGCACATTACTGTAATAACAACACACACCTGAGGGGTGAGAGGAAAAACCCTTGTCCAACCTCCCAGTCAATGATCCCCTCACACATAGAGAACAAGGAATAAAAGTTGAGACCCCAAACACGGCCCCAATGGCTAGCGGTACAGCATTTTAGTTTTGAAAAAACTGCCCTCACCCCCTAGTAGTGGCATGCTTCATCATAGGGAAATGCTAACACATTCACACGCTAGCCAACGTAAGAAATGGAACAAAAGGGAGGGAAAACAAATGATGTAAACTGACAACGGGGATCAAACACACACTAATCACCTCATATGCATAGTTAAAACTATCTCAGATGATACTTTACTCAATCTTGTATTCCAAGGTTCACTGGATAGGATTAAAAGAAAGTCAACAATGGGTGGTGAAATTGTGACATGATCACCCCTACACCCCTTATAGCCATTCCAAGGTCAATATGTTTTGTCCGTCTCCATCACTCCTAAGGGTCACTCGGCCTTCGTCAAGACCATCGTTCCCCTTTCATTCAAATTTCATACCCTACCTATAGTGCATTCAAAGTGTGACAAAATATGCCTTTAGATTCAATTGTACCCCTGTCTTCTAGTACACACACTCAGGATTGCATATGGATGAATATAAAGACACACATTTAAAATGTTTTGCATGGAACCTGCTTAATCCACACAGTGCTTCATACTCCCTTATGCTATCATATTTTTACCCATATACCCCAATCCCCATCAGCAAGCATGTACCTCATGCTCAATTCATGTCCAAATTGGGCATGATTAATGTAAGTGTTGTGTAATGACATCTATCAGAAACCCATCACCCCAAATTCCGACCTCGGTCTCAAGATGCTCGATATGTATAAAAATATTCCCTTACCGAGTTATCATTGTCAATCTCTGCAACTGGAGTACGGTGGGAGCATCTCCCTGTAGTCATACACTAGATAAAAACACAGGCAAATGTAGACAAGTCTCTCTGTAAATTATTCCTCACCTCCTTAATAAGATTCTCACCCTCTGTTGGAAGACATACACCCCTCCCCCGCTCACCTTGTCAAGGGAATGGTGCCGCCCCTCTACCAACCGTAACCCCACGAAGACCATGGCACCGTTAATTGCTCCTCTTCTTATTTCCCTTCGCCCGCAGTCTGGTGATCGCGTTTACCCTGATTGAAACTAGACTGTTTCTTCCCATCCAGTGCCTAAACGCATCCGCCATATTGGAAGGGCATTACTTGTCCTCTTACTCCGCCTTCTAATGGGCACGTCATAGAGGTCGACACATCGGCTAGTTCATCTCTCCTGACCACCGATGTTGATTAGAACTACCACGATAATTTAGTTCTATCATAAGCTCCAATTCTGGTGGTGCAAAAAAAACGATGGATTTGTATACTGCTTACACACACAGAAAAGGTCTCCGTGAGCCCTCGCTGTTTTGAAAGTGTACGGGCAAAATCAAGGTCCACTGCTAATGGCTCTCTTGATAGATTATGTTCAATAATCGACCACTATTCTATCACGCGATTCACTAAATGCCGGTAGTACTGAATTACTGAAAAGAATGCTCCATACATATAATTGTATGCCTCTAGCACTAAAATATATGTATATTGCACAATACTATGGCCCTCATTATGAACAGGGCGACAATCACTGCCGACAGCCGTGGTGACAGTGAACAGAAGACCACCAGTGGTGGAAGACTGGACCCCACCGAATTATGATGCCAATAAGACAAACCTCCAAAAATCCTGCATCCTCCCCCCACCGCCAGGGCCTACGAGGGCAGAAAGGCAGTACACCCCACCCTGCCACCATCATACAGACAAATCCTCCGCCCCCCAAATAATGATGCACAAATCAGTATGGAGGATAGTGGATGACGAACAACCATTGGCGGTACGGACTGCCACGGCCAGCAATGGGACCCACAAACAACAAATGCACACATTGGGAAGTTTGAAACCCACACACCTGGCACACATCTACAACACGATAAAACACACACATACACACCACACAATCCTCTGCATCTCCAATAGCACAACAGAGACTGACAACACAACATGCAAACATGCATACATTGAACACAACATAACAAAAGTCACATGAACAAATGCAACATCAAAACACACACAAACCCCAAACACCCTCATAAGCCACACACATAACCACACAACAGCACCCTTACCAATACATCCACAACACCCTACCCACAACACACACCATGGCACCCCTGAAGCACCCCCCCTTCACAGATAGGGAGCTAAGGACCATGGTGGACAAAATAATCAGGGTCGAACCACAACTATTTGGGGCACAGGTGCAGCAGACCCCCATCACCAGTAAGATGGAGCTATGGCAGACGATTGTCAACAAGGTCAACGGAGTAGGAAATCTTCCACGCACAACGGAGGACATACGGAAGAGATGGAACGACCTGCACAGGAAGGTGAGGTCTAAGACATCCAGGCACAGCATCACCATACAAAAGACTAGTGGAGGTCCCCTACCTATACCCCCCAATTACACCGACTGGGAGGAGAAGGTACTGGCTATCCTGCACCCGGAGGGCCTCACTGGACTCACAGGAGGACTGGCCTCGGGTAAGTCAACTACAATACCTTAACAGTCACCACACCTATTATGTATGCAACACCCCACCCCTCTCACTACCACCTGGACCCCATCCCCAACCAGTCCACAACACCCATAAGCAGTTACCCTGCATGCCCACAATCCTACAAACAGTCCCCCATCCTGCCCCCTATGCACAGTCACCTACCCCTGCATGGATTCACAGTGGCATTCCAGCACCTACTGTGCACCTCCACCTCCCACAAAAAATGCAAAGATAAGCACACGAATGACCCTGCATTCAACAACAGGGAAATAAAAGCACAAAATAATGCAGAGCTGTGCATCAATTTCCGAAATAGTACATGACACATACATGTCCATTCCCTCCACAGGCACCACCACCCATGCCACCCGGACGGAAAGGCCAAGGATTGCAAGTACCTCACACGGAGACAGAGGCCCCACTCAGGAGACTGGAGAGGGATGTATGGAAAGTGAGAAATAGCCTGGCCCGTCACACAGTCCTAGACTGTCACCCTCCAGAAGCCCCACCCAGGATACCACTGACAGCCCTACCACCCAGCCACCAACATCAGCTCTGCCCAAACAACCCCACACCAGTGTCTCCCATCCACAGACGGGTGGGGCCACATTCACAAAGGCCAGAGTCTCCACCAACCAACAGGCAGGATGATGAAGGCCCCAGTGCAAGTGGGACTGCCAGACCTGTGCAGGGGACACAGGCACAGGGGGCAAGGGCCAGTGGGAGGGCATCAGTGGCCCAAGGGAGAAGCCAAATGATGGATGCTGCAGCCCAAGAGGTGATTCCTGAGGACCTGGGAGCATACCACCATACCCAGGACAGGATGGGCCAGATCTTGGCCACCTTGGAGCAGAATCAAAGTCTGCAGATAGCACACCACCAATAGGCCAGGAGCAATGGAAACATCTCAATGCACCATTGCAGGGGTTCACCAGTACCACCACCCTAGCCAGCCTTAGACCTCCACCCACCTGAAAGTCCCTACCACTAGCCAGGATATTGCCTTGCCATCTACATATGCAGCAGCTACTGGACTGGTGGCACTGCCAGAGGACACACAGGATACCAGCACCCCTAGCCCTGCAGCCCGGCTGCAGTCACTCATACGTGCCCTTAGACCCAGACATGCCACTGGAACATCAGCCAAGACCAAGGCCACCGCTAAGAAGTGACTCTGTCCTGAACTGTCTCCCTTGTGTGCCACTTTGATCCCTTGTTGACTTGCCACTACCAACACACCATCTACCAATGGACAGATGGAACAAAACCCAGTGCCACCAACAGCTGAGCGTATGCACCGAGTATGGATATGCACCATGAGCCCACTCCCTATCACTGTCCTACGAAATACCTAAATTGTGTCCTAAAACACCTAGGCATTCAAATTGTATGTCCCTCGTCATTTTGAGATATAAAATGTGAGTGTGCAGGTATTAGCCAGTCAATTTCATATTCATACTTTTCTTGCAGGAGGGCATCCAACGCACTGTAGTGTCTCAAGTAAGGCACAATATACACAGTATTGGGTTCCCTGGCACAGGCCACTTCAGTCTTCAGTTAACAGTGTCAATGACTATAGACACCACATTACCAATTACATGAGTCAGACTAAAACTATGCAGCGAACACAACAGCATCATTGAACAGTACCTTAGGGTCACTGGAAGTAGAGGTGGATCAGCTGGGTCTTGGAGTTAAGATCTTCCCCCTCTTCTTCCTCACTATCACTCTCATCCCCTCACTGAGGTTGATGGGCTGGTTGAACAGCACCCTCCTCTTCTAGAAGGGGGATAGCTTTCCCCACAGCCATGTTGTGCAGCATGCAGCATGCCCCCACTATCTTACACACCTTGTCAGGGATATAGCACAGGGATCCCCCAGAGAGATGGAGGCAACAAAATCTAGCCTTAAGGAGACCTATAGTGCATTCAATCACCCTCCTAGTACGTCCATGGGCCTCATTATGATTTCTCTCTGCATCTGTCCTGGGATTCCTCATTGGTGGCAGGAGCCATTGCAGAATCACCTGCAAAAGTGGGCAAAACAAGACCTTAATGAACTGACTTCACATGCTGTAGGAAAGTACCATCTTGCCTGGCATGTTACCCCCATTTTTTACTTGTGTGTATGTTTGTTTTTGCCTGAGTCACTGGGATCCTGATAGCCAGGACCACAGTGCTCATAAGTTGTACCCTGTATGTGCTCCCTGTGTGGTGCCTAACTGTATCACGGAGGCTCTGCTAACCAGAACCTCAGTGTTTATGCTCTCTCTGCTTTTAAAATTGTCACTACAGGCTAGTGACTAATTTTACCAATTCTGATTGGCACACTGGAACACCCTTATAATTTCCTAGTATATGGTACGTATGTACCCAGAGTATTGGGGTTCCAGGAGATCCCTATGGGCTGCAGCATTTCATATTTCACATATATGTCTAACCCTCAGTTAGTGAAGGTTAGGTGCAAAGTTACTAAGTGGGAGGGCACCCAGGCACTAGCCAAGGTGCCCCGACATTGTTCAGGGCAATTTCCCCAGACTTTGTGAGTGCGGGGATGTTGTAATTTAGTAGCGATTAGATTAAGCATTAGCAGAAAACATCTTGTATTTAGCAACTATTGTGAACATTTCGCGGAATCCATTTTGTATTCATGGCAGCCATTATCTCTGCCACATGCTGTCATGTGCTCACCATGTGCTCTGTCCTACCTTCCTGTTAACTACTCTTGAAAATCTGTCTAGTGACAAGTTATATTTACCATCTCCCACTTTGCACATGCCCAGTAGGGTCTGCAGCTGTTAGTAATTAGTAACCAACAGTAATGTGTCTACTAGTCCTTGAAAACTGTTAGCCCCTCCTACCTGTCGACTGTGCATTTCCATATGACCTTATATGTATGTAAGTCTTGCTTCTATAATTGTACCACCTTCTTTTAGCCCCTGCATGGGTATAAAAGTACCATGCTCTATTAGTTCAGTGTGCTACTTCAAACATTACCGAAGGGTGCTGTTTGAACTGTAGTACCACCTCATGAGGTTTAATAAACTTTGGTGGTCATTACAACCCTGGCGGACGGTGTTAAAGGTGCGGTAATACCACAAACAGGCCGGCGAACAAAAAAAGGGAATTATGACCCTGGCGGAAACCGCCAACAAAGACAGCCACTTTAATACACCGCCCGCCACGGCGGTACAGACAAGCAGCGTGGCGGTTACCGCCAACAGACAGGCGGGAGACAATGTACAGCCCACACTATTACAACCCGCCAATCCGCCACCTTTTCCGGGGCGGATGCACAGCAGATAAAAACACAGCGGAAACAGCTTTTGCAATGGGAAAACGCTCACCTGAACACATCCTACGAGGAACGAGGACACCATGGAGCCCGAACTCCAAATGCTCCCTGCGCTTGTTTTTCTGCTCCTTTACTACCAACAGCTACGTAGGCGCAGAAGATACCGGTGAGTACTGCACCTACGACACTGTGTGACGGGCCAGGTGCTTTGACATGGCGGTTCTGGACAGTTAAGCGGTGCTTTGACATGGCGGTTCTGGACAGTTCAGCGGTTCTTTGCCATGGCGGTCTTTGCCGTGTTCAGCGGTGCTTTGCCATGGCGGTCTTTGCCCTGTTCAGCGGTGCTTTGATATGGCGGTTCTGGACAGTTCAGCGGTGCTTTGCCATGGCGGTCTTTGCCCTGTTCAGTGGTGCTTTGACATGGCGGTTCTGGACAGTTCAGCGGTGCTTTGACATGGCGGGTCCGGACAGTTCAGCGGTGCTTTGCCATGGCGGTCTTTGCCCTGTTCAGCGGTGCTTTGACATGGCGGTTCTGGACAGTTCAGCGGTGCTTTGACATGGCGGTTCTGGACAGTTCAGCAGTGCTTTGACATGGCGGTTCAGGACAGTTCAGCGGTGCTTTGACATGGCGGTTCAGGACTGTTTAGCGGTGCTTTGACATGGCGGTTCTGATACGGACATTGGTGTGTGGCATGACGATCTCCACACTGGGCATTGGTGTGTGGCATGACGATCTACACACTGGACATTGGTGGGTGGCATGACGATCTCTACACTGGACATTGGTGTGTGGCATGACGATCTCCACACTGGACATTGGTGTGTGGCATGACGATCTACACACTGGACATTGGTGGGTGGCATGACGATCTCCACACTGGACATTGGTGTGTGGCATGACGATCTACACACTGGACATTGGTGGGTGGCATGACGATCTCTACACTGGGCATTGGTGTGTGGCATGACGTTCCATCATTGCCCAGCGGGGCTGTGGCATCCTGGCCCCTCCTGGGCTGTGACTCCGGCGGTGGTTTCTGGACCAGTGACGATACTTGTGCCCTCCTGGGCTGTGACTCCGGCGGTGGTCTCCTGACCAGTGACGACACTTGTGCCCTCCTGGGCTGTGACTCCGGCGGTGGTCTCCTGACCAGTGACGGTACTTGTGCCCTCCTGGACTGTGACTCCGGCGGTGGTCTCCGGACCAGTGACGATACTTGTGCCCTCCTGGGCTGTGACTCCGGCGGTGGTCTCCTGACCAGTGACGATACTTGTGCCCTCCTGGGCTGTAACTCCGGCGATGGTCTCCAGACCAGTGACGATACTTGTGCCCTCCTGGGCTGTGACTCCGGCGGTGGTCTCCTGACCAGTGACGATACTTGGGCCCTCCTGGGCTGTGACTCCGGCGTGGTCTCCTGACCAGTGACGACGGTGCTGGCCGTTGTGTCAGGACCGCCGGACATGATGGCGCACTTCTCCGCCGTGACACTCACAACAGGCTGGGCAGACTTCCTCTGGACCTTCCCCACCTTTGTTTGAGTTACAGATGACTCAACAATCCCCTTCGATCCCATGTCACTTGTTGTCCCACCAGGGGTCTTAAGACGGTCCCGTCGTCCACTCTCCATTTTGAGAGCCTTTACAGGGGGTAGGCTGCCAGTGCCTTGGCTCTGGGTCCAACTGCCTGCCCTGGTGGACGGTGCACTCCAAAAACC
Organism: Pleurodeles waltl; assembly: GCF_031143425.1. Lineage (NCBI taxonomy): Eukaryota > Metazoa > Chordata > Amphibia > Caudata > Salamandridae > Pleurodeles > Pleurodeles waltl. The sequence continues at coordinate 630,633,592 of NC_090439.1, forward strand.
TGGAACACGCACCACTGGTACTGGAGGCTTTTTGGCTGAGGCGCTACGACAGGACTGATGAATTGCGGGGGGGTGTGGGGGCAAAAAGGTCAATTTGACAGAGGGACAGTTTCTGACGAGCACTGGGATGGGTAGCTGGAGGGGGTCTGAGAGTGGAGGAAGAGGAGGTGGTTGTAGGAGGTGTCACTTTAGCTGTTTTGGGTGCAGGTGCAGATACTGGAGGCTGTTGTGAGGTGGATGGATGTTGGGTGAGTGATTGCCAGCGTTTGTGTACTTTGGGAGGGGGCGTCACAGACACACTGGAAGAGGACACAGGGGACGTGTAAATGGTAGTGGAGGTGGTGAGTGCAGGTGAGCGGCTTGTGGTGCTGGGTGTCCTGGTGCGAATCCTAGTGCCTGTAGATGTGGTGCATGCAGGTGTGTGTGTAGACGAGACTGGGAGGGAGGAGGGCGAAGAGGAGGAGGGGGACACAGTGGAGGAAGTGGATGTTGCTGTGTCTGTATGTGGGTGAGGCTTGCGTGAGTGCCTGTGGTGTGTGTGGTGCCTATGTTTGCCTGAGCTACTTGTGTGTGTTGACTTGTGTGCATGCTGGTCTGTAGGTGTGCTTGGGATGGGCTGGGGTACAGGAGATTGGGTCTGAGTGGAGGAAGTTGGAGGGGGAGGCTAGACACAGGGACAATGGCTGCCGTCAGTGCTGAGGCCAGAGATTGCAGGGTTCGCTGAAGGACAGCCTGACCAGAATGAATGCCCTCCAGGAATGCATTACCGTGTTGCAACTGCCTTTCTACACCCTGGATGGCATTCACAATGGTAGACTGCCCAACAGTGAGTGACCTGAGGAGGTCAATGGCCTCCTCACTGAGGGCAGCAGAGGTGACTGGGGAAGGGCCTGAGGAGCCTGGGGCGAAGGTGATGCCCACCCTCCTGGGTGAGCGGGCACGGGGCGAACGCTGAGGGGCTGCTGGGAGGGCGGTGCTGGTAGGGGGGGTGGCGGCTGTACCTGTAGAAGTGGGGCGCACAGATGGTGCCGCCACCACAGGGGAGCTCCCATCGGCGTACGAGTCCGTGTCGCTGGTTGGTGATCCGGTGGCCGACGTGAAGCTCCCCTCGCCCTCCGTCCCACTGGTGCATTCAGAGTCTGTGGTGTGGCCCTCCATGGCCATGTGGGATGCAGCTCCCTCGTGCTCCGGTGCCACTGTACCTCCGCCTGATGATGCTGATGTACAAAAGGACAAGGAGAGCAGGAAAAGGGGGGGAGACAGAAGAAAGAGAGTTTTAGTGCATGGCATTCCGCTACCGTTGACGGACAAGACAGACGCAGCAGCCCCCTGCATTACGCCTTGCTCCTGACCTCTGCACATGCAATTTCTGGGACATGACGTACATGGCAATAGTGGAAATCTGCACACATGGATGCCACAGGGGCAACTATACCTCAACTTGGCACTCTGCTGAGGTGGGGTTGAGTGCCACATGGCCTACATTACGGAGGGGCCTTGCCTACCTAACTCGCCCTGGTCTAGGTACACCCACAGGCCTCCTCCCCCACCCAGACCCCTCTAATGCGCGCAAAGTCCGCAGAAAGAGGTTGTACTCACCCCCTTGTGTCTGCTGTGATGTCCTCAAGTGCCCATCCAACTCCGGGTAGGCCACCGCCAGGATCCGGAACATCAGGGGGGTCGTGGTGCGACGGGCACCCCTCCCACGTTGGGAGGCCATCCCCAGCTGAGCCTCCGCCGTCTTCTTGCTCCAGTGGCGAATGTCCTCCCATCTCTTACGGCAGTGGGTGCCCCGTCTCTGGTGGGCCCCCAGGGTCCGGACTTTCTTGGCGATGGCACGACAAATGTCCCTCTTCTGGTGGGGGCTGACCTACATGACATGCACAAGGAAAGAGGAACAGTCATTACCAGCTGCACTGTCAATGTGAGTGGCCCCCTCCCTACTCTGGCCATGTGGCCCATTCATTCCCATGCATTAATGTTCTATGAACTCTGCCCCTTCCCTCTTCCACCCAGCCCTCTCCACCCAGGCCTAGCCCATACAACGTGCTCCCTGTGTACTAACCTGTTGGTCTGGAGGACCGTAGAGTAGCGTGTACTGGGGGAGGACCCCATCCACAAGTTTCTCCAACTCCTGTGCAGTGAAGGCAGGGGCCCTTTGCCCAGACACAGCAGCCATCGTCCCTTCCAGACCGAGGTCACAGCAGCACTAGCAGTGTAGGTCCTCTCCTGTCGAAGGTCAGGTATCTAGTGATTGAAGAGATAGAAAATGGCGGTGACGTCCGCGGCGGTGCACATCATCACTGCCAGCGCACCTGTTCACTGGCTTCTGGGACCCAAGGGTCCAATGATAACCAATGCAGCATTGCGCCGCGGTGTACGACCGCCTACTGCGACGGTGTGCAATGCCAGCGCAGTTACCCCACAATCCCATTGTCCCAGTTTAGAGGCTAGGCAGCCGCCATTTCAGGGGCCCACATGGCTTCATTTACTACTGCGTCACACTTAGCTAGGCCTATACTCAACACACATACAGGAAGGGGTTTTGTCTGGTGTAGTCTTGTGTGTAACTGTGGGTACATACCTGGAGGAATAGTGACTGGTTCTTCGCTGTTGTCCTTCTTAGGCACCGTCAGCTGGGACATATGAGAAGATGGCGGAATCCTCTGGTGTACCGACCACTGGTGGACCTGTTGACAATGGAAGAAAGACATATCATCGTCACCCACAGGTTTGACTGTGCCACAATCCAGGAACTATGTACCCAGTTGGAGCCAGACCTGATGTCACTGATCCGCCATCTGACTGGAATCGCCCCTGACGTGCAGGTGCTGTCAGTGCTCCATTTCCTTGCAAGTGGGTCTTTTCAGACGACAGTGACCATGGCATCAGGGATGTCCCAGCCTATGTTTTCCAACGTGCTGTCCAGAGTGTTGTCTGCCCTGCTGAAACACGAAAGGAGATACATCATTTTCCCTGAGGTGGAGGATTTGCCTACAGTGAAAGGTGACTTCTATGCCCTTGGACCTATCCCGAACGTCATAGGTGCTATTGATGGGACCCATGTAGCTCTGTTCCCCCCCCCACAGGAGTGAACAGGTGTACAGGAACCGGAAGAATTATCATTCGATGAATGTCCAGATGTTTTTTTTGGCAGACCAGTACATCTCGCAGGTAAATGCAATGTTCCCTGGCTCAGTGCATGACGCCTACATCCTGCGTAATAGTAGCATCCCTGATATGATGGGTCAACTCCAGAGGCACCGTGTATGGCTATTGGGGGACTCGGGTTACCCCAAGCTTTCCTGGCTATTGACCCCAGTGAGGAATCCCAGGACCAGGGCAGAGGAACGGTACAATGATGCCCATGGGTGGACTAGCAGGGTTATCGAATGCACCTTCGGCCTCCTTAAGGCCAGGTTCAGGTGCCTCCATATGACAGGTGGATCCCTATTCTACTCACCGAAGAAGGTGTGCGACATCATCATCGCCTGCTCCATGCTCCATAATTTAGCATTGCGACGCCAGGTGCCTTTTCTGCAGGAGGATGATCCAGATGACGGTGTTGTGGAAGCTGTGGAGCCTGTGGAGCGAGTGGACAGTGATGAGGATGAAGCTGAGGATGAAGAAAACGACAACAGGGAGTCAGTCATACAGCAATATTTCCAGTGACACACAGGTGAGAAAATTTTCTAGTTTAACATTACATTAACTTTCACACGTCTACCTCTATCCTGTACCTACATTTCACTCACTATTTGTTACTTGAGTTGTACCCTTCCATTTCAGTTTCACAGGTGTGGTTACCTACGTGTCAACTGCTTGCATCCTTGAAGGGCTTGTGATGTGTGACATTGGTATGTTAGCCTTACAATGGGTAACCCATTATGACACTGTAATTGATAATACAAAGTTCCAAATCATAGATTTCTTTGGCTTTCAAGGGTGTTTATTTAAGTGATAAAAAAATCAAGGAAGGTTGTAAACTGGGGAAGGGTGATGGTGGAGGAATGTCCATGGCAGGGTCCAGTCTATTAGTCTCACAGGTGCACTGCCCATCTGGGCATTGAAAGTGGAGCTGGGGCAGTTCCAATCTGGACAGGGTGACAAAGTGAGACAGTGGGGGGACAATCAGGGTGGTCTTATTTCCTGGCGGTGGTCTTGCCATCTTGCTCTGTCCTGTTCCTGAATCTCAGGGCCCGCTTACGTGGTGGTTGTCTGTCTGCAGGGGATGGGGTGCTGGTGTGTTGGTTCTGTGGTGGGGCGTCCTGTCCACTAGCGCCGGCGGAGGTGGTGGGCAGTTCGTCGTCCTGGCTAGTGTCAGGGGCCCCTTGGAGTGCCACGGTGTCCCTCAAGGTCTTTTGAATGTCCGTCAGCACCCCTACGATGGTGCTGATGGTCCTGAGCTCCTCCCTGAACCCCAAATACAGTTCGTCCTGCAGACGCAGGGTCTCCTGCAACTTGTCCTGGACCGTGGCCATCGTCTCCTGGGAGTGGTGGTATGCTCCCATGATGGAGGAGAGGGCCTTGTGGAGAGTTGGTTCCCTTGGCCTGTCCTCCCTCTGTCGCACAGCAGCCCTCCCAGTTCCCCGGTGTTCCTGTGCCTCCGTCCCCTGGACCGTGTGCCCACTACGACTGCCCCCAGGTCCCTGTTGTTGTTGGGGTGGTAGGTTAGCCTGGGTGCCCTGTAGTGGTGGACACACCGCTGATTGACCTGTCCTGGGTAGGGAGGTTTGGGCCCGCTGGGTGGGTGCTGTGCTGGTGTTACCAGAGGGTGGCAGCTCGGTGTTGGGCTGTGGCTGGGCAAGGGGAACCGACTGTCCTGAGGCCCACGATGGTCCGGGCTGGTCATCAGGATCCAGTAGGGCAGAGCTGCTGTCGTCACTGTGGGCCTCTTCTGGGGGTGGAGTGGTGTTGTCTGGACCCTCTGGTGTGGTGACGTTCCTTCGGGTTCCTGCAGGGGTATAAGAACATGATTATTGCATGTGTGTGTGTGTCATGGTGTGCAATGGGTGGGTGTTTGTGTACCCCAGTGCTGGCATTCCTGTGTGGGGGCTTGTGTGGTGATGGTTGGGGGGGTGTTCTGGGTATGTGCAGTGGGCATGCTTTAGTGAGGGGTGCCCATGCTTAGTTGTGTCATGCAGGGCTTGGTGTTGGGATGGGTGGTTGGTGTCATGGGTACATTACTGAGGATTTGGGGTGATAGGGGAGGGAGTGAGGGTGGGGGGTGTGATGGCATGCAGGTAGGGTGGGGGATGTGATAGTTAAGAGTTGACTTACCAGTGTCCGTTCCTCCACCGACTCCTCCGAGGCCCTCAGGATGCAAGATGGTCAGGACTTGCTCCTCCCATGTTGTTAGTTGTGGGGGAGGAGGTGGGGGTCCGCCACCAGTCTGCTGCACTGCGATGTTGTGCCTGGATACCGTGGAACGCACCTTCCCCCGTAGGTCGTTCCACCTCTTTCTGATGTCCTCCCTATTTCTTGGGTGCTATCCCACTGCGTTGACCCTGTCCACTATTCTTCGCCATAGCTCCATCTTCCTGGCTATTGATGTGTGCTGTACCTGTGAGCCAAATAGCTGTTGCTCTACCCGTACGATTTCCTCCACCATGACCCTGAGCTCCTCCTCGGAGAAGCGGGGGTGTCTTTGGCGTGACATGGGGTGGTGTGTGTGACGTGTGGGGTGGTGTATGTGGTGATGAGTGTGGTGAGTGCAGTGGTATGTGGTGTTTAGTGCGTGGATGTAATGTGGGTGATGGTGTTGTGTGCCTCTGTGTGATGGGGTTGTCAATAGCTGTGCTGTCTCTCTGGCCTTCTCTCAGAAATTCAGGTTGTAGGGTTTTTGGGTGATGTGGGTGTGTGTTTTATATTGTGTTGGGTGTGTGGGACTGTTGTTTGTATGTGTATCAGGTGTGTGTATTTCGAAATGTTCAATGTGGCGTTGTTTTGTAGATGTGTGTGTATTTTGAGCGTGCCAGTGTGTACCGCCAATGGAATACCGCGGTTGAAAGACCGCCACGTGGATTCGTGGTTCGTAATAGCATGGGCGTGTTTCTGTTGGCGTGGAGGTGGAGGATGTGTTTCCGCAAGTTTATCGCTGACCTTTGGTGTGGCGGTATTGTGTGGGTGTCTGAATTTCGGCGGATTTCGTGATGTGTGTCATAATAGCTGTGGCGGTCTACCGTGGCCGCGACGGTGTACTGTCGGTCTTCTGCACGGCGGTAAGCGCCTTATACCGCCAATGTTGTAATGACCCCCTTTGTCTTTTATTTCAGTTTCTGTGCCAACTTCTTCCTATATGGTCTGAGGACTTTGTGCAGAGAAGGGAGAACCCCTTGCACAAGTAGGCCTTGCTGAGGCTTACTTCGACAGGGACACCATTACACATGTGAACTACATATAGGTCAATACCTATGTGTAGCTTCACAATGGTAACTCCGAACATGGCCATGTAACATGTCTAAGATCATGGAATTGTCCCCCCAAACCAAATCTGGTATTGGGGTGCCATTCCCATGCATCCCCGGGGCTCCAGCATGGATCCCAGGTACTGCTAAACTAACTCTCTGGGGTTTTCTCTGCAGCTACCACTGCTGCCAACCCTCAGACAGGTTTCTGCCCCCTGGGGCCTGGGCAGCCCAGTCCCAGGAAGGCAGAACAAAGGATTTCCTCTAAGAGAGGGAGTTACACCCTCTCCCTTTGGAAATAGGTGTTAAGGGCCTGAGAGGAGTAGCCTCTCCTGGCCTCTGGGAATGCTTTGAAAAGCACAGATGGTGCCCTCCTTGCATACACCAGTCTACACTGGTTCAGGGAGCCCCCAGCCCCTGCTCTGGCACGAAACTGGACAAAGAAAATGGGAGTGACCACTCCCATGTCCATGACCACCCCAGAGGTGGTGCCTGGAGCTCCTCCAGTGTGTCCTAGACCTCTGCCATCTTGAGTGCAGAGGTGTGAGGGCACAATGGGGACCTCTGAGTGGCCAGTGCCAGCAGGTGACGTCAAAGATCCCTGGTTAGGTAGCCAATCCTCCTCTGAGGGCTATTTAGGGTCTCCCCTGTGGGTTCCTCTTCAGATAACGAATGCAAGAGCTCACCTGAGTTTCTCTGCACTTCCCTCTTCGACTTCTGTCAAGGATCGATCGCTGACTGCTCCAGGACGCCTGCAAAACCGCAACGAAGTAGCAAGAAGACTACTAGCAACATTGTAGTGCCTAATCCTGCCGGCTTTCTCGTTTCCTGGTGGTGCATGCTCTGAGGACTGACCCTGCACTTGATTCCAAGAAGAAATCTCCCATGGGTCGACGGAATTGTCCCCCTGCCAGCGCAGGCACCAAACCTCTGCATCACCGGTCCTCTGAGTCTCCTCTCATCTTGACGAGCGTGGTCCATGGAACACAGGAGCTGGATCCAAGTGACCCCGACAGTCCAGTGGTCCTTCTTTCCATGTTTGGTGGAGGTAAGTCCTTGCCTCCCCACGCCAGACAGTAATTCTGTGTTTTGGTGATCTGTAGCTGCTAGGGCTTCTGTACAATTTTGCAAGACTTCCTTCATGCACAGCACAGCCCAGGTCCCCAGCACTCCGTCCTGCATTGCCCAACTTGCTGAGTTGACCTCCAACTTCATGGGACCCTCTTTTGTTGTGTTGAGATGACCGACGTGCTCAGATTTCTTGAACGCCTGTTCAGGTACTTCTACAGGTGCTGCCTGCTTCTGCATGGACTCTCTCTATTTCTGAGCACCCCCTCTGTCACCCCCTCTGTCTCCTCCTCTAAGGGGCGACCTCCTGGTCCTTCCTGGGCCCTGGCAGCACCTGAACTCTTCAACCACAACTCTTGCAGCTAGCAAGGCTTGTTTGTGGTCTTTCTGCATGGAAACAACTCTGCATCCTCCAGCACGCCGTGGGACATCTTCTGACCAAATGAGAAGTTCCTGGCACCTTCTGTTGTTGCAGACTCTTTGGCTTCTTCCGCCTGAAGGCAGCCCTTTTGCACCTTCATCCAGGGTTTAGTGGGCTCCTGCCCCCCCTAGACACTTGCGTGACTCTTGGACTTGGTCCCCTTCCTTTGCAGGTCCTCAGGTCCAGGAATCCATCTTCAGTGCTTTGCAGTCAGTTGTTGCCTTTGCAGAATCCCCTATCTCGACTTTACTGTCTTTATGGGGTGGTAGGGTAACTTTACTCCTACTTTTCAGGGTCTTGGGATGGGGTATCTTGGACACCCTTAGCGTTTTCTTACACTCCCAGCGACCCGCTACACATTACTCTAGGCCTGGGGTCCATTTGTGCTTCGCATTCCACTTTTGGAGCATATGGTTTGTGTTGCCCCTAGGCCTATTGTCTCCTATTACATTCTATTGTGTTCTACAGTGTTTGCACTACTTTTCTAAGGGGGTCATTCTGACCTTGGCGGTCCATGACCGCCATGGCGGAGTGCGGCGGAAGCACCGCCAACAGGCTGGCGGTGCTTCCTGGGCGATTCTGACAGCGGCGGTAAAGCCGCGGTCAGAAAAGGGGAGCCGGCGGTTTCCCGCCGGTTTCCCGCTGGCCCAGGGAATCCGCCATGGCGGCGCTGCTTGCAGCACCGCCATGGGGATTCCGAGCGCCTTCCCGCCAGCCTGTTTGTGGCGGTGTCCACCGCCGGAACCAGGATGGCGGGAACAGCTGCCGTGGGGCCCCTGGGGGCCCCTGCACTGCCCATGCCACTGGCATGGGCAGTGCAGGGGCCCCCTAACAGGGCCCCACAAAGATTTTCACTGTCTGCTGTGCAGACAGTGAAAATCGCGACGGGTGCCACTGCACCCGTCGCACCCCTTCAACTCCGCCGGCTCCATTCCGAGCCGGCTTCATTGTTGAAGGGGCTGTCCCGCTGGGCCGGCCGGCGGTCTCCTGGCGGTCGCCCGCCGGCCCAGCGGGAAAGCCGGAATGGCCGCCGCGGTCTTTTGACCGCGGGCGGTCTTTCGGCGGGAACCGCTTGGCAGGCGGCGACCGCCGACTGCCGCGGTCAGAATGACCGCCTAAGTGTTTTACTTACCTGATTTTGGTTTGTGTGTATATTTTGTGTGTAATACTTACCTCCTAAGGGAGTATATCCTCTGAGATAATATTGGCATATTGTCACTAAAATAAAGTACCTTTATTTTTAGTAACTCTGAGTATAGTGTTTTTTTATGATATAGGACTATATGATATAAGTGGTATAGTAGGAGCTTTGCCTGTCTCCTAGTTCAGCCTAAGCTGCTCTGCTATAGCTACCTCTATCAGCCTAGGCTGCTAAAACACTCCTACTCTACTAATAAGGGATAACTGGACCTGGCACAAGGTGTAAGTACCACAAGGTACCCACTATAAGCCAGGCCAACCTCCTACACATGCATGTTGGATGGCTGTCACCTGTGTACAGAACCATTGTCATACACACTCACCTATGAGCCATCCTCTGTCCCCTTGTAGTTGTCCCATCAAGTGTGGCACACTGTTGTTTCTCAGGACAATGGAATCATAGACTGAGCCTAGGAACATGGCATTCACATGTGATATGTACTGGTCAGAAGTACATACGAATTGTATTATCGCTGTTAGGGGTTTGAGAGCTATGTGGGTTCAATCAATGGCACCTATCACATGGGGGATGTTGGCAAATACATAGAATCCATATTTGATGGCAAGAAGTTCAGCCCTTTGGGGAAACTGGACATTTGTCTGCAGGTGTTTTATTAATGCATCCAGGAATTTTGATAGGATGAGGCTAAATATTTGCTGTGAGACCCCTGCACCCATGCCCACTGTCACCTGAAATGATCCCGGAGCCAAAAAATGGAGTACGGATAGCACTTGCACTTCAGTAGGGATGGCATGCTGATGCCGATTAGCAGGTTTCAGTACAGGATCCAATAAAGCACCGAGGTCATGGATTGTAGCACGATTGAGTCTGAAGGTAACAATTATGTGATGTTCCTCCATGGTTTCCAAATCAACCAGGGGTCTGTACACAGATGGGCCCTCCCTTGCCATATGGGTCTGTACCTATGGGGGAGGAAAGAACACATATGAAGGGCACACAAACACCAGCAACACATGACGTTGCTGTATCAATTAATGTGCAACACGTAGTTTACACACACAGACGCTAAGTATTGAGTACACCGTCAGGGATATGTGTGCAGAGTCAACTCTGTTGGAATGCCATCCCAGTGTGGACACATTTCAATAGATGGGTGCATGTGAGGATCAGAAACTCATGTCAGCAAGCAACTAGGGTTGGAGATTAGGAGGCCCTGAATGAGGCCCCCACCCAGGCTATGATGATGTGGTGGTAGCAAGATGGCAGCCGTCTGCCATCCAGATTTGAGGGAGTGGAAGTGACATAATTCCGCTGGCTGTAGTCCTCACGGCGGAAGGCAGTGTTCACCGCCGTGCACCTAATCATTGGATTACATGGTTTTCAATGGAGAACATGGGCCTATCATGATCCCTGCCGGCAGTGATGGAGCACACCACCGCGGAACATACGTCATGTCGTCAGACCCTTGACACTTGACTCCTGATTCCCTTGCAGGGCAGTACTCCACTGCGAGTGCTGCTGTGTCCTGACTCTGGTTCCTGAGATGGCGAGGGTCACCGGGGAATGGGCCCGGCCTTCACCACAGAGGAACTGGAGAAGCTCGTGGACGGGGTCCTACTCCTGTATTCCAAGTTTTATGGGCGACCAGAGGATCAGGTGAGTTGGCGGATGTCATCCTTGGATGTGTGTGATTGTGACAGATGCCTGTATGCCTGTGGGTTCGATTTGTGACTGCCTAGCCGTAGACTGGCTGGCATGTACTGTATGTGCGTTGATAATATGGCTTTCAAGTATTGCCGTTTCATAGGGAGCGACATGTCATCTGTATTCAGAGAACACATACTAACGTATGTTTCTTTGCTCTGTGTGTCCCATGCAGGTCTGCGCCCATCAGAAGAGGGGACTGTAGCAATCCATCTCCAGGGAAGTGTGGTGCCCAGGGGTCTGCAACCAGTGGAGCACGCACTGCAGGAAGCAGTGGGAGGACCTGAGGCGCTGGGCCAGGAAGAACGAAGAGGCCCAGCTGGGGAAGGCCTCCCAACCAGGAAGAGGTGCCAGTCGGGAATATGTGACAGAACAACTAGGTCCTAAACAACTATAGCCTAAACCACTACTGCTAAACAACTAAAAAGTCTCTACAACTAAGTACTGAACAACTACTGTCTGAACAACTATCGTGTCTGAATAACAATTGCCTGAACAACTAATATATATATATATATTCTAAACAACTAATAAACCATAAAAACCAAAAGGAAAACCTTACCTTAAAATTAGTTGTTCAGGCAATTGTTATTCAGGCACAATTGTTGTTCAGACAGTAGTTGTTCAGTACTTAGTTGTAGAGACTTTTTAGTTGTTTAGCAGTAGTGGTTCAGGCAAGTAGTGGTTTAGACCTAGTTGTTCAGGATGTTTCCCCTTCCAAAATGGCGAGTGCTCACGGAGACCTTTTCCATGTGTGTAAGCAGTATATAAATAAACAGTTTTTTGTGCAGCACCAGAATGCGAGCGTATGATAGAACTAAATTATCATGTTAGTTCTAATCAACATTGGTGGTCAGGAGGGATGAACTAGCCGATGTGACGACCTCTACGACGCACCGATTAGAACGCAGAGTAATAGGACAAGTAACTCCCTTCCAATATGGCGGACGTGTTCAGGCACTGGATGGGAAAAAACAGTCTAGTTTCCAGCAGGGTAAACACGATCACCTGACAGCGGGCAAAGGGAAATAAGAAGAGGAGCAACTGACAGCGCCGTGATCTTCACGGAGTTCCAGTTGGTAATTGGGCGGCACCGGTCCCTTGACGAGATGAGCGGGGGAGGGGTGTATGTCTTCCGATGGAGGGTGAGAATCTAATTAAGGAGGTGAGGAATAATTTACAGAGAGACCTGTCTACATTTGCCTGTGTTTTTATCCAGTGTGTGACTACAGGGAGGTGCTCCCACTGAACTCCAGTTTCAGAGATTGACATTTGCTGCATACACACAGTCAATAATTGACACACACACACTCAATAAGGAGATCCACACCAATCTTTAAATATAACACATTTTTTATCTTATATAGTTTCAACACTAAGAACTTTGTTATTGGGTAATTACTTTTTAAGTTAACAGTTTTTACGTATACAGCAAATATACTTGCTTTGACTTTACTGCAGTAATCTTATCCCATGTGAAAAAAGCATATACTGCATATGGGTACTTGGATGCAACTTACAGGACTGCTGTTCTGGAGTCAAGGTAAGGATGGGGCAAGGTCCAAGGCAGCACTAACAAATTATTTTGGTCTGCCCTGGGGAATCCGGGTGCAGTGGTGTTTTTCTTCATCCGGTGCACTAATATTCTCCTATGGAAAAGAAACGCATACTGCATACGGGTACTTAGCAATGACTTATAGGACTGATCTTCTGGAGTTAAGGTAAGTATGGGGCAAGGTCCTAGGCAGCACCAAAAGGTCACTTCGGGAGGCACTGGGGCGTCCGGGTCTAGAGATGCTTTACAGCAGCGGGTGTCCCATTCACTTTAATTAGAAGCTGTTGTGGGGAAAAAAAGCTGTAATTGGGGACTGCGTGACCAGTTCAGCTAAACCCAAAGAAGGGCTCAGTTCTCAATGGTCTGGGGCACACAGGGCCACTCTTGGTCTACAACAACTCAGGCTGGGGAGGGGGTGCATGTGCAGTGGTGCTTTATTCAGCAGGGTCGCATCATAAAGACTCCTTGCAGTTCTTGGTTCCTGCACAAAAGAGACTGCAGGCAGCAACTGGGGGAAAAATCTGACCAAACCCACAGTGGGATACAGCTCTGGAGGGTCTCAGGACCTTGTTGGCACCATTGGCCCACTGTATCTTGGGCTGGGTGGCTTTTGATGTCAGGTTTTTTACAGTACAGGGCTATCTCAGTTCTTCTTAAGGGGCTACAGGGTGCAGGGGAGTAGCTCCACCACTCCACAGGAGATGCTGGTGGTTTCTTGAAGTGCAGGCAGTACTTCCAGGCTTTTGGAGGCAGAGCAGCTGCAGGATGAGGCACAATTGTCGAGTACAGCAGACAGGACAGCAGGGTTGGGGTGAAGTCACTTGCTGCTCCTCAGTTCTTGTTTTTTTGCGGCTCTTTGGTGTCCTTCTTCTTTGACCAACAAATCTGAGTTCCTAGTGTCAGAGAAGCCACCTAAAAACTGAATTTAGAAGCATTAAGGGGAGTTAAGGGTAATAGCCAATAGGCTACTTGCCCCTGGGTTCACTACATCCCCTATATGATCCTTTCCTCTACAAAGTGTCCATCACCCTGTCCAAGAGTTAGGAATTTCACCACAACCAAGATGTGAAATCCTAATTTTCGTGTTCACTTCAGGTAGACCACCTTACGGTTATGACGAGCCGAGAGATGTAACACGCCTCCTAGCATAGCTAATTTCTTGCCTGTATAGGTGGCAAATGGGCTCCAGGGAAGGGGTTGGCATCCTACAGATCTGGAGGAAACCATGCTTGCATATCAAAGGCTGTTTGCTCTTTGAAGCTGCCTGCCTTGACATTGTAATGTACTAGCCTTCCTACTGGAGAGGGCTCAAACACTTTCTACCAGAGCAGGCACTGTTTCTGACCTCAGAGATTGTGGGCTTTCACTTCCAAAGGTTCAGAAACTTGTTTGTGGAGGCAGGCTGGTAGAGGCCAGTCAGCCAGCACACTAAAGGGCTAGTAGGGTTTCAGGGGTATCTCTAAGGTACCCTCTGGGTGCATGTCATAATAAATTCGATACTGGCATCAGTATGTGATTATTGAAATGAGGTGTTCAATACCAAACACCACAGGTTTCAGTGAAGCCATTTTGACCAGTGCCCAGCACATACCTTAAGAAGACTTCCCTGCTCCCTTGTAATATCTAGAAATTACAGGGACATATCTGCTCATGCAGATATGTCATCAAATGTCCTACAATGGACCCTGCCTTAGGGCTCCAAGGCCTGCTGTAGGGATGACACATATAGCCCATGCAGTGTCTTTGGCATGGCACACTGGAGTACGCCATGTCAGTTTTTCAAACATGGTTTGAACCATGTACTGCAACCTGCAATGGCAGCCTGTGTGCAATTGTGCCCTAGGTACCAGGAGTACAAATTAATAGGGACTTATATTGGGGCTAAAGTCCATGTCAGCTGGCTTACAAATAGACTTTCCCTGTTTTAGGGGACTGAGCATGGTCACTGAGGTCTGATTAGCAGGCATCAGAGTACTGTCAGATTCGAAAACCAGCATCTAGTAGTTCTAAAGGTGACAAAAAGTGGATGGACATCTGCAAAGAAGTGCAGTTACCTACAGATTCTGAGCATTGGCCCTTGCTATTGCCAGCTCTTCAGAAGATGCAGTTCAGTCCAAGATTTAGGAAAAGGATATCTTTCCTATATACTGACCTTTGCGCCCAGGACCTAGTGAATGGGGCTCTGTCATGGAAAGTTCCTATAGAGCAAGGAATGGGGCAGGGATGCATGCTCCTGCCACTGTTATTTGCCTTAACTGATGGAGCTCATCAGGGTTGGAGTCAGAATAGGCGTCTTTGAGTGGCGGGAGGGAATAGAAGATTATGGTGGTCATTATGACATTGGCAGTGAATCCTGCTTACCGCTGCAGTGATGGCCGCCAACATACCGTTGTGGAGCCAAACATCCGTCCACCATATCAAGACACACGCCCACTAAACCAACAGAATACTGCCACAAACACATATTGGCCAGATCAATGGTAAGTGTTAAAATATTGGTACGAACACCCACACCGTCATTCCTACAAAACAACGCCCTCCACATTATGACCCACGAATCACAACAAGGGACTTTAAACAGCAGTAAACCATAGGCGGTACACATCGGTGCTGTCAAAATACAAAACAACACAATATTGGCCAATACCAAAAACACACACCTGACACCAATACACACACTACACCAACCCACCAATAACACTATAAAACACACAGCCACATTACCCACAACCCATTATGAACATGAAAAATAGCCAGGAGACAGACACACAAATCACAGACACAACTACACACACCACGAACAACCAGCCATACGTCATCCTCCCCACACCCTACCACACTATTCAACACGCACTGCACAACACACACAACACAACACCTAGGTCCCCACAAAGGCATTCCCGTTTCACAGATGAAGAGTTGTGGGTCATGGCAGAGGAAATAATCAGGGTAGAGCCAGAGCTGTTTGGAGCACAGATAAGCAAATATCTATTGTAAGGAAGATGGAGCTATGGCGGAGAATTGTGGACCGGGTTAACGTTGTGGGACAGAATCCAAGAACAAGGGACGACATCAGGAAGAGGTGGAATGACCTACAGGAGAAGGTGTGTTCCATGGCAGCAAAGCACAAGCTCACCATCCAGAGAACTAGAGGTGGACTCCTGCCTCCTCCCCCACAGCTGAGAGCATGGGAGGAGCAAGTCTTGGCAATACTGCATCCTGACGGACTCACTGGAGTAGCCGGAGGACTGGGCACTGGTGAGTCAAATTTTATAACCTATCACCCCCCATTCCTGCATGCCATCTCACCCCCTCACCATGACTCCCACCACTCCACCCCATCCAACACAGTGCGCCTACACATATGACTAACCCCAATTCCAAGCCATGCATGCCATACCCACTGCATGTACAGCCCTCCCAGCCCTGCATCTACACCCACCACCTATGCATGCACAGCATGGAGAACTAACAATCCCACAATACATTACCATACACAAACAAAGCTGGCAGGGTAACAGCAACAATATAGGGGAAGCTAGGGATGCACGGTATGCCACAGACAGGAAGCATAATACATCCTGCAGGTGCCCCAGCCAAACACAGTAGCGAGGAGGTGCCATGGCTATCCAGTCCCCAGTGATGACAGTAACTCTGGACATCTGGATGTGGATGAACTACCTTGCCCATCAGGGACCACTGGTCATTCGGCCACCCCAGCCCACTCCCAGTCCACCACAGAGCCCCCCCTCAGTATCCAACACCACGGAACCCACCCAATGTCCCCAAACCTCTGTCCCCAGGACACGTCAATCAGCAGTGTGGCCACCTGTACAGGGACCCCAGTCCACACCTGACAGCCAAGACAAGCAGGGTCCTGGGGTCAGTGGCAATGGGCACACCGTTGAGGGGACACAGGCACAGGAGGACAGGGACACTGGAAGGACAGATGTGGGCTCGGAGGAGGACAAGCTCAGGGTGTCGACTGTCCTGGAGGCACTCACTAATGTCCTGAGGGATTACCAACAATCCCAGGACAAGATGTGCCAGATTCTTGACATCATGCAGGATAATCAGTGGCTGCAGGAGGTACACCAGCAGGAGATCAGGAAAGATTTGCAGGCCATAAATCCCACCATGGTCTCCAGAGCAGGGGTGCAGGTTGACATGGCCAACAGGATGAGGATGAGGAGTCAGAGGATGAGGATGTGGTCAACAGAACATCAGTTATACAGCAATACTTCCAATGACATACAGGTGAGGCAGTGGAACTGACCATTCCTCTGATTATTTATCCTTTTAGTGTGGCTGTAGCATGATGGCAGTCAATTCCTTTGCATCTCAACTGACTGTCACCTATACCTTCTCATTTTGCAGACGTTGGTGTTATTAGGGTCATTTTATGTATGCTATCACATAATTCAGGTCATTTGCACAAGATATAACTGTTATAATAATTGCACTTTTCTTAACATAAAGCACTATCACTCAAGTTGTGTTCAAGGGTGTTTATTGTAGTGACAGTTATAGACAGAATAGTGCAAAACAATGGGGTGATGTTACAGGTAAGTCCAGGGCTTTGGTCCAGTCTGTTTGTAGCACAGGTCCAGTGTCCAAGGGGCCATAGGAAGGGGAGCATAGGCAGCTCAAAGTGGACAAGGTGACAGAGTGGGACACAAGGGGGACATTCAGGAGGGTCTTATTTTCTGGTGATGGTCTTAGTCTTGGCAAGTGTCTTTAGCATCTGTCTGGGTCACAGGGACCGTTTGCAGGGTGGTTCACCTTCTGCAGGGGGAGGGGAGCTGGTGGCCTGTGGGTCCTGTGGCAGGGCCTCATGTGCACTAGGTGCAGCTGATGTGGTGGGCTGTTCAGTTGACTGGCTAATGGAAGGGGTCTGCTGGTTTTCTGTATATACCCTCATTATGTTGGCCATGTCAGCCAGCACCCCTGCTATGGAGAACAGGGTGGTGTTGATGGCCTGCAAATCTTTCCTGATCTCCTGATGGTATACCTCCTGCAGCCACTAGTTCTCCTGCATGGTGTCAAGAATCTGGCCCATCTTGTCCTGGGATTGTTGGTAAGCCCCCAGGACATTAGTGAGTGCCTCCAGGACAGTTGGTACCCTGAGCCTGTCCTCCCCCTGGCGCACAGCTGTCCTCCCAGTGTCCCTGTCCCCCTCTGGATATATCCCCTGAATGGTGTGCCCACTGCCACTGACCCCAGGACCCTGATTGTCTTAGCTGTGATGTGTGGAGTGGGTTCCCTGTACAGGTGGGCACACTGCTGATTGACGTGTCCTGGGGACAGAGGTGTGGGGAAATTGGGTGGGTTCTGTGGTGTTGGATACTGAGGGAGGAGGCTCTGTGGTGGACTGGGAGTTGGTTTGGGTGTCCAACTGATCAGTGGTCCCTGATGGGCCAGGTGGTTCATCCAGATCCAGATGTCCCGAGTTACAGTCATCACTGGGGGCATCTTCTGTTGGGGGACTGGATAGCCGTTTCACCTCCTCGCCTCAGTGATTGGCTGGGGCACCTGCAGGGGTGTAAGTGATGTATTATGCTTCATGTCTGTGACATATTGTACATCCCTAGCTTCCCCATATATTGTTGCTGTTGTCCTGCCACCTTTGTTTGTGTATGGTGATGTATTGAGGGATTGTTAGTTCTCCATGCTGTGAATGCATAGGTGGTGGGTGTACATGCAGGGCTGGGAGGGCTGTACATGCAGCGGGTATGGCATGCAGGGCTTGGCATTGGGGTTAGTCACATATGTAGGTACACTGTGTGGGATGGAGTGGAGTGATGTGAGTCAGGGTGAGGGGGTGAGATGGCATGTATGTATGGGAGGGTGATAGGTTGTACATTTTAACTCACCAGTGTCCAGTCCTCCGGTTACTCCAGTGAGTCCCTCAAGATGCAGTATTGGCAAGACTTGCTCCTCCCATGCTCTCAGCTGTGGGGGAGGAGGTGGGGGTCCAGCTGCAGTTCTCTGGATGGCGAGATGGTGCCTTACGGCCATGGAACGTACCTTCCCCCATAGGTCGTTCCACCTCTTCTTGATGTCATCCCTTGTTATTGGATTCTGCCCCACAGCGTTCACCCGGTCCACAATTCTCCACCATAGCTCCATCTTCCTTGCAATGGATATTTGCTGTGCCTGTGCTCCAAACAGCTGTGGCTCTACTCTGACTCTTTCCTCCACCAATACTGGCAACTCCTCATCTGTAAAAAAGGGGACGCCTTTGTGGGGCACAGGTGTTTTGTGTTGTGCAGTGCGTGTTGAATAATGTGGGGGGTGTGGTGCGTGACGAATGGCTGGGTGTTGCTGATGTGCTAGATGTGTCTGTGATTTGCATATCTGTCTCATGGATATTTTTTGTGTTCGTAAAGGGTTGTGAGGAATGTGGGTGTATTCTTTATAGTGCTGTGGGTGTGGTGTGTATTGGTGTCAGGTGTGTGTTTTTGGTATTGGCCAATGTTGTGTTCTTTTGTATTCAGGTGGCCATTCTGACCACTCCGTGTGTACCGCCTATGGTTTTTCACTGTTGAATGTCCACTGTGGTGATTCATGGGTCATAATGTGTAGGGCGTTGTTTTGTTGGTGTGACAGTGTGGGTGTTCATACCGACAGTTTAACACTTACCTTTCATCTGGAGGATATTTGTTTGTGGCAGTATTCTGTTGGTTTAGTGTGTGTGTGTCTTAATATGATGGACGGATATTCGCCTCCATGGTGGTATGTTGGCAGCCATCACCACAACGGTAAGCGGGATTTACCGCCAATGTCATAATGACCACCTCTGTGTCTTAGTGCTGTCACTCCCCAGACTCCTTTTACCACGATATTGAACTTTCTGGTGTGACAAGGTATTGGTTGGAGATCAACAACAGAATTGGGTGGTTGGTTCAGCGTAATCTGGCACTAGATCCCAAAACTAAGTTGCTGGGGATTACGGATATGTGGGAGAGGCCTGTGTTATGCGCGCCCTTATAGCCACTGCCTACTTGGTGGCTGAGATAGACCTGGCTAGACATTGATGAGATGAATAGACACTGTTGTTGTATGAGTTGACAAGGGGTAAGGACTGATGTGCAGTGATAGAAAAGTTGGTCTGTAAGGTGTGTGGGGGCCCACATAAATATGGGAGCATGTGCCCAGAAAGAACTGCAGTAGACTACCTGAATAACCCTGGAATGAGACGGGAGGACCTTCGGCCATCGGGAGGACATGGAGCAGACACTTTATACCAGCAAGATTCATATTAGGAGGCTTTACACTTGTTCTGATGGTGTATGTCATTGACATATGTTTTGTTGCACCAATGATAACTGCAAGTCTAGAGCCCCATGATTGTTGTATGGCTATTGAGGACATGTTGGACATGGCCCTTTTACAGAGTCATTGGCCAAACTTTTTGCCTTTTCTTCCTTATTTTTCTGACCCTTGTTGGCTGACGTTATGACTCTGAGCACTTTACCACTGCTAATCAGTGCTAAAGTGCATGCGCTCTCCCTTGTAAAAGTGGTATGATTGGCTTATACCTAATTGGCATATTTAATTTACCTATAAGTCCCTTGTAAAGTGGTATCTCTATACCCAGGGCCTTTAACTTAAATTCTACTAGTGGGCCTGCAGCGCTGCTTGCGCCACCCATTGAAGTGGCCTTTCAAACCTGTCTCAGGGTTGCTAGCGCAGGGCCTGTGTGCACAGTTTTCTGCCACAGGGACTTGGCATCTAACTGTACTTGCCAAGCCCAGGACTCCCCTTTTACTACATGTAAGTCACCCCTAAGTTAAGCCCTAGCTAGCCCTATGGGCAGGGTGCTATGTATGTAGAAGGCAGGACATGTGCCAGGTTGCGTGGCCTGTCCTGGTAGTGACAAACAGTCTATTCGGTTTTTCACTGCTGTGAGTGCTGCCTTTTCATAGGATGGCATTGGAAATCCCCTGCCTTAATTGTAGGGGGTATTGTCTGATTTATGAGGGGTAGTGTAAATATGTTTAGTATGGTAGTGATGGTGATGAGAAATGCTGCTTACTGGTGTAGGTGGATTTGTAATTACCATTATAGAAATGCCACTTCTAGAAAGTGGGCATTTTACTGTTCTTATGACTCTGGTGTTTTGCAGCTCGACTTCAATCCACGTCTGGGCAGAGTGACAGATGGGCTTTGTGCATACTTTTCAGTAGGGTTGTTTACCCCCAACTGATGTTTGGAGCCTGTGATAGAGGAGAGAGGGGGCACTTGTAACTAGTTGGAATCTCCTCTCCCCTTCTTTGTAAACACACTGTAAAATTGAGTATAAGTGAAGGGGAGTTTTCCCCACAATTTGGAGAGACTTGTAACTGGACACACAATGCTGCTGGAAGGAATTACCAGGGACCGCCATGGACTGCCACTGTTGTGCTGAACTGTGACCCACAGGAGGAGCTGGCACTGTTTGCATCCACTTTGTGCTGGCCTATTGATGGGCCCCACTGCCCTATGCTCCATGTTGAGTCCCTGAATGACTAGGTTCTGTGGCCCCTGCCTCCCTTTGTACTTCTGCTCTTAAGCGCAAAGGAGAGCTGTCCCCACATTACAGAGGGCACGAGAAGCACTTTCTTTTTATTATTTCCATTGCGCCTGGATAAGCGCCTGACCTCCCCCTGCATCAGTGCGCGAGTAGCTATTTTTCTGCGATCATCGCCGCAGCCCGGGCTGGCTTCTTCTGCCAAGCACGAGTGACGCGTGGTATCCCGGACCCCTGGGGCACCATAGATTGAGTAAAAGGAGCAAGCGCGCTCCTACCATGCCCCCGGGGCAAAGCGAGCTCTGAGGAGTGCCCCAGGGGCACAAGCAGGCACCTGCTTTGGTGCCTGCACACCGCTATGGCCCGGGCGGGCCTTTGTGAAGCTGGAGACGTCGGGCGGGGTAGGAAGCCTAATCGAAGGCTCCCCGCCCCACTGGTGCCCCTTTTGTCCTGATGACGGGCAGAGGGGGGAAAGAAGCCTCTTCGAGGCTCCCCCTGCCCCAACGAAGCCCCTCTTGATCAGCTGAGACCGCGGGCAGGGGGGAAACCTTGCCAAAGGCCCTCCTGTGTCGCAGGTCTCCTTGTGTGGCCCCATTTGTTCTTTTGGGGCATTGTTGTGGCACCCCCTCATTGGAGTGCCAGTGGAGGCCTGAGTGGGCCCCCAGAGATCTCAGGCCCCAGGCGGAGCCCATTTCAAGAACTGGAGGGGGTGTGTGTCGCCCACCCTCCTCCCAGGATAAATACATGGCCCCCGTGTTGCTCATAGGAGCGCCTGGGACCCCTCATATCGTTCTTCTTGGCACTAAGAGTGCCCTTTCATCATAAAACAGATACGTTTGGGGAGATATGTGCTCTTATGATCTTCATATGGACATTGGGGGGTTATATGTTACCTGCCTATTTTTATGATGTCACATATATGTGCTGATGTTCCTTTTATGGGCATTACAAGCTAATATGATTTTATGACTTGCCATACATTCCCTAATGGTCCTTTTATGGATATTTATGATGTGGTTATGACAAGTGCATTTATTTCTTTATTGTGATTCCTGACTACTGCTTATGTTGCAGAATCCTCAGTACTTGTGTGTTGTAAAGTGACTTCTGCTTATTCTTGCAGAATATTAGTAACCTGTGTAACGTTCTGAGAACTGCTAAGGTAGCAGGATATTACTGACATGTAATGTATGGTCTAATAATGTTTTGTGCAATACAGTTTATTTTTACATAGCTCAGTGTTGTGTTTACTTTGTGGTGTACCTAGTGCGTCAGGTGTGTTGTGTGTGTTTCGCAAACGCTTTACACATTGCCTCCGGGTTAGGCCTGACTGCTCGTGCCAAGCTACCAAGGGGGTGAGCATGGGTTATCTTGGACGTGTAACTCCCTTGCTCTGACTAGAGTGGGTGGGTTCTGCCTGGCTTAGGTGCATATCCTAGCCAACCAGAAGCCTCATTTCTAAGAGGACACAAATGTGAATGTCTTTTTGTTTTTTGTGTTTTGGTTTACTTTTTGATTCTATAAAACAATAAAATGTGTTCTAAAAATAATCCGTCAAGTTTCAAAGAGATTAAGGCCCTCATTATGAACACGGCAGTCAAAACTGCTGTGTTCATGCTGGCGGTCAAACTACTGACCGCCAGCATCCCTGGATCCCCGCCGGCTGCATAAAGAACATTCCTGTGGGCCTGCGGGTAGAAACATTGTTTCCGCCCGCCGGCCCACAGGAATGCCTGGCATGGACATTGACGGCGGCGCCAATGCCTCTGTGCGGCGAGTGCAGCTGCACCCGTCGCGCAGATCACTGCCCGAAAATCAGGCAGTGACCTTCGCGAATGGGCACTGCACAGGGGCCCCTGCACTGCCCATGCCATGTTTTTATTTGTAACTTTTTGACACAATACAATTTACAAAAGCAATATACCATTACATCTGCTAGACCCTTCTGGGTGTGGAGAGTCATAGGGTTTGTGGTTTCCAAGAACTGGAGATACCCAGAGCCAATAAGTGAGCTGCACCTTGCAATGGTTTTTTCATTGTGTCCCCGGTATGAAGCAATCCATATGGTAAAATATAAAGAGTGAAAAATAGGTATCAAGGAAACCTGTATATTTCTGAAATGGACACAAGTCGTGGAGTTTAGAAGCAGTGGTTACTTGCACATCTCTGAATGTGTTGGTACCCATACTAGCTGAATTAGAGGTAATTTCTCAAAATGTCTTCATTCTTCCACACTGCCTTACATTTGGAAGACACAAATGTAGAGACATACAGATGGTAATAACACTTGTTCTACTATTCTGTATTTCCTTAAATCTCCCGATATAAATGGTATCTTAATTGTGTAGGTAGGGCACGTGGCCATGACACAAAAGGCTCCAAAACGTAACATGGATACATCACATTTTTCCATTGCAAACTGACCCATTTTTGTAATGTGCTTAGCCACAAAGTTTGGGCCCGAGCTCAGCCGGGACCTACAAAAATCTAGCAAACCTACACATTTTATAGGATAATCTAGGGTAGGATAACTTGTGTGGCTCCTACCAGGTTTACCTACCCAAAAACCCTTACAAAGCAGTCAAACTTTAACTGATTTTTTTTTTTTCCTCAAATGTTTGTGATGTAAAATTCTGGAATCTGCAGGGAACAACTAATTTCCTACCACCTAACATTTAACCAAGTCTACTGATAAAAATGATACCTCACTTGCGAGGGTAGGGCTAGTGGCCAAGACACAAGAGATGCCAAAACGCAACATGGACGCTGCATTTTTCCATTGAAAACTGACCTTTGCTTACAATTTGCCTTTCTGTAGCTTTTGGGCCCTAGCTCAGCCAGCACCTAAGGAAACCTAGCAAACCCACACATTTTCTAAAACTAGAAACCTTGAGAAATCCAGCGTCGGGTAACTTGTGTGACTTCGTTAGGTTTTTCTACCCAGAGGCCCTTGCAAACCTCATACTTACAACTGAAAAAACACATTTTCATCACATTTCTGTGATGGAAAGTTCTGGAATCTACAGAAAACTACAAAATTTCTTCCAATCAGCATACTCCAATGTTTCTGAATGAAAATCCTGCCCCATTTGTGTGGCTGAGCCTAGTACCCCACAACAGGACCATATCAAACCAAGGTCAATGAGTGTCATCAAACTACTGTCAGCTGTGAACATGAACAAAAGATTTAAAACAATACATACCAGTCAGTTCACTCTCACTCCCATGTTTGCTCCCAATACTTGAGTTGTATGTGGTCTGATTTAAAACATGTGGGCACACATAGCCCAGGATTAGAGGGATACTCGGGGCAGTACATACAACTCTCCTTTAGCACACCACTTCTGACACAGACTCTACATCTCCTACAGGGAAAGTTTTTTTTTGGGTGCGTGAGGAATGTAATCAGGAAAGTCTTTTAATCTAACCACATCCTCCACCACTCCAACTTTAGGAACACTTGCCTGCTCCACTACAACAAGGTTGTCTATTACAGACTGCTGAAACGGAACAAAAGTTATCTTTGAACCTAAAGAACAGTCCTTAATTACAACTAAAGCATTGAAGTTTGCCGAATGAAACAAGTGGACAGCCAATTTCTTATACCGGTTGTATGACTTATGAGTAGAACTGTTAGGCTCTAAACTCTGATCTGCTCCATCTACACCACCCATGTGCTTAAAGTAGTTTAAAATGCACAAAGGTTTGCACATTTCTCTAACCTAATGTCTAACAGTTACAGGTGAAGTACGATCATCATGAATGGTTCTCAGCATGTGGACATCTCTATTGTCTGAATATTTCACAGCTAGAAGTTCACCACTATGCAAGGCACTGCACTGTCCCCTCTGAACTTTTTTACATACAAGATCCTTAGGGTACCCTTTACGGTTAGAGTGGATCATGTCACATGCAACACTATGCACTTTGAACATTTCTTTTAACGATTCTATCAATGTATAAATGGTGACTTTTGTTAAAAAGTCCTCTACCAAGTTCCCACACAATTGTCTTACTGATTGCATAAGTGGATGGACAAAAGAAGAATCCCAACTATTGTGCACCCTGAAATTATAAACATATCATGTACTACTCTCAGACAGCATATACATCTTAATTCCATACCATGCCGTCTTGCTAGGAATGTAGTGCCTAAAAACCAAATGGCCCTTGAACAGGACCAAAGACTCATTAACAGCTATTTCTTTCCTCTGAAACATAGATTTATAAAAGGCGATCTACAAAACAATCAAGGACAGGCTGAATCGTAAGGGTGATCGCATAGCAATTATGAAGTCATATCAACAAAATGCAGCATCCAAGCAGAAGAAAATAGCGATCATGATTCATGATTTCACGAAATATAACATCAGCTGTCATCAAGGAACTAGTAGACCAGTATGAAGACAGAGATGGCTTCCCTATCAATCTCATCAACAAAGTTAAACACCAGAGCTTCTTCACTTCATCCAGATTCCACTGGCTAGCTCTAGAGTGAAGCTTAAGTCTGGCACTGTTGTACCTCAAATACTGTTCAGCATACAAATTAGTTTGCTCAATAGACTCATCCAAAAATACATTGTTCATAAACAACTGAAAGTTTTCCCCCTCCCTGGGGGGAAAACTCACCTGTTTTCTCCAACAGATTGGAAGCAAATGGCTTATAGCACATGCCAGTGTCTTTTGATGACATCATCATGTGGCATGTGCGCTGATGTCATCAGATCATGGGGGTCAGAGGTGACAGCGGAAGTCCTCCCAATGCCACACCCAATGGAGGCATGTTGTGAGGGTGGTCATGGGGGAAGCACCAGTGCTCCCAACAAGGATTGGTGCTTGGACAGTATGAACCGTCCACGGCACACACCCTACCATGGTGGAGGTCAGCTCCACACTGTCTGAAGCACTAAAGAGATTAAAGCACTGGTCAAAGATGATTACATGATCTCTTCTGTTTTATTGATTGCATGGGTACAAATCCTGTGTTCACCTGATCTCGAACTTGATGTCCTTCTTTTATATATGAGAGAATGCCTTTATCACTGACCACTCTGCTGTAGTTCAAACATGGGTTTCCTCATGCTTCCATCTGCAAGAGACCTGGCGGGTCATTCTAACTTTGGCGGGCGGCGGAGGCCGCCTGCCAAAGTTCCCCCGCCAGAACACCGAAGCGCGGTCAAATGACCGCCGCGGTGATTCTGACTTTCCCGCTGGGCGGGCGGGCGACAGCCAAAAGGCCGCCCGCCCGCCCAGCGGGAAAGCACCAGCAACGAGGATGCCGGCTCCGAATGGAGCCGGCGGAGTTGCTGGTGTGCGATGGGTGGAGTTGCACCTGTCGCGATTTTGAGTGTCTGCCACGCAGACACTGAAAATCAATGTGGGGCCCTGTTAGGGGGCCCCACGACACCCGTTCCCGCCAGCCAGGTTCTGGCGGTGAAAACCGCCAGAACCAGGCTGGCGGGAAGGGGGTCGGAATCCCCATGGTGGCGCTGCTTGCAGCGCCGCCGTGGAGGATTCCCTGGGGCAGCGGGAAACCGCCGGCTTCCCTTTTCTGACCGCGGCTTTACCGCCGCGGTCAGAATGCCCCCGGAAGCACCGCCAGCCTGTTGCCGGTGCTTCCTCCGTCACCTACCCTGGCGGTCTTTGACCGCCAGGGTAGGAATGACCCCCTAAGTCTGACTCTGTCTAGAGTGCACAATAGTCAACAAATGATAGACTGCAATAATGTTAGTGTGATTGCTAGTCTCTGGGGCTAAAAACATCTTCCCTTCTATCACTTCATTGTTTTATACAAAAATATATGCATTTGTATCATATTGACGTAAATCGAGGAATTTGAATAGACTGCTTGTGACAGGCAAGTCTGCAGTTCATCTCAGTATTTGCTCAGTTCATGCGACATTTTAATGTAGAGACTTAGGCATGCTGTAATTATATGTCTTTGTACATTTTGTGATTTATTGTAAGTTTAGACCTGCACTTTTGTCATCACTATACTTGGTAACAACTAACAAGCACTCTTCTCCTTTTACTCATTATTCATTGCCAGTCCCATCCGTAAGTGTGTATCTTATGGCCTGTTTCTGGAGCAAGGAAATAAGATCAGTTACCTACTGTCTTTTTATTCATCTGCCTCGCCTTGCCAGTCTCTACCCAAGGGGTTTTCAACATCTTTTTACAAAAGGACCAATAAATTCATCCTTAGGGTATGTGCTGCCAAATACCTACTTACATCTCCTGTGTCAGTAGTTGCGTTTATGGTTTCCCACTGAACAAATTTTGCCCACGTCCAACATGGGTATGGCAGAAATAAGCTTTTTTTTTTTTCTCTACATTGGTGTTAGAAAGTGGGTCTCTAGTTGGCAGAGATATGCACCCTGTCTAAGTAGGGACCACAATCCTAGTCAGAGTAAGTCAGTTACACACCATATATTGACCTTTGCTCACCTTCTGGTAGCGTGGAATAGAGCAGGCAAGCTTAACTTAGGAGGTAATGTGTAAAGTATTTGTGCAACACTTAAAATAGCAATACAGTCAAAACACCACATAAAAATAATTTATATCTGTTAGCAAAATAAATCTTGATGTAATGAACATAAGAAAATGAAAACAACAAAAATCCAATAAAGGGCAAGATATGAATTTTTAAAGACTATCTGAAAATATAGGCCCATATTTATACTTTTTTTGCACTGCACATGTGCCATTTTGTGACACAAAAGCGGCACAAACTTACAAAATGTAATTGTGTTTGGAAGTTTGCACCAAAAAAGTATAAATCTGGGCCATAGTGCTTGAAAGCATAAAGAGCCAACTGGGCTAGTCAGGCTGACCGCAATGTAGCACGGGTCAGATACAGGGACCAACCATTTCCCGCTAAAAATGAGTACCTTGTTTCGGGGGTTGTGTTCATGTTAAAGAGTGATGTGAGGATTGAAGCGAGGAGCTGCGGTGTTAATGCTTACTTGTTGATCCTGGCCATGCAGATGATGCCTTGATTCTGAGCCACAAAATTAGACATGTGTAGATGTCGAACCCGTTAGATGCAAATGGCGCATTGTCTTCAAGCTGCGCATCCAGGGGTGCAATGTCTCCTGCGATGGTGCTGCAGCAGTGTTGAAGGAATGCGTTGGATCTGACCAGCGCAACAACAGTGATGCATGGATTCTGGTAAGAAACAGATAGCAAGCCCAATTTCAGGGGCCCATGACTGAGTTGCCCCCATGTGGCAGGGCAGGACTCAGATGCGAGGTCAGAAGCTGTACCAGAGTTGTTGGAAGTCTTTGATGTCTCTGAGACTTCAGAACAGGAGGCAAGACAGCAAGCCGTTGGAGTCACTTTGGTTCTGGGGATATAGAGGTCTAGGCCTAGTCCTTCTCACTCCCAGACAAAGAGGGCAGCAGGCAGTAAGGCAGGCACAGCAAAGCAGAAGGCCAGTGAAGTCCAGTAGAGTCCAGCAGAGTGACATGTCTTTCAGCAGGCAACACAAAAGTATGATGGATGGAGTGCTGATCTTTTCAAACACTCACCCCCAGCCGCAGATCTGGGTTAAATCCATTGATCTTTTGCTCACCATGTATATCAAGTTTGGACAGAACTGCTCCCAATGCGAATAGTCCAGCCTGACTTTTCAGGCCAGGTCCTCCTTGGACCGGAAACAAGCATCCTAGGACCAGATTTGGGGTATCACCCCTCATCAGCCAGGCTAGCGTGAATCCAGTAGCACAGTGGGCAAGGGACCCTCGTCTGGGCATACCCTGGTCACTTAGGCAACTTTAGCAACACTAAACGAAGATGGATGGAGTGCTGAAATTTTTCAAACACTCACCCCTGTCACAGATCTTGGTTAAATTCATCATTCTTTTGCTAACCATGCCACCCCAGTTGGGACCCAGCCATATACAAATCAGTCTTGACCCTATACCCCAGGGGAACAGTACTTTCAGCAGCACAGAGGTCCCTCTTCCTGGCAGAATGCCCTCAGGTCCAGAAGTGTACTGATTTGGTGGGGTCAGAAGACCAGTTTGAATACCCAGTGCTTTCTTTGAAGTGGGAGAGACATCAAGGAGAGGCCTTTGAAGCACATAGACTCCCTGTCCTTCATGACCCTTCCTGCCCTAGCTCTAGACAGACTACAGGGGGGATGCAGCTCTTTGTGCGGGCTCAGGACACAGCCCATTCAGGTGTACGTGTCAGCACCTCTCTCCCATCCTGCCTAGAATGGCCCATCAACATGCAGGTGGCCACTTGTGAAATTGCAATTTCTTTCTATGAAGTATGGAATGTATTTTGTTGTGCTCGGCTCTGTGATACTCAATGATATCAAGACATGTTGTTGAATTCACAACCTTGATGAACAATATTTACTGTTTTCTCATTTTATTCTCAGAATGTGCTATGATGCAAGGATTGCCAAGTAAATAGCACTTGTTATGTACTACTGCAGGGTTGCTTTAGCAACACATATTATGACATCTATTATCATCTGCACGTGCTGTTTATCAAATATGGATAATCCATATTGTCATCATGTAAAGCATGTTGGCCATTATTTTGTAATTTCCTTATCTAACATTTCATTGGACCTCATGTATGGATGTTTAAAACCATAACAGGATTTTTAACCGTAAGGTTCGAAAAAATGATTATGTCCTGAAGCCTAACTGGATAGTTAATGAAATGCCAAGATATGCCTTTTGTGGTTTTCAGAAATAAAAGTTTGTACAAGAGTTCCGCAAAATGGACTCTTGGAATTGGCCTCTCAGGTCAACTGCCCTGTGTAACTTTAGTACTTTTTTTTTCTCTTTCATGATGGATTCCTGTCTCTAATTTTATCGTAGTACAACATTTTTGGTGGAGACTGCTGCTCCCGTAGTGGCGATCTACTGCTGTCTGGCTCCCCTGCCTTAGGGGGGGTCTGCCTGCCTGGTGATCACCTGCTGGTCCTGTGCTACCCTCCCTGAGGGGGGTGGGCAGTGCTTCCATGAGTACCTGCCACCTTCCGGGTGGGATCCCGCTGTCTCTTGGTCCTGCTTTTTGCTCTCTCTTTTCTCAAGTCGAGACACTAAGTATTATGGCTTTCTGCCTTTCTCTTCCCATGGGGTGCCTACTGTTTCTGGCCCTCTTTTTGCATTGTATTATATTTTATGCACATCACTCCACCCCAGCTGATGCCGTTGCTCATGATTCCCCTGCTATGGTCCTCTTCCGGATGGAGGACACTGGGTCTGGGTGTTTGTGGTACACTAGCCGTTTTACTTTTCATAGCCAGTGGGGCTATCTGTGCAGACTGTGCACTTTTGCTTTTCACAGCTGGAGGGGCTATTAGTGCATGTTGTGCACTCTGAGTTCTCAGCCAATGGGGCTGTGTTTGCAGGCTCTCTTTCACTTCTCTGGCCAGAGGAGGTGGTATGGCTCCGCCCGGTCCAGCAGACAAGTGGTGTTCACCAGCTTTCTGGGTGCCTGGGGTCCGGGGGGGCCTCTGGATTGTCCCCAGGGATGATTGCCCTGGGTACAAGAGTCGGGTGACGGTTTGCGTACTTCAAATGTTATGTATTTGATGTTGTGTACTGCTGCTGCCTTTTATTACCTTTTGGACTCACATTGTTTGCATGCCGTGGTAAGGGCCTTCTCAAAGAGGTGTATTTTGACATTACATTTAAGGAAACTGACATGTATTAGGCTGCTATCCTCACCATTACATCACTTGTATAAGTGTGTCTTTATGGATCTGTGTTGAGTTGTACCTTATGATGTTGCCTGCCTTACATCCTGGACTGTGAAAATTCCTTTAGCTTTACTTTGCATTACTGCCCATCTGTAGATTAACTTCCTCATTACACTACCAGTATTACAACTCCTCTTTGACTTACCAGGCTGATAAGAACATTCCAGTGCAAAGGGGAGGGTGCACTGGCGTAGCTTAGGGACAGCTCCCCCTTTAATTCACTTCATGTGTATGAATGTGTAAAGTGCAAGAAGAGCTCAGCATCTCCTGCTTAATCTGCATGTCGCTGGCTATGAATTCAGTCAGTTTAATCTGTACTCAGCTGGAAACTCCCCAGTGGGAAAGATTGCAAGTGGGTACAGATACTATACTTATTCTTGCTATCCTGTCATCTTTCTTCTGGCTGCACAAGGATGTCAGGAAATCACCACCTTCAGCCTCTTCTTACTTCCCACTGGTGAACGCCTAAGGTGGACTAGTACCAAATGCAATGTCTTTGGAGTGAGATGTTGACTTCTTTGCTTCAACTAACAACATAGACGGCAGATTTGCTGATTGATTGAAGCACCCTTTGAATGTGGCCTCTGCTCATCTAAATTTTACATTGGTATAAGCGGAGGAATAAGTTCACTGAACCCTTTTGTTTCCCTCTACTATGTATAATTAGTGTCTAAGTATACACTTATAGGTTGAGTTAGCTTCACCATGGGTAACCCAGTGAGCAAAGCCCCACCAAAAGATTCTCCTGCACATCAGGTGGCTATACACCAAGGTCTCACTACCCTTGTTTATCTCGAAAAAAGGCATACACTAACAGCAAAGAGACAAGCCCTGCAGTCCCCAGTGATTGGTACCTATGAGTTGTCTTATCTGCTACAAATAATGGTTCTTAAAAGCAAAAAGATAAGGCTGCTTTACTGGGAGGCATTTTTGATGTGGGATGAGATGTTGTGTGACTTGTGAGCCAAAGGTAATGTACACAAGGAACTATTGGAAATGAAGAAAGGGTGCTGGCAGAGGAGGCAAGATCAAGTTAAAAAGGAGAATTGGAGGAAAGAACAGTTAGAGGTTGTTGGAACGTTCCCACATCTTCCTGTGACAGGTGTACAGTCACAGGCACAAGATGATGGAGAAGACCTATTCATAGAAGTCATAGTGATGGGCAGGAAGGGGAATGCCCAAGGCACCACACCGGGTGGTGACTAAAATAAGTAAAGACTACCCCCCGCATTACAAGCATGAACACACTGAGTTAGATTCAGCACAGCAGGAACAATGCCACGCTCTGGCACGACACCTGGTAAATGACCAAGAAAACAAAACATGTGTTTGAGGCCATTTCAGACATACAATGTCTGAAAGAAATTAGACAGGAAACAGTACACACCTCCAACTAATTAGATGAAAATAGCTATAGAAAGAATGTAATGAAAAGGGAATGAAAATGCTGCTTCTCATAAACACCTTGTGGAAGCAGCATTTTACAAATGAATCTGGAGACCACACTGGGGATATAAGGGATATGTGTGGGCTGATACGGGAAATATGCATTTATGAACACTACACAATACACAACATCAACATGCTAATGGAGGCTACTACAAATGTGAATACCACATCTGGGAAGTGGGGCAGTCTCTCTCAGCCTAGCTCCAGACAGTCCTTCCAACATAACTCCCCAGCAACACAAAGAAAAAGGATCCTCAAGAAGGTCACCCTTAAATGGTATATCATGCTAACAGACTTAATAGAAGATAAGATGCAGTGGGAGGATTTTGTGCAAACACATGACAAATAATAAAAGGAAGAAATGCTATCTCTGGCGTGCTCTAGGTTGATGGCAGAGGGCCCCCAGGTACATTGCGTTTATGTACAGTGCACTAAGGACATAACCACCACCTCACCACCAGCTTTTGAGTAGAATACATCCAAGCTTAGCTTAACAGAGGGCAAACTGCAGCTTTGTGAGTATGCCAGAATGACCGACAAATTACAGTACGCTACAGATAAGCTGCACCAGTGGAAAACACTGCTAGACTCTCTGAAAACATTAGAGGTAGTGAATGAGATTGGAGTTAGTACATACCAAGTGATGATGAAGCCACTATTGACCATGCCCCTGTGAGACATGCCTATCGCACCAGCCGCGGAAGACTCAACCACCCTGACATACATGAATGTCCCCTGGACCAGAACAAACCTCATGTCATTTACTAAAGACTTTCCTAAATGGCGAGAAGAGCCACACAAGCGGTATGCAGAAGTAAATGGGATATTGGTGATGGGTGGGCTGCTTTGGAAGGATCTAGACATATTTTTCAGCATTATAGTCCCAAAAGAGACTCCATTACCACCACCATCAAGGGAGAGCAGAGAACAGTGGCAGCATGGGAATAACGAGACTGAGGGCTACCCACTATACCCCCACCAGAAACATACTTCTAGGAGTACCTGAGAGTGAAAGACTGCCTGGTAGCTCCAGTGATACCAGTGGAACAGGAGGGGGCATATGTGGAGGGGACAGTACTAAACAAAGCTGTTCCCTTCTTGGTTGATACTGGAGCGACAAGATCAATGCTGAAGGCGTCTGAGATGTCGGAGGCACCACTCTTGGGAACTCAGATAACTGCAGTCGGTATGACAGGGTAACCTGTTGATGAGTATTTGACACAACCCTTAAAATTTGTAGTAGCTCCCATCTCTGTTGATCATCAATGTGTCCTCAGCAGGTACTGCCCGTTTAGCTTGTTGGGAAGGGCCCTGCTGTACAAGATGCAGTGTACTATCCACTGTTCACCTATAGGTTTTTTTTGGAGAGCAGGGTAAATGGATTAATTTTACAGGCATTCAAGAGATGTAGCCCACAAGGGAAGGGGGCACAGGGAATACCAGCAGAGCTACAGGATTCCGTACCAAGTGAGGTTTGGGCACAGGGGCCAAATGATGTGGGGCGTGTACTAGACTACCCCCAGTGCAAATAAAGCTTACACCTGGGGCACCACTGCCACCATTTCCACATTACAAGATTTCCAAGTAGGGAGAAGAAGGCATTTCCCCAGTAATACAAGATCTCCTGCATCAGGGAGTGATAAGAGAAATATAATACACCTATCCTTTGGGGGAAAAAAGGCCTCCACAGAACAAGACGGGACCCCTGTGTACAGATTCACTCAATTTCTCCGAGAACTTAATAAAATAGGGATCCCATCATTTCCAAAATCCCAAACCCTGCAACAATACTGTCCAGTATTCCAATAATGGCCACCCATTTCCCAGTTTTAGATTTGAGCTCTACATTCTTCTCTATCCCATTGCATCAAAATTCTCAGTACCTTTTAGCTTTCCAATTTTGTGGAAAAAGGTATACTTGGGAACGATTATCCCAGGGGTATACTGAGTCACCATCAACTGTCTCCAATGCATTAAAAATGGATCTGGCCTCCCTACACCTACCTGGCGGATTAACCTGAAAACAATACACAGGTGATGTGCAATTAGCCTCACCTTCCCAAACAGCCTGCATTCAGGACACAGTGCCACTGTTGTGTCACTTAGCAAGGAAGGGGCACAGGGTTACCCCTAAGAAATTACAATTTACAACAGTGTGGTACTAGGGCTACAAACTGTCCCAGGGGATACAGAAGTTGCTACCTGACAGGATATCTCAATAACACAATTTCTCCGACAACACACACAGAAAGAGGTGAGGGCTTTCTTGGGAGTAGCAGGCTACTGAAGACACTGGATACCAAATTGTTCCCTAATTGCACACCCCTTGCAGAATTTAACTCACAAGGAGGTGCCATACAAGGTACCCTGGTCCCCAGATTTTGAGACGACACATCAAACACTGAAATGTGAGCTGTACACAGCACCAGCACTATGGCCCTCATTACGACCCTGTCACTCAGTGACAAAGTGGCGGTAATTCGACCAACAGGCTGGTGGTAACTACCACCAAATTATGACCCTGGGAGTTAGATCTCCGAAAGACAGCCAATGTACCACACCAACCGCCAGGGCGGAAACAAGTCACCACGGCAGTAGCCGCCTACAGCCATACAGAAGACAAAGTTCTGTCCATCATATTATGACAACACAATCCGCCACCTTTTCCGGGGTGTTACCCACACCATCAAAAGCCTGGCGGAAACACATCACAGAGTGAAAGGACTCACCTTTGGAGACACAGGGAAGAACCATGCCGCCATGGAAACCGAACTCTGTGTTTTCCTGATGATCTTCTACTTTATGCTCCACCATGAACACCAACGCCGGCGAAGACAACGACGGTGAGTACAGCTGCCTAGCACACAAGGGAGGGGGGAAGAAGATTTACACACACAGGCACAACACACACCCCATACACACAACCAGCTGCACAAGAGAAACAATTTATAGCCGTAAATCGGCTGAATAATGCAAGGACAGCAGGAATTGACTAAAGTAATTGTAATAAATTCAGCACTAAATGAATAATACAATTTGGCAATGCAACAGATATGTACAAACGTACAAAAAAGGGACACTGCCCAGTCCTCAGTTCACAAGGGCCACAGGGCAAAGTCCAAGGCCTCACTTGCTACCTGCACCAATCCGGAGAGAACACTGCATGGGCATCAGTTGGCAAATAGGCAGGCACCTCAGGGGGATGGGGGGCACCCCAGCCGGATGCGGAAACAAGACCACTGGTTCTGGAGGGGGCAACATGCCCTGTGCTTGGTCCTGGGGAGTGCAAGGCCATTGTCTCTCAAGTGGGTGACTTGCCCACTGGTTCTGGAGGGGGCAACAAGCCCATTGCTCTTTGTCCTGGTGAGTGCAAGGCCACAGTCTCTCAAGGGGGTGGCTTGCCCACTAGTTTTGGAGGGGCAACATGCCCATTGCTCTTTGTCCTGGGGAGTGCAAGGCCACAGTCTCTCAAGTGGGTGACTTGCCCACTAGTTCAGGAGAGGACAGGCAGCACAGCAGCCCATGGAGGCTGGATCAGATGGCATCCACCGGCGGTGACGGCTGCACTGTGGTGGTGGTGGTAGAAGGAGGCTTCTGCTCATCCCCTGCACCCTGCGATGGCTGCACTGTGGTGGTGGTAGTAGGAGGCTCCTGCTCAGCCCCTTCACTCACTGATGGCTGCACTGTGGTGGTAGTGGGAGGCTCCTGCTCAGCCCCTGTACCCTGTGATGGCTGCACTGTGGTGCTGGTGGAAGTGGGAGGCTCCTGCCCAGCCCGTGCACCCTGCGATGGCTGCACTGTGTTGGTGGCGGTAGTGGGAGGCTCCTGCTCAGACTCTGCACCCTCCGATGGCTGCAATGTGGTGGTAGTGGTAGAGGAAGGCTCCTGCTCAGCCCCTGCACCCTGTGATGGCTGCACTGTGGTGGTGGTAGTAGGAGGCTCCTGCTCAGTCCCTGCACTCACTGATGGCTGCATAACCAGGGCTGGCGGTGGAGGGTCTTACAGGCCTTTTTCCCTTTCTGCTGGCTGGTGCAGACTCCTTCCCCTTTCTGCTGGCTGGTGCAAACTCCTTCCCCTTTCTGCTGGCTGGTGCAGACTCTTCCCCCTTTCAGCTGGCTGGTGCAGGCTCCTTCCCCTTTTTGATGGCTGTTGCAGGCTCCTTCCCCTTCAGTATTTGTGGCCTGGAATCCTTTCCACCACGAGTAGGTGCTGATGGAACTGAGCCTGTGGACTGTTTGGCTGAGTTGCTTAGTTGGGTTCTTGATATCCTGCCCATACGTGCAGGACGGGAGGTAGGTAAGAGTTCAATGGTGAAAAGGAAAAGCTTTTTAGGGACATTGGGGTGGGAAGAGGGGGAAGTAATGGGAGTGGAGGATGAGGGAGTGGTTGTTGGAGGTGTTTGTCTGCTGGATTTGGGTGCAGGTGCGTGGGATGTATACTGTTGTGAGGTGGATGGCTGTTGGGTATCTGAGGGCTTGCGTTTGTGTACCTAAGGAGGGAGGGGACAGACACAGTGGGAGATGACACAGTGGGAGAGGACACAGGGGATGTGTGCATGGATGTTGTGGAGGTGCCTACCAGTGATGTGTGTGTTCTGCTTGGTTTGATGATGATGCTGGTAGTGGATAATGATGTAGTGCATGCAGGTGTGAGTGTGGACGTAACTGGTTGGGAGGTGGAGCAGGAGGAGGAGGGGAGACAGTAGAAATAGTGGATGTTGTTGTGTCTGCAACTGGATGGTGTTTGTGTGAGTGCCTGTGGGATGAAGTGTGGTGCTTGTGTTTGCCTGTGACACTCTTGGGTGTTGCCCTGTGTGCATGCTCGTCTGGCTGTGTGTTTGGGATGGGTTGGGGTTGAGGAGAATGGGACTGGGATGTGGAAGTTTTAGTGGGGACGGTTGTAACAGTGACAATGGATGTCATCAGATAGGAGGCCAGAGCCTGGATGGATCCCTGTTCGGCCGCCAATCCACTGTGAATGCCCTCCAGGAATGCATTAGATTGTTGCATCTGGGCTGCCAGCCCCTGGGTGGCATTCACAATGGTTGTTTGCCCTACAGAGATGGATCTCAGGAGGTCAATAGCCTCCTCACTCAGGGCAGCAGGGTTCACTGGGGCAGGGTCTGAAGTGCTTGGGGTGAAGGAGATGCCCACCCTCCTGGGTGAGCGGGTGCGGGCAACTCGCTGAGGGGCTGCTGGGAGGACAGTGCTGGTATGGGGTGGTGGCTGTGCCTGTAGCCGGAGTGGTCACAGAGGTGTCCGCCACCACCAGGGAGCTCCCATCGGAGGACGTATCTGAGTCGGTATTGTCCCCTCTAGTCTCCGCCATGGTGCTCCCCTCACTTTCCGTCACACTGGTGCCCTCAGCGTCAGTGGACTCTGCCGCCTGGGTCCTGTGGGATGCAGCTCCCTCCGTCGCCAGTGCCTCTGCTCCTCCTCCAGATGATGCTAATGCACATAAGGAAAGGATGACAAAACAAGAAAGGGGGGGAGTGAGACAAAGGATACACTGGGTCAATGACTGCACCAACACCACTGTTGGTGTACACAGCACCCTCACACACAGGAAACAGGCCTACGCACTATGCATTGCACTACCAGTGATATCGCGAGCCATCAAGGCTTGAGGAGGAGCACACACCGCTAACAACAGCACACCTGGGACCCACGAAGGCCTTGGCAGTAGTGAATGTTAACAAGCTAGGTAGGCAGTATTTTCCCTTGTATCCCATAGCCACAAGATGACCTACGCTGCAATGTCTGGCCTGGCCTAGGGGCACCCACTGACACACAACCACCACCCGGGTACCACCCCACCAGCCGTAAGTTTTAATGATAGCCACTGTACTCACCCCCTTGTGGCTGCTGTGTTGCCTTCAAGTGCCCATCCAGCTCTGGATAGGCCACTGCCTGTATGGGGCCATCAGGGGGTTCAGGGTTTGACGGAAACCTCTTCCTAGTTGGGAGGCCATCCCCAGCTGGGCCTCCGTGGGCTTCCGTGCCCAGCGTCTCAGGTCCTCCCACCGTCTACAACAGTTGGTGCTCCGCCTGCCATAGACCCCCAGGGTCTGCACCTCCTTGGCGATGGCACGCCATATATCCTTCATTTGATGGGTGCTGACCTGCAGAGGCAATAGGGACAGGAAAACACCATTAGACAAACAGTCCAGCCAGTTACATAAATGGCCCACCATACCTGTTTACAGCACTATTGGCACACATATGGCCCAGCACTCAATGTGTACCCTGCCAGGAGGACATCCCTCCCCCTTACACAATGCCTTCACACATACCTCCATACATGCATTGTGCCCACAGTGTACTCACCTGTTGGTCTGCAGGCCCATACAGCAGTCCATACTGGGGTAGGACCCCATCCACCAGTTTCTCCATCTCCTCTGAAGTGAAGGCTGGGGCCCTTTCCCCGGTAACACAGGCCATGGTTGGTTCCAGACACAGGTCACAGCAGCACATGCAGTGTAGGTCCTCTCCTATGGAAGGTCAGGAAACAAGTGAGGAATCAGATAGAAAATGACAGTCACGTTTGCGGCGGTGCATACCGTCACTGCCGGCATAGATAGCCATTGGCCACTGTATGCCATAGGGCCCAACATTAACCAATGAGGAATTGCATGGGGGCTCCCGACTGCTTCCCGCCACGGTGCACAACGTCAGCGGCATTACCTTTCTTCCATCTGTCCCTCCACACATGACAGACAGACGCCATTTCGGGGGGGGCAGGCCTATGGAATAATACTGCGTCAGAGGAGAAATAGGCAGATATTGGGCAGATCACACTGACCCATTTCATGTATACAGATTGCAAACTACTGTTGTGGTACCATTGTTCAGTTTGTGACAGGCTCCTCATCTCTTGTGTCCCTTAGATTCTTACCGCTGTGGATGAATAGGAGATGGAGACATACCCCTGTGTACAGACCCATGGTGGACTTGGCTACACTGGAAGGCAGGCACATAATACTCACCTATAGACTGGACAGAGCTGTGTACCCAATTGGAGCCTGACCTGATATCTGCTATCCGTCACCCTACTGGGATCCCCCCTCTTGTGCAAGTTCTATCAGTGCTCCATTTCCTGGCAACTGGTTCTTTCCAAATGACAGTGGGCTTGGCAGCAGGAATGTTACAGCCAATGTTCTCAACAGTGCTGACAAGAGTATTGTCTGCCCTGACAAAACACATGTGTAGCTAGATTGCATTCCCCCAGGTTGAGGATTTGGCCACTGTAAAGGCCGAGTTTTATGCAATGGGACATATCCCCAGTATAATAGAGGCTTGGGTAACATATTACATTTGTTACCCCCGCAGAATGAACAGGTGTTCAGGAATCGCAAGAGTTTCCACTCAATGAATGTGCAGATGATGTGCTTGGCGGACCAGGTCATTTCCCACATCAATGCTAAGTACTCTGGGTCGGTGCATGATGCCTTTATCCTGAGGAATAGCAGCATCCTAAATGTGATGGGTCAACTACAGAGGCACAGGGTGTGGCTAATAGGTGATCCCTGGTTCCCACCCAGTATATTTTGGTGTATGGGTATGGTACGGGCCACATAGGATAGAGTGTGGCTAAATGTTGTCCCTTAATATTTGCAGGAGTCTCTGGTTACCTAGACCTGTCATGGCTGCTGACCCCCCTGTGAGGAATGCCAGGACAAGAGCAGAAGAACTTTATAATGAGGCACATGGGCGAATAAGAAGAATAATTGAGAGAAACTTTGGATTCCTGAAGGCCAGGTTCCGATGCTTCCATCTCCATGCTACTCACTTAAGAAGGTCTGCCAGATAGTAGTGGCATGCTGTATGTTGCACAACCTGGTCCTCAGATGCCATGTCCCTTTTCTGCAGGAGGAGGAGACTGGAGATGCCCCTGTGGCAGCAGTTGACCCTGTGGACAGTGAGGATGAGGAGGCAGAGGACAAGGATGAGGACAACAGTACAACTGTAATCCGTCAGTACTTCCAATGACACACAGGTGAGGCAGTGTAACTTTACATTTCCATGACTTTGGTTGTATTCTGTGTGGCATTGGCAAGCTGGCTGTGAGAAACCAGGGCTGATTGCAGAGGCCCCCTAACTTTTTGCCCCCATTTTCCACTTTTTGCTGGTGTTTTCCCGACTCTGATGGTGCCCTGGGAACTGCTAACCAGTCCCAGGGCCTGTGCTCTGTGTAAAATGGATATGCAAATTAGGCTAATTATAATTGGCTAAGTTAACCTACCTATAAGTCCCTAGTATATGGTTGGGCATGTTGGTTTAGGCACCACAGCAGAGATGGTGCACCCATAGGTGCACTGCTGAGGTGCCCAGTGTCATTTTAAAGGCAGGCCTGCCTTGATGGCTGCTTTTAAATTAAAGTTATATGCAAATTCGACTTTGGAATTAAAAGTAGTTCCAAAGTCTTAAACTACCTTATTTTTACATATAAGTCACCCCTAAAGTGTGCCCTGTGTGCCCCTAGGGCTGGGTGCCATGTAACTATAAGCAGGGACTTTATAAAAATAGTTTTATAAGCCCTGGTGAGGTAAAAACAGCCAAATTCGTTTTTCCCTCATGGTAGTAAATGGCCTTCATAGGCTAGAATGGGGAGACTTTATTTTAATTTTTAAAGTCTCCTTAAATGATGCATACCAAGAGATTGGTATCAAATTAATTGTTGTAATAAATCCCACAACTTCCAGTTGTGGGATTTATTATAACTTGTTCAGGTAAAGAGTTCTAAACGTTACCTAAAAAGTTGCCAATTTCAGCCCTGCATTGTTTTTGCCGCTGTGCTTTGATTGGCCAGCCTTTAGCAGCTTGGCCAAGCTGCCTTGATGAGGTGTGAAGTGGCCTGGCTTCACACAAAGGAATGTGCCTGTGGGAAGGAATCTCCCCTCAGCAGATGGTGAGGCAGGAAGGGGGAGGGCTGCCAAACTGGTCTTCAAAGGCAGAGAAGGACATTTGGAGCAACCAGCAACACTCCCACATCCTGCAACCCCAGACAACTAGGTGCCCCCTTGATTAGATTAGGAGAGGGCAGGAGAGGGGTGTGTTTATGATTTTTAGCCACACCAGTGGGTGGGCTCAGCCAGATGTAACCATCCAAAAATCAGACTCAGCCATGATGGATTTTTAGAGAATGTTGCCTCCTGGGATTGATTTTTGCCACATTTCCCAGGAAGTGGTCATCACAGGGGGAAGGACCCTGCACCTGATTGGAGAACCAGGACCCCCCTGCTTTTCACCCAGGAGCAAGGATAAAACTGGCAGACCTGCACCCACACCTCAGTTCCCTACCACATCCAACAAGGAAGAACAACAGAAGAAGAAGGACTGCCCTGCTGGACCCCTGGCCTGCACCTGGAACCTGCACTCAGAAGGACTGCACCAGCTGCACATTTGGGAATCACCACAAGAAAGACTTTGCCTGGCTTCGACTGGTTCAAGGAGGGACTCCCTGTTTGCTACAGGTGAAAAATTGCTATCCAGAGTCCCCTGCACCAACTCCTGAAGAAAGCGACCAGCTGACCACTGTCCAGTGGCCAAAAGGGAGTTTGGGCCAGGTGCATTCTGGGAGTTGTAGTCCGCACCCCCCAAGGACCATCTCAGAACTTCTGGACCCTTGGGGTGAGCTGTGGACCCCAAAAGAACCTTAAAAGGACATCTGGGAGAAGCCCCAGAAGTTTGGAGAAGTTTGGACAACTTTTGAAAAAAAGCTCCATGGAGGGAACGACCCGCCGCGGCAACTCTACCAGCTTGCCTCAACCGTGACCCGGCCTGATTTGCTGGTTCGTCCCGGTAAAGAAAATCTCAGAAAAAGATGCTAAGTCCGAAGGTAAAAAGTTGACCTGGACCTCCCAGCCAGCGTGTCCGAGGAGGGCTCCATGGATGTCGGATCAAGATCCAGGTTTACCCCGGTCGAAGGATTTTCACCTCCAAAAAACGACTAAGTCCGAAGGTAAAAATCTCCACCGAGGATTTCCCGCATCGCGTATCCGGAGAAGGGCTCCAGGAGGTCGGGTTGGACTGGCAGGTTCGTCCCGCTGAAGAAAATCTTTGAAAAGTGAAGAAAATCTTCGAAAAAGAGACTAAGGCGGTCATTCTGACCGCGGCGGGCGGTGGTCGTCGCCCGCCATGCGGTTACCGCCGAATGACCGCTCTGCGGTCAGGAGACGGCGGCGGCCATTCTGGCTTTCCCGCTGGGCCGGCGGACGACCGCCAAAAGCCGGCCCGCCGGCCCAGCGGGAAAGCCCCTGCAACAAGGATGCCGGCTCCGAATGGAGCCGGCGGAGTTGCAGGGGTGCGACGGGTGCAGTGGCACCCGTCGCTATTTTCACTGTCTGCTAAGCAGACAGTGAAAATCTTTGTGGGGCCCTGTTAGGGGGCCCCTGCACTGCCCATGCCAGTGGCAAGGACAGTGCAGGGGCCCCCTTGGGCCCCAAGACACCCGTTCCCGCCATCCTGTTCCTGGCGGTAAGAACCGCCAGAAACAGGGTGGCAGGAAGGGGGTCGGAATCCCCATGGCGGCGCTGCAAGCAGCGCCACCATGGAGGATTCCCTGGGCCAGGGGAAAACCGGCGGGAAACCGGCGGTTCCCCTTTTCTGACCGCGGCTTTACCGCCGCGGTCAGAATAGCCCAGGAAGCACCGCCAGCCTGCTGGCGGTGCTTCCGCGGTCCCCGGCCCTGGCGGTCATGGACCGCCAGGGTCGGAATGACCCCCTAAGTGTGAAGGTAAACTTTTAACCGATGCCTCCCGTGGCCTGTAACCGAGCAGGGCTCCATCGCGGTGGGCCTTAAATTTTGACTTTGCCCCAGTCGAGGTGCGACCAGATGACCCGATTGGCGCTTTTTGTTTCTAGGCGCAAAAAAAAAAAATCCCCTTATCCGATTTTATTCATTTTGGTGTCATTTTAAAGATAACAATATAATCTATTTTTATAAATTGGTTTCGGATTTTTAAACTGTTTCCTGTGTTTTATTTAAATACTGTTTTGTGATATTTGAATGCTTTACACTCTGTCTCCTAATTTAAGCCTTGACGCTCATTGCCAATCTACCAAGGGTTGACCTGGGTTTAATTTACTGAGACCTAACTGGACCTTAGTGGAGGTTAGTGGCATATTGCTAAGTGTAGGTACCTACCTGCCCTTACCAATAACCCATTTTCCAACACTGGCACTTCCCTCTTCTATGCCCACTTACTGTTCCCTCTGGCTATTCATTTTGCAGATGTTGGTGATATAACAAATACTCCTGGTGTGATCACAACAGCCAGCTACAGGTCATTAATTTTATGCTCATTCTATGTACAGTTCTTTTGCACTGGTTGTACATGTTTCAATCAATACATATTTGAAATACATGACATACGTGAAATCAATTTTCATCAAAGGGTGTTTATTGAAGTGCTAACATATAGGGGGAAAGCGCAATGGGATTGGGTGATGATGGAGGAAAGTCCAGGGTATTGTTCCAGTCTGTTTGCAGCACAGGTGCATTGTCCAAGGGGACATAGGAAGGGGAGCAAAGGCCGCTCAAGGTGGACAGGGTGACTATGTGGGACACAAGGGGGACAATCAGAAGAGTCTCATTTCCTGGCGGGGTCTTGGCAAGTGTCTTTGGCTTCTGCCTGGATCACAGGGAACGATTGAGGGGTGGTTCACCTTCTGCAGGGGGAGGGGTGCTTGTGGCAGGCCTCCTGGCCACTAGTGGCAGCGGACGTGAAAGGCTGTTCAGATGGATGACTAGTGGCAGGGGCCCACTGGTGTGACACTGCCTCCCACATAATGTTGGCCATGTCTGCCAGCACCCCTGCTATGGAGATCAGGGTGTTGTTAATGGCTAGCAAGTCCTCCCTCATCCCCTGGTACTGTCCCTCCTGCAACCACCTGTTCTCCTGCACGTTTTCCAGGATCTAGCCCATCGTATCCTGGGAATGTTGATAGGCTCCCAGGATCTCAGAGAGTGCCTCCTGGAGAGTTAGTTCCCTGGGCATGTCCTCCTACTGGAGCACAGTAGTCCTCCCAGTGTCCCCGGTGGCCTGTGCCTCAGTCCCCTGAACCATGTGCCCACTGCCAGTGACCCCAGGTTCCTGATTGTCTTGGGTGTGAGGTGTAGCCTGGGGTCCCTCTACAGGTGGGCACACTGCTGATTGACGTGTCCTGGGGACAGACGTTTGTGAATGCTGGGTGGGTGCTGTGGTGTTGATTCCTGATGGGGGAGGCTCTGTGGTGGTCTGTTACTGGGCTTGGGTAACCGGCTGTCCAGTGGTCCCTGATGGGCCAGGCAGATTGTCCAGATCCAGAAGTCCAGAGTTACTGTCATCACTGTGGGCCTCTTCTGTTGGGGGACTGGATAGTGCTGGCACCTCCTCTCCAGTGACATTGGCTGGGATACCTGTGGGAATGTAAATGATGTGTTATGCTTAATGTATATGACATATTGTACATCCTTGGCTTCCCCTCTATGGTTCGTGTTGCCCTGCCAGCTTTTACTTGTGTATGTTGGTGTATGGTGGGATTGTTAGTTCTCGCTGCTAT